>NW_026591086.1:56495733-56594930 GCF_907164565.1 Psammomys obesus
TGGATGGGAAGGGAGGAGGAATGGAAGGGAAGGGAGGAGGAATGAATGGGAAGGGAGGTAAAACACCCATAGGATCTTTAGAGACTGAAGATCAATCTCCTCTTCCTTTTGCCTGTATGTGCACGTGGTCTGGGGGTGTGTGCACGTGTGTGCCGTTATTTGAGTGTGAAGGCATGTGTGCCCATGTGCACGTGGGGTTCGAGGCTGATAGTGGAAGTCTTCCGCCATCACTCCTTCCATTCTCCAGAGTCTCCCAGTCCAACCCTGCACTGGCTGATATGGCTGACCTCGCCGGCCGGCTCACACGGGGAGCTCTGCCTTCCCAGGCTGAAGTCAAGGTGACCTGGGCATCCACTAAGCTTTCACACAGGTTCAGCTGTCTGAACTCCTGTCCTCTTGTTTATGTGACAAGCTCTTTAACTGATGAGCCAACTCCTCAGCCCATGTGATGGGTAATCAATCCTGTCAACTTCACGGGATTTCAAATCACCCTAGAAACACACTCGTAAGCTTGTCTGTGAAGAACTTTCCAAATGAGGCGCACTGAGGTGGAAAGCCCCACCTGGAAGCTGGGTGGCTCCATTCCACGGCAGGTGGGGGACTGAGCGGTGGCATTCATTTCTTTGTTTCTTGACTGTATGGTGTACTGTAACTGGCTGCCTGAAGCTCCCGCCTCCATGACTTCCCCACCTGGAGGACTGTACCCTCAACCTGTGAACCGACGACAGCCCTTCCTTAAACTCCCAGGCACTGCATCACAGCGACCCGTAAGGTCACACAGCAACTTAATGCCAAGGGAGATCAGATACCGGACAAGAAGAACTCGAGAAGAATATGCTTCTGATAATGCAAGGAATGGCCGTTAAAGCAGTATCAGTAGTTGCCAAAGCAGAGGGGCAAAGGAAACCAAAACAAAGGCCGGCCTGGGAAGTGGCGCTCAGGATAGTGTGTGCATCTGACACTGCTGTGGAGAGACGGTGGACCGCTCACGCCAAGGGAGACAGCTTTGCCTGATGGGAGGAATGAGTGTCTACACAGGCATTCTTCTACTGTGCTCGCTTGTTTGCCTATGTGGGTATGTGCACATGTGTGTAGGCAGCTAAGGAGGCCAGAGGTGTCTGCAACTGGGAACAGGCAGTTGTAAGCTGCCTGACACGGAAGCTGGGAACTGAACTTGGGTCCTTTGACAGAACAGTATGTGCTTTTGACCACTGGGCCGGTTCTTCAGCGTGTGTGTGTGTGTGTGTGTGTGTCAGCAGTTACCGTGATGCTATGTACTACTGATCTTATTTCTCCCAATGGTGCATTCTGGACTCACAGAGCAATGTGTAAACTCGCGTCTCAAGAGGAAAAATGAATGACTCAACTTCTGGAGTAGCAGAGCCCTGAACGTACACATCTGGCTCCAGGGTAAAGGCTCACCTCATGGCTCGGTCTTGCCTGTAACATTCTCCACGTCCCCACGAGTGACAGAGAAGCACTGTGCTGAAGCACGTGGGAAGCCAGAGAAGAACCCCTCAGAGCCTGGTAGAGCCTAAGAATTTCCCAAGAAACAGTGCCAAGGACCAGGAAACATGGTAGTAAAGGGTTTAGTCCCAGCACTTGTGAGGAAGAGGAAGGCAGATCTCTCTGAATTCAAAGCCAGCCTGATCTACACTTCGAGACTGACAGAGAGAGAGAGAGAGAGACAGAGAGCTGCCATTTCAAGCTCTCCGCTGCCCTCATTGGCCTTGCTCAGAACACCAGCCTTCTCTGTGACCATCACGCACCTCCCAGGCTCTCAGGCTGGGTCAGAAGGTCGCATCACGGTTTATGTGTGACTCCCTTTGAACTCCTACCAATGTTATTTGAAAAAGAAAAAAGACTGCCAAGATCCCAGGTAGAGCACTAACAGGTTGGCACGGCAGCCGCCCCTAAACAAAGAAGCACAGTATGTGCGCGGCGGGACAAGGGGCGCCAATCATGTGGAATGATTAATAGGTCTCAGCAGAGACGGCTGCAGTCGACTGAATTCTCCTCTCTGCTGGGTGTACTCAAGACACTAAACAGCTGCTAAACAGCTGGACGAGCAAACAGAGGCGCAGCACAGCCTGCTGGGCAGGAGTCTGCGCATACTGCGCACAGCCCAGCCTCGGGGTTGGTGACAGAGTCGGGGCAAACAGCTGCCTAAACTAACTCACCAAATTGTCCAGTTCCAGGTCCAGCAAGCCATCCTGCCTCAGTAAGTAAACCGGGGAAGATATACTCATTATCAACACGTGCGTACACATACAGTGCACATATGATCACACACATGCCCCCACACACGTGAACATGCATGTTCTCACACACACACACACACACACACACACACACACACACAGTCACACTTTTTTTTTTAAGATCAGAATATTCTAGAAGTTACCTGAAGGCTATTGTAGCTAAAAAGAGCAAGCTCAGGAGGAAAAAGGACTAGGGTAATGCAGTCGGCACATTATTTTATCCACACTGTGGTCAGTGGGTGAAGACGAGAGCTGATCCTAGACCTGGCGCTGGGAGGAGAATAACGTGTGGATAAGGGCACGGGGGACAGAGGGCACGGGATAGGGATGAGACACAGTTGACATCAGAGATGCTGACAGGGGTTAAGGGAGAGGCACGGGATAAATGTTTATTTGGATGGACTAGGGTACCATGAACTACAACTGTGACAAACCCAAGAATTTTAATTTAGGCCGTTACAGACATAACTCCAAGGTGCTGCCAGGGTACCTAACCCAGAATCCGGAAGCTGGTGTCTGACAGCAAACATCAGCATGATCCCAGGGTAGCCACCACCCAAGCAAGCTGCGCCCACCACGTGAGCAAGCCCTGCTCTCCTTCCCAACCCCAGGGTCCTGACTTCCCCTGCTCTACTGTCAGCTCCCTAGGACACGGATTGCTCTCTCTCTCTGTTCTCGGTCCTGGAGAGCGCAGTGCATAAAATTACTCAATGACAATTTAAACGGGGTCGCAGTTCGTGGTGCTTATAGACTAGTGTGACTACAAACATGAATTACTTACATTTACACATGAAACTACGCATGCAACACAGGGAAAACCATGATTCTTAACTCCCTTTTGTTTTCCTAGTGCACCCACAAACATACACACACACTACATACATATAGAGCAAATATATACATTATATATAATATATAAACTGTATAAATGTATAGTATATGATTTATAAATACATGTTTAATTATTATATTACATAGGTATATAGTATAAAATTATAGAATTATATCTATACATACATATTATATATACCATAGTGCATATTTACTACATTAATCCCTCTGTGAAAACCAAAGATTACATATACATGTATGTATATGATACTCTGCTTAGTACTGTATGAAAAAAGCACTTGGTGTACTTAATACTAACTATATGAAAGAAGGTTATTTCAGGTAATGTGTGTGTTCTACATAGAAAATATCTATTAGGCCAGGCAGTGGTGTTACACACCTTTAATCCCAGCACTTAGGAGGGAGAGACAAGTGCATCTCTGAGCCTGAGGATAGCCTGGTCTACAACGAGTTCCAGGACAGCCAGGGTTAAACAGAGACACCCTGTCTCAAAAAAAAATCTATTAGAATATAGAGCGTACAAAAGATAATATTGTTTAAAAAAAAAACCCAAGATGTCTTGTCTTAATATTTTTTTTGTCCAGTGAAAACATTAAAAATGAATTTTCTGACAAACAGTGTAAACAGGAATTAAGACGTCACTTTTATAATAAAATTTGCTTTTATAATACAATTTTATAATAAAATTAGGCTCTTAATGTTAACAACCTTTTACTTAGGTTCTAGCTCAGAAATGTGAAAAAAAATCAAATATACAAATTCAATAATAGAAATGATGAACATATACAACTAAATAAGATTGTGTGGCCAATAATGATACTGAAGGATTTTTAAGCATAAAGGATTTATTATAAAGGAAGTGCAAATGGAAGTTTTGTAAAGACATCTGTATATGGGGTTTGTACTTCTAGAAGTGTAACACTTAGACACGCACAGCGGTGCAACAGCGGCATGGATATTATGGGGTGGCCAACCACTCTATGATCGGAGTCAAGGCCTGCTCCGCAGGAGGGAACTTATGTCTGGTACTATAAGCCAGACCGAGAAAATGTGGTTGGGGAGTTCACAGGCCCTAGAGGAAACTGACCACTGTTACTTTGTTAACGGGCACAGCATCAAACATCCCTAATACCTTCATTATACCTCTGGATTAACACAGCTCTCGACCCTCACTAGAGAGGCTTCTATTTGCAATGGACAGTGATTAATACAAAGGTTCATAACTGATCAACATACAGAGAAAAAATTAATTGTGGAATGATCAGCCCTAAATAGGACATTTCTCTCTCTCTCTCTCTCTCTCTCACACACACACACAAATGAGGCAGTACCTTTGATCAGTGTAGGATATGTTTTCTTTCAAAACTCCCATGAAACCACAAATACTTAACTCTCTCTCTCTCTCATTATGTAATATATCTGTATATGTGTATACATACACATATATAGGCTCAGGGGACATCATGGAAGGAGGGTAAATACACTATAAGAGCCAAAGATAGGGGCCGGGTGAAGACTGCTACATTAAGTTAGGTGTGATATTTTACCCAGGAAATTGGCCTCCTTTTTGGGTTTAGTCTTCTTTAATAAAATAATTTTAAAAATATACTTGGAAGAAAGCTTGAGGACACTTTTACTAGAGTTTAAGAGAAAAAAACAAAACAAAACAACAGCAACAACAAAAACACAAAACCAAACCCAGCCAGGCAAGCTGTAAATTTTGGCAGCAGCCTGGAGGAAAAATGTGGAAAAAGAGTAAAGAGAAAACTATGCTATTTGCAAGCAGTCACGTGGTGAAAGGCAGTTTTAGAGGGTGAGGAAGCATGCGCAAGAAACATAAAGAGGAGGAAGTTGTGTTCCTCTGAGTTTGGACGTAGAAAAGGGAGCAGGCTCAGCGTCGCTGCACTCAGGAACTCAGCGGCTCTGGCTGCCTACTCAAGAGGAAGCCAGGCAACAAGGCGGCATGGAGGGGAGCTCATGGAAGCCCACCTGTGGTGGAGGAGCTACTGGCAGTGGTGGACAGTCATTTCTCTTCACGGTGTGGCCCTGGTGGGCTGCTCATGCCCTGTGAGCGCTCTGCAGCCGTGTGGACATGAGCAGCACTGACGGGAGCCAGTGGGTAATTTTTAAACAGATTCTAGGGGAGACATGAGGTTGGGGGGCGGAGGGCACATACTGGTAAGGTCCGAGTGCAGAATGAGATGGAGGTGCAGAGTTAGGAATGGGTAAGCTCAAAATGCACTGTGCGCATGTGCAAAACTCTCAAAGGACAAAGCGTTTTAGAAAGAAATTTAACATCTGTAAGATGAAAGGAAAGCGAAGAGAAACTTGAAAGCAGCAGTGCTTAATTTTGGTGTTAATTCTAATAGTTTTGTTACACATTGCTCCAGAAATGTTAAGTAGGAAAATGCTACTTTTATTATTGAGAAATTAGAAATTCTTTTCCAAACCGACCAATTTGGGTGTATGTGTGTAGCTTAGTAACAGAGCACTCGCCTGCGCACACGTGAGGCCCTGGATCCATCCTCAGCCCTGGTGAGAAAGGGGCAGGGCCGACTGACTAGACAGGGTCCCTAAATTCTCGCTCTTACCTGTCCCTTCTCCTTGCTGTGTTCCTCGTTGAGAACTTGAAATCGATCTGACCACTTGCTTGCCTGGGGGAGAGCAAAACAAGCGATAAGTCTGTAACACAGAAACACACTCCACACTGGAGCTTGCTTTTGCATTGGGCATGCATGAAACCCAACAACCCAGTAACAGTTTAGCTGGCATTTTTAGAGTATATATATGGCTGTTATGTTTAAACCCATTTGTCTGTGCTTTTACTGTAAGGTTGGGATCAACAGACATTTCTATTACAGAGTGGGGTCAGGGGAGTCTGTCCCAACTGTGGGTGTGGGGATGGCCTAGTTAGGGTTACTGTTGCTGTGATGAACTACCATGACCAACACAAGCTGGGGGGGAAAGGGTCTACTTGGCTTCTCCATCCAATCCATCACAGTCCACTATCAAAGGAGAAGAGGAACTCAAGCAAGGGAGGATACCAAGGCCATGGGGGATGCTGCTTCCTGACTTGCTGCATGGCTTGTTCAGCCTGCTTTTGTATAAAACCCAGGACTACCAGCTCAGGGACAGCCCCAACCACAATGGCCTGGGCCCTTCCACATCAACCACTAACTAAGAAAATATCCTCTGTGCTCGCCTGTAGCTGAACCTCATGGAGGCATTTTCTCAGTTGAGGCTCCCTCCTGTGACTGTAGTTTGTGTCAAGTTGACACGAAACTAACCGGCACAGGGGAGAATAGCCACATCTACAATTTAAGTGAATTTGTGTGGCTGTGTGCCAATAAAATATTACTTGAAAACAAAACAAAACAGGTGCTAGTGTGAGAACCTAATGGGTTAAAAAACTAAGGTTTCTGGGCCCATGGGTTCTAACCAGAAAATTTAGTCAATGGGAGACACCTCAGTCTTTGGGAAGTAAGTGTCAACACTATGAGATAACTTCCAGTTTTCTACTCATGCCAGTCACCTGGCTGAGCCACCACAGCTTGGAAGAGGATTGAAAAAAGCACTGTCCAGGTAATGGGTGGACACAACGATGAGAGAATTCCTATTGAACGTGTGTAAGTAGGCCCTTCTCGGAAAACCTTGTGGAGATGCTGCTCCAGCAACACTGGGGAATGAGGAAGAGGCTGATCCTGAAAACAGAGAGGCCTCTGTCAGCAAAGAAAGCAGCAGGGCCTTGGTAGGGAACAAGGAGCCATGCTAGAGGGTGGACACTGGGCACAGGGAATGTCATCACTGTGAAGTCTGGTGGGAAACAAGGCTTGGCTGCTAGCTAAGAAGTCTGGGAGTTAGAGGGGACAGAGAGTTAGACAGGACAATGTACGCAGCCAAGCTGGAATGGAGGGGGTGCATTTAAGACAGCCAGGCAGGGTGTAGCACTCAAACAGGAACAGCGGCCATGCCGCAAAATGCCCTTACCACACGAAAGCTTCACGGGTTTGTTTTTATTAACATTTCATCACATTTGTTTACTATGCACGTACATGCATCTGTGTGTGTACATGTCAAGCATTGCCCTACACGCATGTGGAGCTCAGAAGATGGCCTGTGGGGAGTTGGTTCATGCCTTCTACCACGGGACCACGGGGGGGGGGGGGGGGGGAGGGGGCTGAACGCAGATCACCAAGCTTGGGGGCAAAGGCCTTCACCCCGTGAGCCACTCTGGCCAACTCAAAGGCCTTTAAATAGTAGGATGCTTGGATTCAGGGTTATAGTCCTCAGAGGCTGCACCACTGACCTGCATGTAGCCTTTTTGATTTTTATTGCTTTTCCTAAAGCACATTGATAAAATAACTTTTACAGAGTGATTAGAGAGTCTGATTTCCAAATGGAAAGAAAACATAGAAAAGATCAGTGTGCCAATGTATTTTATATAAACTAAATATAAGTTTAATGCTTCAATATGCATTCTTTAAAAAGATTTATTTGTTATTTACACAGTGTTCTGTCTGCATGTACAGCTGCATGCCAGAAGACGGCACCAGATCTCACTAGAGATGGTTGTGAGCCACCGTGTGGTTGCTGGGAATTGAACTTACGATCTTTAGGAAGAACAGGCAGTGCTCCTAACCTCTGAGCCATCTCTCCAGCCCTCAATATGCATCTTTAAAAGTGAGATCTACATCTGACATAGGGAAAATATTAAATAATAATGTGAATTGATTAGGGACACTAACTAGTTCAGACTGACATCCTATTGGTGAAAACAGAAACACTTTTAACTACGATTTTGTTTCACAGCCATATGTCAATACGTAAAGAAACACGTTTGCTGTGAATGACCTCGTTAAGAGCAAAACCCAAGGCGATGTAGACTCGGTGGTCAAGAGAGCTTGGCGCTCTTTCAGAGAACCTGGGGTCAGTATCCACGTCTCGGCTCAAACCCACCTGTGGCTGCAGTTCCCTGGGAATGGGCCCTGAATGTGTCACACGTAAGCTCATGCAGGTGCACACAAAACAGCTAAGCGAGCACTACATGCCGTGGCTGTGGCCGTGGCCAGCACCATGTCCTACCTGGCTGTCAAGGAGCTGCAGCATGTTTTGGAAATCTTGGGGACATGGAAGCCGGCCTTCTTTAACATCATTAACATCTCTTAAGGTGCCTATGTTGGACTTGACCTGGACATTGGACTTCTGTATTTCTAACAATTGCTACAAGTGAAAAACAATCAGCAGTAAAGACGTCAGGCACTTATTTAACTGAAAAGTGAACAGGCAGGGGAGCACGGTCAACTTCTACTGTCCTCCAAACACTCCTTGTCTGCTCCCTCCTATCTTCCCTCGGCTCCACTCTTTGTTTTTACCACTCTCTGATCTTTGATAGTTCCACCAGAATGAATACAGGAAAAGGAAATGAAAACTGATGCTGTAAAAATCATCTATTGCCGGGCTAAGGCGTACCACAGCATACACGTGACTGTCAGAGGCCAAGTGCAGTCCGCTTTCTCCTGCTTCTTCATGTGGACTTCAGGGACTGAAAGGGGATTTGAGCAGGCTCTCACGACAAGCGCTTTACTCGAGGAACCATCTCTCTGGCACCGATGAACTTTTGGCCTTTGACAATGGGTCTTTAAATTTTTAATAGGAACATAACATCTGTGGGAAGAACTGGGTACGTCTGTCTCTTTCTGTTTATTTTTTGAGGCAGATCTTGCTAAGCTGCCCAAGCTGAACTTGAACTTTTGCTGACCCTGCCTCAGCCTCCAGAGTGCTGGATTACTGGGGCATCACCATGCCGATGGCAGTTCCGAGGAGATACTGTAATGGAAGGATGACACTGTCCAGGAGCCATACAAAGAAATCCATTAGGGCTGTAAATGTCTTAATTTCCCAAAGGTAACCATGGGGAAGAAATCTCACAACAGGCACTGAAGTTAGAAAACAGAAGGGTGGGAGCCTACTTCATCGTATGCTCCCAGCAACCACTCGAAGCAGGAGGAGGAGCTTTTCAGTAGAGAAGCCTGCTTCCACCAAGGCAGCTCCCAGGTGCTAAGGCCAACGTGAAAGCCACAGATCATGAGGACCACGTGTGCACTGAGTACGGTGTGAGGAAGTGACACAATTTCTCCCGGATCCTCCCCACATAAACTGACTAAATCAGGATACACTCAAACTAGTCAGACAAACCTCATCAGCAAGGCTTCCAATACACATAATCCACACTTCTCTACAATAACAAGACTGAAAAGCTACCACAGACAAAAGAAAGCGAAGTGTATTTTTTTGTTGTTTTGTTTTTTGAAAAAACATGTCAGCCCCTAGAGGGAGCCTGAGGATTGCCTCAGTTCCCTCCTCCTTCTCCCCTGGAGGAGTTGTCAGGTCAACAGGACCGAAGGGGCTGAGGACCAGGTTCCAGCCCTGGTAAGTGAATCCTCTATCACACGCATCCACGGACCACGGCTGTTCCCACACAGGCACAGGGCCCACTTGCCACATCCAGTTTCCTTTGCAGACCCAGTCTTCCTCAAAGGACAAGTATGGAATTGGGAGAGCTGTGTGGACCTTCTGGTTTGTGATATGTAAACATGTTTTTGTTCTAATCCCAAGTGGGGGATCTTAGTTTGTCCATGCCTGTTAAGAGTCTCATGCAGGGTGTGGTCTTTGTCAGCTGGAATTAGTTGAATTCTGAGGACTTTGAGGGTATAAATATGACAGCCCAGAGGCACAGTGGCTTGGAAGAGGCAGAGGAGGCCTGCTTGCTGTGCTTTCTGGTTACCTGGACATCTGGATTTCCTGATGATGGCTATTGGTACTGCCCCCCAAAAGACTCCTACGACCCTACCCAGCAGGAAGAAGTAAAGAGGGCTACATCCTCTTTCCCTGACAGCCTTCTTTATCCCCTACCTGGGGTTGGGGAGCTGGAGGGGAGAAGCTTTAAGGAGCCCCCAAATAAGGTAGCGTTTGAAAAACTGGTGCCTACCGAGAGGGCTAGGCTTGGATTCTTCCTCCCTCTCCTGCCTTGGTGATCTGATCAGCCTTTCTATCTACTCCTTGGAACGTTCTAGAATTTGCAGAGGGGTCTGTGGTTTAAGTCTATTTAAACCTGGCCAGGCAAACCTAGCCAGGAGAGGGCCATGCGTGCTGGGCATGGCAAAGACCTAACCCTCTGGCCACAATGCCATGCCAACAGCGCATGTTGAAGCACGAAGCCCTTTGGGAAATTCTAGGCTACGTACTTACGTATTCTAATGCGGAGTTCTTTGTAGTTAATTCCTTAAATTCCTTCATAAACATCTCCTTGACCTTTTCCATTTCATCTAGTAACTTCTCCTTTTCTTCCTCCTTCCATCTTTCAAATAGCTTCAAAAAGTCTTCTTCTTTTGTTTTCTGCATTTCATATTCCTGAAATTATTTTAATAGGTGTCATTAAAGGCTCTGGGTGAAACAGAAATGCAAATTCTAAAACAAACCATAGCTTCACCCCAAATCTGTTAGTATGTCTTCTTTGAATTACACCTGAAATAACACTTTCTAAGCCCGCAGGCCTAACGCAATGATCCTCCCAAGTTGATACATGGCTGGAGAACAGGCAAGATGGCTCGGTGCGTCAAGGTACTTGGCACCATGCCTGACAACTTGAATTTGCTGGCAGGGCTAACACAGTGAAAGGAAAAGCCTGACTCGCACAGTTGTCCTGACTCACATATGCACAGGACACGCTCACATACATATAAATAAACACCAATTAAAAAAATCACACAAACAAACCCCACATTTGGAGATTGGAGATATGGCTCAGTGGTCAACGGTGCTTGTTGCATAAACGTGAAGACCTGAGTTCAAATCCCTAACACCCACGTATACAGCCAAGATAGCCCCGCACATGACTATAGCCCCTGCAGCCTTGTCCAGATTCAGTGAGATCCTGTCTCAGAGGACTGAGGCCTCCGGCCCAGGCCACATGCACGAATGCCTGCATGCCAAAGCCAGAATCCCCAGACACCTGCACCTTTTAAGGCACAGGAAAGAGCACTGTGGCCCACCTTAGAGAACCGGACTGCGTGAGAGTGCTGGGCAGACTCCAGCTGTGACCGGGTGAGCTGCAGCTGTTCCTTCAACATGTCCATTTCCTTCTGCAGCCTGTCCGTCTGGGCCTTTGTGTTACACTCTGCTGCAAGAGAAAACCTCATTAGGATGCCATTTCTTATAAATTAACCTGAAAACTCACAGGGCACAGCTGTACAACAAGGAAAATGCTCTCACTCGGGACACTACTACTTAATTGACGCCACGAGCCCAGTCTGGTTCTTTAGTGTTGGTCTGGAGCCCTTTGTGGCTTCTTTCAGCCACTCACAGTACTGAGGTTGATTACCCAAACCTTGGATAATCTGTGACAACCTTGTGCAGGGAGCAATCCTGGTGGCTCTGCCCCACGGGTACTCTGGACCTTTTCAGAGATGTCTGTCTCAAAGCGGAGAAGCAAAGGCTTCACCCACAAGTCCCATAATACTGAAAGGCTGAAGTCCCACCATCAGCACTGTTTTCGCTCCCACCCAACGTCCCCAGGTCCCTATCGGTGAACACAGAGGGGCCTGGGGATTCAAGGCGCAAGCTGGGGCAGCCATCTGTCAGCCATCCCTCGGGCAAAAGCGAAGAACTGAGAGGCTGTCAAAGGAAGCAACAGGTGAAGGGAGGGATACTTCTGTGCGTGTACTTACATGAGGATGTACACATGACTGAATGGGTACACATGGGCTGTGAGTGCGGACATGAAAGGTATGGAAACCAAAGCAGAAAGTCAGAATCTCAAAGATGACCTGAAGAGACAATACTCATTTCAGAGTCCGAAATGCTCTCTGACACGAGTATGAGATAGAATAAGAAACTGAAACAGAGAGACAGAGGTCAGTTTCACACTGGAGAATGGTAGGTCAATTGCACATAGTCCCACATTTCCACGTTCCCAGGATTTGCTTACTTGTATCAGTGGTCCATAGCTTATACTGGCATTTTCTGCTACCTGTTCTGCTTCTGCTACAAAGTGTAACAGGCAGGAATAGAAACAGACTGGTCCCAAAGGAAGGAAACCAGTGTAACGACTAAAAACACGTCTGCAGGCTGCAGTGGCACAAAGCCTGGCCTGCTCGAGGAGGCGGAGACTGCATTCTGAGAACATTCAGACAGTGGGAAGACTGACTGGTTCTGGGTCCACTCCTACCCCTCCTTTCTGGTTACTTTCCATCTGCACCCAGACAGATCTACTCCACAGAAGGCAACTTGCTCTCGTCTCCACGCTTCAGTGGAGATGACCTGTCAGGTCTGCTCTCCTTCCCAGCACACACTGCTGACATACATAGCTGTGCCCGTTGACGATTTCCTCACTGACTGCTAACTCCACTCACTCAAACTATCCTGTCCTCGAGCCGACAACTGTGCGGCCACGGTAAACTCCCTTCTGCGTCCCAGTCTTTGCCTCTGAGTAGCTGACACGCTTGACCACGGCCGTCTTTTCGGGACACTCCCTCTCGCTGTGCAAGGCAGCTCTCTAGGTCCCCCTATTGTTACTCTCCACCCGCCACCATTGTCCCTGCGTCTTCGGGCCTCGGCCTGGGTGACATCAGCCAGCCCAAGGTCTCCAGTTCCCAGATTCCTCTGTGTACCCTGAGCCTCCATTTGCAAATACCAGCACATGACTCGCCTTCTCTTGTATGTGTGATGTCAACATGTGCCTGGCCAACACAAGCTCTCCTGTCTCCTCTACCCCAAGTCAGAGCTCTCGGGCTCTGTGTGCGGCACGTGTTCTTTTGATGCCCCTCTGCCCTGCAGCCAGCCCGGTCTTGGCTTCTCTCGTCTCACTTGGACTTCTACGCATCTCCTCATTCTACCAGCTTCCACTGTTGCTCCTGTATCCCTCAGCAGCCAGATGCTTTCCTTAGGGGACAAATGACACCATCGTTCTCCTCCACAGAAAAACTCATCCCATGGCTTCCCACTGTATTCATGTACTGCCCACAAGCCAGGGCTGTCGTGGTCTCTTGAGATCTGTCCCCCAGGCCTTCAGCTTTCCCACACACCACTGCTCACACCCTGCCTCCTTTCTGTTCCTCAAACACAAGGCACAGCCTCGCCTCCTGGGCCTCACACTAGCAGCCCAGGTACCTGGACTACTAGCCCCTCCCTCTCATCAGACTGTGGCTTCTTCACAGGACTTCACTCTGGCTGGAAATGGCTCCCTCAGAGAGGCCTTCGAAGGCCACCTGAGATGATTCTCCCTCTGTCCTGTTTTTGTCTTTCACAGCCTTTGCTACTGTCTTTGCATCTGGCACGTGAAAAACACTACTGGTTTAAGTGTCGCGTTAGCCCTCCGTTAGAAGGCAAGACTCATTGACAGCTGTGTCCAGCAGCTAGGGCACCCTGAACTCGAACCTCAAGGGCTCAGCGTTCATTCACTCAGCATACTCACAGCCTGTGAGACCTTTCTTCGAAAGCACCAATGAGTACACTGGACCACGTCTCTCGAAAAAGGAGAGAGGGAGAAGAAGGAAAGAGCTCTGACTCAGAGCTCATGCCTTACCAAGGTGAGACTCGGGGGCGTGGCGCCGTTGGATGTGGCTCTGGAGGAAGGCTTGGTTCATAAAGGCCTTGTCGCAAAAATGGCACTAAAAGGAGAACAACAAATTCAAGTGTTACTGTGACTCTCCCCATCTCCTTGCAGGTAAAACAAGGGATCAGAGGCACAGCCTTTTCACGGCTTTCTTCCTAAAAGACACAGGATGTTGGCTAGTGATACTGACTCAAAGGGCAAACGAAAGGTAAGAATGGCCTTCCCCAGCTAAAGTCAGTCAATGAAAGATCTTTTGACAGTTGAAACGGTCCTTCTGGCAATTTCTGAAAGCCCTAGTCATATTTCTCCTACAAGGGGTTTCTATCTTTTACCACCAATTTGTTTAAGGCAGGAAGAGAAACTCCAGAAACCAGCTCTGCTGGTACCCTGACATAGGATTTCCAGCTTCTAAGTATCTGAGAAATGTCCATTACTTAAGTCATCTAATTGATGGTATTTGTTATGGCAGACCTAAGTAGCTAACTTGTGTTTGTGAGAGAGAGAAATGCTTTAAAACTAAAAACATTCTGAATATGAATATATGCATTCATAAAAACAAAACAAAACAAAACAAAAAAAAACTTTCATTTTTTCAAGATAGGCTTTCTCTTGTGTATCCCTGGCTGTCCTGGAACTTGTTCTCTAGACCAGGCTGGCCTTGAACTCACAGAGATCCACCTGTGAAAGACTCTACCCAGCATCGAAGCAGATGCTGAGACTCTTAGCCAAACTTTGGGCAGAGTGCAGGGAATCTTATGAAAGAAGGGGGAGATAGTAAGACCTGGAGGGGACAGGAGCTCCTCAAGGAGAGTAACAGAACCAAGAAATCTGGGCCCAGGGGTATTTTCTGTGACTGATACTCCAACCAAGGACCATGCATGGAGATAACCTAGAACCTCTGCACAGATGTAGCCCATGGCAGCTCAGTCTCCATATGGGTTACCTAGTAAGGGGAGCAGAGGCTGCCTATGATGTGGACTCAGTTGTCTGTTCTTTGATCACTTCCCCCTTGGGGGGAAGTCCTGATTAGACTTGATAGGTGGGGGTCAGGTGGTAGGGAAGAAGTGTTCCCACTCTTCCTAAGGACTAGGGGATGAGGACAGGAGGAAGGAGGGAAGGTGGGACTGGAAGGAGACAAGGGAGTGGGCTACAATCGGGATGCAAAGTGAATACATCATAAAAAATAAATTTAAATTAAAAAAAAAACTTTCCCCAAACAGAGGATGGAAATAGAGCAAAACACTAGCACACATCTCATCTTAGCGAGTGGTTGTGCGTGTTAGCTACACTGGTCTATGTTCTCTCTCCACACTTACCATTAATTACTCCATTGTTCATGCCTATTAGCTTTCCCTTTTGAAACCTTTCATGTGTGGATATTCAGCATAGCTGTTTTGACTTCCCTATATATTATAAATTTTATATAGTAAATTACTGAGGAAAAAGACAATATGCATTGTCACTGTAACCCTTTGCACATTTTGACTGCACACAGCCCGTGTCACGCTCCTACTCAAGTGGACATCCTCATGTGTTTTATTCACACTACATACCTCCCGTCATTTCTTGAGGCAAAAGGGAATGGGGACAAAGAGAAGTGACAGAGAAATGAGATCAATTTTCTGAAGGTGAGCTGGATCACATGACTTGCTCAACCTCTTTGCAAAGAGTCTGGTGCCTCTGAAATCTGTCTGGAGAAGTGAAGTTAAAATGCTGGCAGTCATGTGACTGCAGTAACTCAGCTCTGGTGTTTGAGTACCACAGGGCTTTCTGCACCTCACTCTCAGGTTCTGGGTGAAAGAACTAACAACACGTTAAACATGACCACACAAAGCCCTTGAGCGGCTATGACGTAGGTAGAGTGGCCATTCCCACACCACACAGCAGAGGCAATGTTCGTGAGAGTTGAGCGATTTGTTAAGGTCTAGCAGTTGACACAGGAGTAGAGACGGGCTTGAAGCCACTCTCCCTAGGGAGCTTCCTTCTTCATCTTCTCTGTGGGAGCAGAAGCAGGTAACTGGATTCTGTAGCATGACCTCTAGGGAGCCACAGGATGGAATGTGTCCACCACTAACTAAATGATTCCCACCTGTTTTCTGTCCTTCTAAGCCTGACAGCATCGCTCTAAGTTGAGAAATTTCTTATAGTCTCAAAGTACACATAGGCCCTCAACAAATGATCTTAGACTGAAGGTGTGAGAGAAAGAGAGAAGGGAAGGGTGGTGAAAAGAGAGAGAGAGAGAGAGAAAGATTGATTATATCTCTGTCCAGCTGGAGCCAAGTCTCCTTTTGAAGCCTGAGGACAGAGACTCGCTTAACTCACGGTTCCCTGCAGAATCTGATTCTGTTGACCTCCCAAAACACCATCATCAGAAATGTGTGGCTGTTCCCTAACCCCACTCCACACCTCTGGAATCAGAATCCCCTAGGCATCACAATCTCCTGGCAGGGCAAGGGAGGGCCACGAGGAGTGCCTGGCCATTAAAACACATCTTTTCCAATTAAAATATAATTAAATGTGTGTTCCTGTGTGTGTGCTTGACTGTTGTAAAAAATCTCCAACTAAAAAATATTTAAGTATGTGTGTGTGTGTGTGTGTGTGTGTGTGTGTGTGTGTGTGTGTTGTGTGTGCTTGGCCATTAAAAGACATCTCCAATTAAAAAAAATTAGTACGTGCACATGTGTGAGTGTATACGTGCATATGCTGGAACGGAGGCTCAGTGGTTCAGAGCACTGGCTGCTCTTAAGGACCCAGGTTTGATGCCCAACCACCACACTGTAGCTCACAGCTGTCTGAAGCTCCAACCCCAGGACAGGAGTAAATCAAGCTGGTACTAATCTGGACGTTTCTTCCCTGCTGGCTAGCTTCCATGGTCCCGTAAGAGGCTACGAGGGCTGCTGAGGGAGAAGAGACATCAACAGTCTTACCATGCTGTAAAACCTGCAATTCACATAACAATCACCCTGGGAAAATTAGCGCCAAAAGTGGCATGAATGTTATAGGGGTAACCAACAAGTCAGGAACCATCACGGAAGGGAAAGCAGGAAGCTTGTAAGACCACACATCACAAAGATTCCTTAGAGACAACATCTTCTGGACATAACCAAGCCAGTGCACTCATGAAGTCGCAGCAGCCATGGCTGCCAGCGTAAGACACACACAGAGATCAAGCTGGTCAGCTCCAGCTTGGAGAGTGAACAGGCTTCTGGGATCCTCAGCTAGCTCAGTAGTTTACTGGCAGAGGTTTTCTTCTGTGGTGTAGTTTGCCAGTGTTCCACTAGAGGGCTACTACACACAGGACAAAGCCCTGGGCTGGATTATTGTTCTGGCAGTAATCAATTAACTTCAGTTAATTAAAATTTGTGACTGCATCCTAAAGTCAGATGACTGAACAAAATCAAGTCTCTTCCTCTAAATTATTTCACTGCCCAAATGTAACCTGGAGTTTCAACACTTTTGCTATCTGCTCTCTATTCACGGCTGTAGTCACCCTGGGCCATCCTGCACCGCAGCCTTACACCTAAAGCGGTGTAAGGGTTCCCCACGAGGTAACAGAAGCCGTACACCATCACCAGAAAGCCACAAGGAAGGCCGAATGTGCATGTCCACTGCGCCCTCACTACCTGTCTTCTCTTGTGGAACGCCTCATCCTAACAGGCAGCCGCTACGAACATCCCACTTCCAGAAAGGAACGCAAAGCTAGAAATGGAACGACTTGCAGTTATAACTAAACCTGTGCAGCTAACCGTGAAACTGTCACCCTGAAAGTCACAAGAGCGTGTCGCTTAACAGAGGACAGCAGGAAAAGACGATGGTCACTTCCGCCTTAATGTCCCACATGAACCCGCACACACTGTCAACACTGGCATTCAGAGAGTCTGCTGCGTGCTGAGCTGACAGGCGTCACTGGTGTGATAAGTCCTTACCTTTACATACTTATATGGCATTCATACTTCCTATTTGTTACCCATTTCAGCCACAGCCATCGCACACATATGAAAATCTTTACTGGCAATTATTTCTACGGTGACTGAGAGAAAGATACAGCTTTTGCTAAGTGTATTAATATTTCACTAGATTACTACCCAAACTAGAGAACAACACACTTACTTCCAACGTCTAAGAAGAACGGATTCCCATGTACAAGAAAAGTTAACAGCATTATTTACAGGTCTGTAGTCTTTAAACAGCATGTGAAGACATCGGGTATCATTTGAGGAGAGTGCCTCCTGGTGTCTAGCCAAGGCCAGACCCCGAGCTGAAACACACTTCAGTGTTGCTTTGCGGCTTGTCCTCTGCACTATGAACTGCTCCACCTCTCTGCCTTTCATGCACTTCTGCCGCGCTGAAGCTGCTTCAGCAACCGCCTGTAGCCACTTAAAGAGTATGTATCCCCGACGTGGAAAACGGAAAACGAAATCAATCCTGTCAACCTGTTCACTACTTTTTAATCAAAGTTTGTCTTTCCTTCAACTAAGCACAAACTGGGCCTCTCTGGTCTGAAACCCCCAAATCCAGATGCTCCAAAGCACAGCCATCTCCCCACAAGTGTAAAAGTCCATATCCAACTCCATGTGTTGGCCTCGGTCAGAACACAGGCAACCCGGAAAAACTGTATAAAGCCACTAACTCCAGGGCCCCCGCTGCCTTAGTTAGGCTGCATTTGAAGCCTCAGACAAGTCTCCTGAGCTGGAGAGCCTGTACTGCTCCTGCAGAGGAAGCCTGTGAGAATCTCAGCCTCCACGTCAGGAGGCTCACACACCACCGTCACTCCAGCTCCAGGAGAGCTGACCTCCCGGGCCCCCTCAAGGCACTGCACTCACTCCTGGGCACACCCACGCACGCACATGCACACGAACATATAAATATTTAGATTTGAGTCCCAGCCCCAAGATACCTTAGGAGATGAGTGCAAATACTGCAAATTTCAAGCCTTTTCTGGTCCTAAGCATTTCAAAGCACACAGACTCGACCTGTACGTTGATTTCAAAATTGCAATCTTTATCCTGGGCTCAGGGTCTAATTCATAATAAACAGGTTATGCTTAGAATACAGAGGCGTTTGGCTCTTTAAATGCTAATGTTCGTGTTCTTGCCCATGGGGGCTGCACACATGGAACACTTGAGTCTGTAGCTCACTGTGCGGCGTCCCTCTGTAGGAGCTAAGCAGGGGTTGAGGAGCTACAGAAAAGTGCCAACTGCAGGTAACAGGGGTCTGGGGAAGGGTCCATGGAGGCTCTCGCTTCTATTTTGGCACTTTTCTGTCATTTGGAAAACATCCTGAAATTTTTTTAAGGGGGGGGACCCTCACATATTGGATCATACTCCATGTCATTTGGGCGCCAACTTCAGTAGCAACTTGTACACAACTGTTTTCTTCACACCATCTACTGTAAGCAGGAAACAGGCCAACATCTGGATAACCAACCAACATCTGGAGAACCTCATGAGCCCTGCACAGCACAATCTTATAATATTATTAAGGTACTTGGTTATCAGTTTCTTGGCGGCTGCGGAAAGTAATGAAAACTTTCGGCTGCTAATTAAAATGAAGGCACAGCGTCCCACCTGGAAGTAGCTGGCCTTGGCCTCTATCATCAGCTGCTGCGTGGACAGCATCTTCTTCCTGCGTTTACACTCCTCCTTAAGCAGCTTGATCTCGCCGGCCTGCTTGGTGAGCAGCTGCTTGCTCTGCTCGTAGTCGCTGATGCTCAGGCGCAGCCTCTCCTCCACCAGGTTCAGCTGCGACGTGAGGAAGTCCTGGGAGTGCATCAGGTACTCGATGGTGAGCTGCGCCAGGCGGATCAGCTTCAGCAGCACGGGGTCCACCCCCGACTGGCAGTGCGGGCACTTCTCGTCCTCCAGCTTGCAGAAGGTGATGTTCATGATGTTCTCCTGCAGCGTCAGGACGTCCACGGCGCCGGCAACCTTGTCCACGTCGATGGCGCTCAGCCGCCTCCAGTCCACGCTCTCCAGCCGCGGCCGGAACTGGAAGAAGGGCAGGGGGCCCGTGGCCGCGCTGGCGGGGACGAAGGCCATGGGGGCCGCGCCTGCGGCAGGGGCGTCGGGCCCCTCGGGGCTGTTGGCCAGAGGGTAGTACACGTGCTTCTGGAAGGGCTGCGGAGGAAGAGATAGCGCGGCGGGAGGCGGGAGAGCTGGGGAGCCGGGAGACCCAGCGCACCCGACCGTCTCTGCCCTGCTTCTCGGGACAGGAACCCCGGGCCTCGTGCATCTTACCATGCTTGCAAGCCAGCCGGCCGCCTAGGCTTGCGCCTGAGGGGCGGAGCAGTGTCTTCTACCTGGCCTGGGCCGCTTTGGGGCCGCCGCCGCCACACCCCTCGTGAGCTGGAGAAGGCCCAGGCGCCCGCTTCGGCGGCGGCGGCCTGAGATCTGGGCGTCCAGGACGTTACTATAGCAACGCCCAGCCCCGACCTGGAGCTCAGGGCGTGTCGGCCCACGCGCGTTCAGCATGCGCCCAGGGACCTGCGGGAAGGACAAGAGAAGACTCTTGGACCACACTCCTCATGCACCTGTGGGGGCATCTCTTGGCGGCCACCTCCCCTGACCTCACCCTCAAAACACTGGGCCCGCTAGGCCCCTAAATCGTGCATGGGTCACGTGTCCACAGTCTTCAGTCCCAGCTGCAGCCTTCCAGGTCTCCCTCCCCGTGTTTGCGGTTAGGTTCGGGGATTGGAAATACAGGTTCGTCTTTTCACTCTTTCCCACACTTTTGGGAAATGTGTACCTACAGAAGTTAATTGAGGGCATAAAGGCGGGAGATTTGAAAATCTGGGCTGGGAGTGCTGCATGTTGATTGTGGAATTAATTATACAGATAAATACATTTGCCAAATTTAACGGAATTGTTCTTTTAAAATTAAGGGTGTGTTTTGTATATTACACCACAGTAAGGCTAAACCTGTTACTTAGCCCTTCTAAATGTCTTACTTTTAACATACTTTCAAACGGGATTGTTCTTTCCCTGGGCGCTGGCAGCTTGACTTTGAATCTTGTTAAATGCAAACCATACAACTCGCCTGATATAAACAACAGTTTGTCACTCCAAAGGCATTTCTCAAAACGTTGAAGAAAAAAACAGATGGGAACTTCCACGTCCAGCTTTCTAAGAAGTTTCACCAACCTACAATATTTACCTTACAGATTTCTGTCGGCGCTGCATTCTTTAAAAAATTCTAGCAGCGACTTGCAGACCCCAGGCCTCTCATTGCAGGGGTCCTCTGGAGGCTGCCCGTGGTCACCTCCAAGATCAAGGAGCTGAGGAAAAGCCAGGCATTCCTCAATCCACCAGGGAGGCCCTGCTTGGACCAACCATCAGGAATTTTTTTTTCTTTCCTAACAACCAAATACGTGGACAGAAGAAAGAAAAATACAATTCACAGTAATTATCTGGAAGTAAAGCGCACCAGCTATTTCGAGCACTTTCCATGTAATGTAAACAAATCCACGAAAGTGTCCGGGAACTAAGACATGCACTTCCTGCTTCCCCGGGATGGCAGGAAGACAAACACCTTTTACTGCAGCCTCGCATAGAAGCCCTCAGGACATAAACGACTGTAAAGGCCGACTCTTCCGTGTGCCTGGTGCCTGACCTAGAACACATCTGTTGGACCCTGACCCTCGGCTTCCCCATCTGCTGAGGGGCTGGGATACCGACCTGGCAGGTTTGTGGGTTCTGGGCTCCATCCACCGGGCTGGCAGGTTCAGCGGGAACAGGAGGGGTGTGTAGCTCACCGCTGTATTTCCAGCACCTAGGGCAGCACCAGAAAGGAAGGAGCGTTCAGAGTGCACAGGAACTGAAAAATGCGGCTGAGTTATTGTTCCATTAAGCTAATGAATGACCCCAGGCCCGTAGCCCTCCTATTTTCTTTGCCTTTGGCCTGTTAAAGGAACGAACCCTTGATCTGTTCCAAAGGCCCGCTAGCTGAGTTGCACACCCAGCAAAGACGCGCACGGGTCCAAGGTATGGCCTTGGCCGTCGCCACAGGCGCCGAGGGCATCTGCCGTTAGCCATCCTTAACCCCTGGTCGAATCCCAGCCACAAGATGGCCGGAACAGGAAGGCAGGGGGCATACTTTCCTGTTCCCCTGTTCCCATCCCAGACTGTGTTCCCATCCCTGGGCAGCCTACTGTTCTGGGCACACCGCACTGTGCTGCAGGCCTGAGGAGCCCGAAAAGACAAAGGCTCCAGGAGCCGGGTCCTAGGAGGCAAAAGATGGTTGAAGGCAGCGGCGGATTCTGCAGCTTTGCGGATCTCTTAGCAAACAGGGAAGAAGGCCCGACTTGGCCTCGCCAACAGAGATGCGAGATGCTCTGTGCTGCTGAATCCCCGGGGGACGCCTGGAGCATCCTAGACCTCGGCTCACCCCAGCCGCGCGCTCCTGGGCGAAAGCCGGGCGCTGCAAGCCACGGGGCGACGCGGGGGACCCGGATCCCGGGATTGCTGCTGGCGCAGAGGCGGGGCTCGCGGAGGCCGAGGAGCGACCGAGCACGGAAAGGCAGGCCGGCTCCTTCTTCCAGGGTGCAAGATAAAGCGTGTCCCGTCTGGGCAAGTTGTGACGAGGCGGGTAGCCTGGCCTCGCTCCTCGTCCTCCCAGGCTCCAGGCCGTGGGTGGCTAAGGCTGCCCCACCCCCCTCCCGCCCCCTCCCCGTTACGATCTTCTGGTGGCCTCTTCTCCCCGCTACCCGGCTCCTCTGGCAGCTGGGCGGGACCACCCGCGCCTAGACCGCAGCACTAAAATGCGCTCCTCCAATCCGCAGCTGCTGCAGACACGTGATGCTACGCTGAGCTCTGTTGCTGGCTCCCCGTGCTAGCCCCGGGAAGACTTTTCAACAAGAATCCAGATTCCCTTCTACCGATAGTTTCCCTCTCTCTCAGCTCGCTGATTCCCCTGAAGGGCCGGTGTGAATTTTCTTCTTAGGAGAGATACAGTTTAGCTGCAGATATCTGCAGATGAAAGAGAGCTTCAAGAGGCTAAACATGGTTGTGCTCTAGAGCGGAGAAGCACAGTGCCCCATAAGAACACCATATCTAAGGGGATGGTATTCATTTGTGATGAGCATGTGTTACGAAACTGACAAGATTACAGAGTTGAGTGACAGCAGGAACTACGTTTTTAACACACTGGATTGAAGATCAAATTATGCCTGAAATCGGTCTTACACTTGGACTTTCAGTTAATTCATATACAATAAACAATTTTAGTCCAACTTGAGGAATTAAAAGCATTACAAATGTGGAAGATACTAGCACAAAATAACATGCTGGTTAACCACAGTCACTTGGGAATGTGGCAGCTCAGTTGAAAGGATTGCCCTTCAGATCCTCAGATCTCTGAGGTCTCTGCTTCTTTTCGGCCTCTTGGCATCTCTTCCTGTTGGATTGTGTTTGGACGTGTAAGCCATGTTGCTTTGGGCCACAGCAATTATCTCAGCAACAAGAACGTAACGTGAACGTAACTACACGTGGACGTATTAGTTTCGTCTGAGAATGAAACACTCCAGGTGGCAGGGAAGCTCTGTAAGCAGGAAGGTAAACCACCCAAAACTGCTCCAGGAAGTTCCTGAACCTGACCAGATCCACTAGGCTCCTCCCCATCACAGTAAGCAATGAAAGCTGAGCTACCTCCCAGACTAAGGGAAGCTGAGCTGCAAACTAGACAGAGACCAGACCAGCTGCCTGGGGGAAGCAGGAACCAGCAGCGCTTCCTGGAAGAAGTTTAGAGCAGAGTCGCTTGGAAGGACACTCTCCAACCTGAGTTAGTTCCGGGCAAGCTGTGCAGTGGGCTCCAGGTCCCCAGCTTTTGTGAGCTTCCACCCGTGCTGGGGTGGGCCTTGCTCCTACACGTAACCCCGCTAAAACTCATTGGTTCACAAAGTTGGATTCTGTGGCATCTACTCTTTGGTCCTGTTAGGGGATTCTGCTCTGTGTGAGCAGACAGGTATCTTGTCAGGGAAGGTTTTGTCACACAACACCAGGACAAATATCAATGATCATTTTTAAATGAAATGCCTAAATAAATTTATTAAAAGAGCACTTCAAAGGGATAACATATATAAAAGAAATATCCATAATGTTATTTATGAGAAACCTACTCTAGCTAGGCATGGTGGTTCACACCTTTAATCCCAGCACTCAGGATACTGAGGGCACAAGAGGATCTCTGTGAGTTAGAGGACTGCCTAGTCTACATAGTGAGTTCCAGGACAGCCAGGGCAGCATAGTGGGACTGTGTCTCAAAGAAAAACTCTGATTTAAATAAAAGATTACATACAGATTGACTGTCGCAGTGCTGCCACTCATCCTGGGTTAAGATGTATAAGAGATTCAGTGCTGCGTCTGGACCCCCAAGACCAAGTTCCCAGAACAAAAGAGATTTGCCCCAGATGGACAAAGGACAGGAAATAAGAGACAAAGAGAGAAGATAGCTGACTAAGGGGAAGGGGGAATGAACAAGGGAGAGGGTCAGGGACATTTGTCCCAGTGGCGTCGAAGGGCTGACTGGATAGAGAGCAGACAGTGTGGCCCATAGGCAAGTGGCAGTTTACAAAGGTAAAGGGGACCCCACCCCCGTATTAGGATGAGGTGTTTAATTTTAACTGAGCATGTTAATTAGGTGAGCCAGAGGGGCCTTTGATAGCTGGACCTTGGTAGTCAGCCTCAGGAAGAAGTGGCCAAATAAAGGACTAGACCTTGAGGGCCAGCTTTAGGAAGGTGATCCAACAGCTTTCAGCAAGGTGGAGGGGACAGGAAGAAGGATGGGGCCTGCCAGAGCCAGGTTTATCATGCTGCAGCTGGCTAGAGTCCCTTCAAGGTGTGGGGTTGCTTGGTTTTGAAAGGGAGTCCAGGCTGCACTCCAGGCTGACCTCAAACTCACTGGCAAGTGCCACCATCCAGGTTATGTGGTGCTGGGTGAACCAAGGCCTTGTGAACACTAGGCATGCACTGCACCAACTGAGCCATTTCCTGTGTTCTCGGAAGAAATCACAGGGAGGAAAGGGGGGGTGACACAACTGTTTTCCCCCTCTGGAGATTATGCTCCAGTGCAATGCATGCTGCTCACCACTCCCATGCCAGCAGACAACTGTCTGTGTTTGACAGTGCTAGACACTAGTGTTGGGCACTAGGGCCTGGTTTCTGTAGTAGCTGCCAGGAGGGTGTTGAGTATAACTGAACCCCGGAAAGGTTAAACAACCGACACCTTTGGCTGCTTTGCTCATGTGGGTTTTCAGGAAAGTCTCTCACGAATTAGAAGGACGCTGGTGGTTATCTAGTGACTGTAACCTTCTAAAGTAGTGACGTCAGGGAAGACAACGCTGTGGCACATCCGGACTTCCCTACTCCTGTCAAGTGGGGCTTAACTTATGGGGGACAGTGTTTCAAACTTTCATTTAAGAATCATTTAGTTTGTATCTTTGTGTGTGCATGGGTGTGTGTACACTCTCTGTGTGTGCATGCATGTTTGTATGCTTGTGTACATATGTGCATATTTGCATATGTGCGCATGCATGTGTGTGCATGTTTGTGTGTATGTGTATGTGATGTGCTTGTGTGTGTGTTAGTGCGTGTGTGGGCAAGTATGTGCCACAGCTGGTACACAGAGCTGATGGAGTCTGCCAGCAAACCAAAACAAGCTGAAAGGATCTGAAGTGGCCACAGGCGTGTGGACGTTATCCTCAGCCCTTTGGCGGCAGAGGAAAGTCTGCCGACTTTGCAATTGGGAACTAGTAATTCTCCTCTCAACCCCTAAGCCCAAGTGTTGCTATGACAACCAGAATACAAATCTAGCTTGGACAGGTAGAGTATTTGTAGTGGAAGTTTTAGATTCTTTAAAACCTCAGTTATGTTACGATGGTATGTTTTTGTTTTAATCCCAAGTGTAGGATATTGGGCCTTAGTTTTCCCACAGCTTATAGTTGCCTCCTGCGGCTCAGAGAGGGCTGTGGTCTTTGCCAGCTGGACACAGTTTAATTCTGAGGACTTGGAGAGGGTGTAAATACAAGAGTCCAGACAGAGAAGGTGAGGGCTGTGAGGAGATGGACGGAGGAGGAAGGAGCCTGCTGGTTCTTCCTGCTGCTGTTTGCCGTTTGCTGTTGCTGCACTGTTAGATATCCTGACGACCAACATTGTCCCAAAGAAGCCGACAATCCTAACCAGCCAGAACTAAGTCTAAAGAGACCTTCATCCCTTTCCCTTCTAACTCTAAGGACAGTGCTATTCTCAGAAGACAGGTTGTTAAAGGAAAACCTCAGTACAAAGCCTGGCTTACCTCCCTCCCAGTCACTGGTCAAGGCGGCCTAAGAGTCCTGTAAAACAATGCAGCTGCTGCCTTTGCTCCTGGCTGGCTCCCTTAACTAGGTGGTAAGACATTATGGCTGCAGACACCACATACATTCCTTTCGGGACGTGACAGATCAGTCTGGAACTGCCCAGGAACCGGTCTCCCCATGGCTACCTGTCACGGTGCTGGAAGGTGGTGTCCTGGCTGCTGGGGGAGAAAAGACCTCCATGGTCTAACCCAGATCTGGACCCAGAAAGTTCTACCACTGATCTGTCAGGACAGATGTGCCCACTGGCTGAAACTTGGGCAAGACTGTTTATTGGAGTGTCACGGCTAGATTCAGCTGGGGAGAGGGACCCTCAGCAGAAGCATCCCTGGATCAGATTGGCCTGAGGCCATGTCTGTGGTGTATTTTTCTTTTCTTGTCAAGACAGGATCTTGCTATGTAGCTCTGGCTATCCTGGATTCAACATAAGCAGGCTGGCCTCTAGGTCATAGAGATCTGCTGTGTGCCACTGTGCCTGTGAGGTATTTCCTAATTGCTGACTGGCGAGGTTGGCCCTCATGGCGTGTGCAGTGCCGTCCCTAGGGAGGCAGACTTAGGCTGCTTGTGAAGGTGCCTCAACCGGGTGGGGCAGCCTTTAACCCCAGCAGCACTTGGGAGGCAGATCTCTGGGAGGTTAAGGCCAGCCACGTCTTTCTTACACAGACAAACCCTGTCTTGAAGACAGCAAAACATACACACAAAAAAGAAAGATGGCTGAGAAAAGCAGTAAGCAACATTCCTCTGTGGGTTCTGCTTCAAGCTCTTGCTGAGTTTCTGCCTTGGTCTCCCTGATGATGGCTTAATCCCTGTAAGCCAGAGTGACCCCTTTCTTTCCCAAGTTGCTTTAGGTCAGATTTTTTTTTTTTTTTTTTTTTTTTTTTTTTTTTTTTTTTTTTTTTTTGAGACAGGGTTTTTCTGTGTGGCCTTGGCTGTCCTGGACTTGTTTCATAGACCAGGTTGGCCCTGAACTCACAGATCCTCCTACCTCTGCCTCCCCAAGTGTGGGGATCACAGGTGTGTGCCACTGTGCCCGGCTTTGGGTCAGAATGTTTTATCACAGCAATAGAAATGAAATTAGAGCATGGAGCAACTGATTATTCTCTTAACTGGATTTAAGGCCATTTTCCCAGGAAGGAATCCATGCCTGGTCCTTCTAACACAGGCCTAGGGAAGTCACAGGCCTCAGGAGAGAACCTATTGGTGTGTTTTACTAAATGGTCACTCCATGAAACTGACTTATAAATATTTATAATATATAACAAAAACATTACTTATAGATGTGTTGTTTTTTTTCACCTTGGTCAGAGAAGCTTATTTCAGGTGGTGGTGTTTGGTCAAAGATGCTGGCAATAAGGGACTGTGAATGCTGTACCAAGGACATCTATAACACGCATGCACGCACGCGGAGCAGGGAACACTGTGGAAGAAGGAGCAGAATGACTGTAAGAGCTGGAAGCCAGGAGGCTATGAAATGCTTTGGATGTGGCCTGGCTCTCACACACATGAACTTACAGCAGCTGTGAGGGGCTTGGCAGTGATGACTGGGGAGGTGAGAGCTAGTTTTCTTTGGGGTGGCCCAGCGATCACACAATGTCCACCCACATATGGGCAGTGTTAATTGGACTATGTGAGTTATGAAAAAAAAAAAGGCAGGAAGTTATGATGAAATTGTTGTGGGAACCCAGGCACAGGGGGTATTGGAGGGAGTCAGCGGACATGAGCAAGATACAGGGTTTCTCTGTGTAGCTCTGGCTATCCTGAGACTCTGTAGACCAGGCTGGCTTCAATCCACAGAAGACCCTGCTGGATTGAAAGGTATGCTCCACTACTGCCCGGTGGCAAAATTTTCAACAATTAAAATTAAAAAAAGTTTGGCTTAATCAAAAGGCAGAATTGGCCTCCAGTGACCTCTTGTGGCTACTGGCATGTAATTTTTGCTTCCCTTTACCCTCTTTCCCTTTTAAACATGTGATAAATGTTGACTTAGACTGAAAAAAGTGGTCAATACAGAGGTTGAATCATTGCTCTGGTTAGGATTATATAAATATCCCAAGGTCATTGAATATATATATGTATCTTCCTGAATATAGCTCTAGAGTTTCACCTTCCACAAAGATATGCATCTTCGACTTCTCAAGGATCCACTTAAAGTATTTTCACAATTAGACACACAGCCCTTTGATCACACCCACCCAGTTATCCTCTCTTATCCCTCTTCCACTCCTAATGAACCCTTTCTGCTTCCCATGTCTCCTTACTGCTTTCAGCCTGTTTGTGCCTAAGCCTCTGTGGGGGTGTGAGCAGTGGTAATTTACCCGTGGCTGCCCCACTGAGGAACATGGCCTCTCCTCCCTCGCAGTCATTAGCTTCCCTCGCCATGAGCCCCTCCGAGGATCAACTCCTAAAAAAGTTATATTTGTTCTCTGCCCCTAGGAACTCCTATTAGATAGATCATAGCCAGTGTCAAATGTACTATGAAGTCTACCGCAGAGATTTGTTCCTTTAACTCCCACCTCTCTCAGGATAACCTCATGGCTGTTTGGCACTTGAAGCGGTCCTCTCTAAGCAACAGTTTTACTGTGGGAAATGTCAACTTGCCACCATTGTGCCAATGTTAAGTGTAATTCTTCCAAGCGGCCTGCTTGCCCATTCACCCTGACACTTCTGCTCTGTGCCCTTCCATTCTCCCTGTTATTGTTTGCAGCCCTTGGTGAGAGGCTCCTTGTCGGTCACCAATCCCTGGTCTCCCTTTTCCCTCCTCCCCTCCTCCGCTCTACATTGTACTCATATTTGTGGGGCCATACTCTCCTTGGTTTTCCTTCTCCATCTGGATCAGTCTTGCCATTGCCAGCTGCCCTGATGTCCTGGGTGCCGCCCCCATTTCTGTCTGGTTCCCTTCATACTTTGTCTTTAGGTGGTGTCGCGCACTTACATGGACCCTCATTTTAAAACCCCTCTTCTCCACTCTCTTTCTCAATTCCAAATATAGAATCCAACCACACGCTTACTTTACATTTCTACTTGATGTTTACGAAGCATTTAAAATATAAGGTGGCTGTAAGTTAACTCTAATTTTGTCTTCCCTTACTGAAACCAGATGTTAGTAAATGATAATATGCAGCTGTCTGAACTACTGCAGGCATCATCCCTGATTTCCTTCAATGCTCTGATCCCATCTAAACTATTTGTTACCATCTTGTTCCAGGTACATTCTGCAGTTTAGCTTGCTTCTGTCACTCTCTGATGTTACATCCATCTTCTGTTCAGCTTAGTGCCATGACCTCCCCAATACATTGTTTAACCTCTACAATTTGTTTGTTGATAACAGTACAATAAAGTAAGTTCTTTGCTTAAAACTCTTTGGTGGCTTGTTTTCCATATAACAAGATTAAAACTACTCTAACAGCCTGAAAGGTCACTGACAAGATAGTCCCTGATTTAAGACGGTTTGGTTGAACTTTTTTTTTTTTTTATGGTGGTGGAAAATAGCACATCCCAAGTTTTGACTTTCTGCTTCAGTGTTACTTAGGCATATGATATTCTGTGACACTGGGCAACTTTCATTTGGCCTCATCAACATCTCATCCTCCTCAGCATACCGCCTTGCTGAGTTGTAGTGTTCAGTAGGTTTCATGTATTGATTGCATCATCCATTTCCAGTACTTTGAACTTACTATGGGCTTAACAGGATGTGACATCATCCTAGGTAGTGGCACATTTTTTGTACCTCACCGTCATGTTAGATCACTGTAGCTCAAGTTTATTATACTGAAACCCACTGACTGAAACATACTAAGACTTTCTCCATTCTAAAGCCTTTGTACTTTCTGTTTCCTCTGTCTGGCTCCTAAGGGGACTGTACGTACTTCTAAAGTCATGCTAACATTATGGTTTGAAAATGAAATGTCACCCACTGTGCTAGTAGTGCCATTTCGTGTTGGAGTGCCTCAGGTGCATAGGGCCTACCTGGCTAATGAAGGCTTTTGGGGCTGGGCCTCCAAAGGTACGGCCCAGCCTTGCTCCTGGACCTAACTCAACAAGCTCATTGCAGACAGTACTTCATAGGGTCCCAGTGGTGCAGGTGCCAAGCTTTTGCTGTTACCAAACACTGATACTCTGCACAACTGTGAACTAACCAACCCTTCCTTGTCAGGTCACAGCCACAACAGACATTTTTTTTTAAACATCATTTTTGTCAAAGGATACTTTGTGTATTGTAGCTCTGATGCTTCAGGATTGTTAGGTGGTTGCTTAAGAAATGTTTAGAGTCACTCAGCATTAAAGACCCTTGCTATTCTTAGCCTGTAACACGAGTATGTTTTAAAAATAACCTCTCTCGAGACTTAGGATTTTTGCAGTTCTTTTCCTTAAGGCCAGAATCACAGCAGTATCTAGGGGTAGGACACACTTTGTTTTCTCTTTCAAAATACTTCAACACTTTGTTGGATCCTTTGACCAAAGGGGCCTCACTTGTGTGTTGTCTTGAGGACACGGAATCACCTCCCACCTTTTCACTTTACCTTGTGAGGTATGTATGTCTGTGTGTATCTCAAAGAAATGTCCACAAAATCCTAAAGCTTCTTCATTATTTTGCTCCTGTTAGAAGAAAGAACACAATCTGTAGGACTCTACAGTTTACAGGAACTTCAGTTTACCTGCTTCATAAAACCTCAGACTGCAAGTTTCGGGATCATACTCAATTTACAAATGTGGATAATTTACATAGTAGCTCTGTTTCCTTGACTCTAAACATGTGCTGTTCACCACTGCCTTCCCCAAGGCTTACACAGGGCTCATCTCTTCCATCAACCATTTCCTTTACATTCTAGTTCTTTGGAATAGAAACTTTTTTTTTTTTTTTACTTTTCTTCGTTGTTTACATCTTTAGGAAATCACAAATTTGTTAGCTCTCAAATTTGGGACAAACGACTGAACTATTTAACATATCAAATTCAACCTACCCACTAGGTTCTCCCAGCATCCCACTCCCTTACCTAGTAGGAGCTATGGCTGTCCATAGCCATCTCTCTACCCAGAACCCTCCAGCCCAGGGGCTGGGCTGCCCTTCCTTTCCCCAGAGGCTCTTCTCTATATAATCCAGGGTTGGTTACCCTGCCCTCCTTTTTTTTTTAAGCTTTGCCCTCTTGGCTGCTGCACCTGGCTCCCCTCTCTGGAGTCTCCTCACATGGCTCAGGGTCATGCCCACTCTCCCAGACATCTCTGCCTCCACCTCTGTGCTCTCCCTTTTTTCTACATTAAACTTTCTCCTCCACCATGTGTAGGAGCAATCATTTCCTTCCTTCTTTTCTCATTCAAAATTCACCTTGTGAGTTATTCTAAAGCACGAAGTAACACTAAGGTATCAAAAGTACTGAACTGCAAAGCCACATTATTTAACTATGTGTGAAGCATTACATGTGTAGAAAGTGTTCAAAACAACATTTGTGATCAAAGCCTAACAACAATTTGAAGTCAATCTTGTTCAAGTTCTTATATCTTTGAATGAAACAGCCACTACGTGGGTAAAAAAAGGGAAAAGTTTATTCCAAACTGCCAAGCAGAGAGCAAAAACTGAAGACCGAGCAAGAAAACGGCTGTGGCTCTGTGTAGGGTGAGCTAAAGGCACTGGAGGCATTTCATGAACACAGCAATGTGTAACTGAACTAGGTCAGGTACGTACTAGCCCTGAAACTTGAAATTCTTCCGCAGCTAGCCATCGTATCACTAGCCATCGTATCACCAGCCCTCGCCCCAAACACCAGCAAAGATTCTTACCATTTCTTTGGAGAGACTAGGAAAGGACTTTAAGAATGCTGCCCCATCAGCCCTGAGACTTGGGAGAATGGCTCCTACATCCCTAACCAACCAGAGGTCCCCCAATTAGTTCCTTTTCCAAGGTCGGGCACCAGGCAAAAAGCCAGCATTCCCTCAGGGGCCTGAAGAGATTCCTACTTGGTAAGGAGTCATTCCCCTGTCCCTGGGAAAAGGGACACGTGGCTCTGCCATTAACTTAGGGCTGTGGTGTCTAATCTATTGGCATGTCAAGGTCCCTCCTCACAAGCCCCTAAGCCAGCTCACAGCCTCCCTTCCTCCCACGTACCCGTTTCCATACAACCCAGGAGACACCCGGCCCCCTGCCAATCCCTCCCCTCCCCCACACCCCTCCCCCAAACCCTGCCCCCACCAGCCAGTCCAGCGCACGCGCCTCTCTGCTTTCCCGAGAGCGGCCTTGGCAGTTTGGAATACACCTTTCACCCACGGGGCAGCTACGTGGGTTTCTTTACTTCGCCCATTTCATTCAAGAAGTCAATTTCAGACGTCTCCAACATCCCTGGAGACTTGGAGACCGGGTCTGGCCTTCCCAGCCCGGACGGCGGCCGCGCCTTAGGCTCCCAACAAACAGTACCGGGAAGAGCCGGGCTCGCGCCCAGGCGCGCTGGTGCCGGCCCAGCCCGCGAGGACGGCCCGCCAGGGTCCGGAGCCCGCGCATGCGGACTCGGCGCCGCGGCCCGGCCTCCCCAGCCGCTTCCTCCCGGGCCTCGGCGGCGGTTTGGAGCCCGCTGACAGCTCCACGACCTGCGGACGCAGCCTCGTCTTGAGCTTCCACGTTACCCTATCAGCGCCGGGGCGGGGCGTCCGCCTCCACAGCCAATCAGCGCCAACCACGACCCAGGCGAGCCGCGCCGCTCCGCGGCCAGGAGGGAGGCGATTGGGCGGCCGCGCTGGGGGCGTGGCGTCCCCCGGCCCCGCCCACAGCTGTTTTCCGCCGCCGGGCGCCCGCCGCCGCCGAGGCCAGAGTGACGGACTGAGCGGACGGAGGGCGCTTGGCTGCGGGCTGTGCGCCGCGCGGGCTGCTGGGCCGCGCACCTTCCTGCTGCTCGGCCTCGGCGCCCTCGGACATGGTGGCCCCCGGCTCGGTGGGCAGCCGGCTGGGCGCGGTGTTCCCGTTCCTGCTGGTCCTGGTGGACCTGCAGTACGAAGGTGAGTCCCGCCCTGCGCCCGGGCCGGGCTTCGGGCCGGGTCCCAGCCGGGAACGGCGCTCCGGGGCGCGAGGCTGGGCCCGAGCCGGGTCCGGCTGTGGGCGGCGGGGAGGCACGGCGCCGGGGGACACGGGCTCGCTGGTGCCGGAGGAGGCGGTAACGGCGGCCCGCACGGGACGGGTCCCGGCGGCCGGAGCGGGGTGCGGGCGGCCGGGGAAGCCGGGGCCGCTGAGGGCGGGTCCACAAGTCGGTCCGGATTTAGGCTGGTGCCGGAGAAGCCCTGCTGGGCTCCGAGTCCCAGCCCCTGAGTTCTGGGCTCTGGGTCTGTGGTTTTACCGTTCCCAGCATGGCGTCATTCAACTTTTCTTTCCTCTCGGGCTACTTTCTCTAGTCATCGGAAAAAAGGTCTCCGCAGAAAGATCGGGAGCGCTTACACTTCACCCTGGCCTCCAGACTGGAATGTTGGTTACTCTTAACAGAATAGCAAAAATAGAGGCCTGTCCCATCTTGGGTGTCAGAGCCGGGAGGAGTTAAAACATTGACGCCCCAGATGCCATTGAATAATGCTTACCAACTTGGTTACTGTGCTGAAGTGACATCTGTCGTGGGCACTGATGTGCTCATTTCCGTAAGTGGGGGGATAGTTGTCAAGGAAAAGAGTAAACAATTGGATATTCCATTGGGGGGATTGAGGAACTGAAATTGGGAATAGTTTATGGTGAAATCCCACCAAAGTGTATGTGGGTTTCTTGCTTTTTTAAAAGTCGTGCTCTTAGGTTCTTACATCTCCATTAAAGGTAGAACTTTTGTTTGTTCTGGCTTCCGGATGGCCAAAGGTTCTTTGAGCCTCAGATCAGAATTCGTGCTGTGATAATAACCTGGCGTTGAAGCCAGCCTCAAAGTGGGGGTTGGCATTTGAAGGCCTAGATTACTTTAATATGGGTTATACATTCTAATTCTCTCGCATTTTCTAATTCTTCCCATCTGGACTAATCATGCCTAGTGACCATTGAGTACTTATTTTGGGTTATAAGTTGTTTAGTTGGTATGTTCATTTTTCAGAAATAGAAGTGCTTATTTTTTGTTTGCTTTACCTTTTCCAGTAGCTTGTAGATCAGGCACATTCGAATTTCTGTTTTTTGTAGGATTCCTGAGACTTTTAGCACTCCTCTTCTTTCTCTGTTTCTGTGAGAAAACTTGAAGTTTTTCTGTCTGAAAAGCACTAATGGCACCCCTCAGGGGAAAGCCAGTGTTGCTCTTTTCCAGAGCATTGACTGTGTAAAATAGCAGGTGACGGAGAAGAAAAGAGCCTTTCTGTGAGCCATTTCTTATTCCACAGAGACACGAGATAGTGTCTGATTTACACATGGGAGGGGACTGGTGTTCCAGAGCTTAATGAAAAGTTATCTTGGGGCTGGAGAGATGGTTGGTGTGCTTGCCGGTCTTGCATTTCCAGTACCAGGTCAGGCTACTCACAGTTAGCTGGTATTCCAACCCTGGGAGTCCTCTTCTAGTTCCCCAAGCGCCGGGAATGTGGAGCCCAGTTCCACACTATAGGGAATGCAATGAAGAAGGCCTAACTTTCTTTCTGATTTAAACTAGGCTTTCCTGTTGTAATCCAGAGAAGGAAAACATGAACTGGAAGACTTACTCTCAACATTAACCCTTCTCAAAGGCCTTTATAAGAAATCTAGACATGAGAAATAGATTTTTTGAGTAGAAAGACAGTTTTAGGGACTGGAGAGATGGCTCAGAAGTTGAGTGGCTGGCTGCTTTCAGAGAGGACATGCCTTCAGCTCCCAGCTCCCAGAGAGCACATGCTCTCTCTCACACATAGAGCCACAGATAAAATGCAAACAAGTAAAAAGAGAACTTTAGTATTCACGTTAGCATTCTCAAATTGCAAATACGATCACTTCATTCTCCCTCTACTGGCTTATTTAGTGACCTGAGTATGAGTACAGAATGAAAAACATTTTGTGTTGTCATAGGTCTCTCTTTTTTTCTTGACATATATCACATCCCTGCTCTCACATAACTCTCCTGTGTCTTCTCGCTCCAAACCTTAAGTGTAGTGGCCTGCGTGCCTCCCTCAGCTGAGGTTTATGAACCCAGATCTAACTGTCCACAACCGGCCCACCCCCAGGGTCTCACTGTGGAGCCCTGGCTATCCAGAAACTCGCTCTGTAGACCAGGCTGGCCTCTGACTCAGAGATCCACCTGCCTCCGCTTTCCCGAGTGCTGGGATTAAACACCATGCTTGGCTAGGAACCCAATTTTTAAATTCCACCGACTTAAGCTCATTATACCATATGTTTGGGCCATCATGTGAAAAGACTTGAAAATCAGTGCAAACAAAAGTGTGATACATTTTATTTAAACTGGCAAGTTAAAAGTATATTTTACTGTGTTTAGTATTTTTTTTTGGTATTAGTTAAATATGAAGAGAAAATTTTTAATGAATGATTTTTAGGTAGTTTATATAAACAGATGTTCAGATAGCTTCCTAAAATCATTTTGAATTATTTAGCAAAGTAGATTATAAAGTTAGCAGTAGTGTCAAGGTTTCATTTTCCCATGTGAAGTTAACTGGTTAAGTTTAGTTCTTATTATCACAATCTTTTAACAGATTGGTTGGTTGATTGTGTGTGTGTGTGGGGGGGGGGTTGTTTGGAGACAGAGTTGCACTCTTTAGCCCAGGCTGGTCTGGATGAACTCTGGAATTGGGTATGTAGAGCAGGATGGGCTGGAAGCTCAGCTCTGCCTTCTGAGTGTGGGGTTAAGGGCTTGCCCACTGCACCTGCCACCTTTTGATTAGGAGGATTTAACTGTGCTTAGGTAGAGATAGCTCTTGGAGGTCATCACCTTTCAGAACTCAGTCATTTCTCAATCATTTAGTTTCATTCAACCTTAAATTTATTTTGCTTTCCGTATCTTTAGAGAATGGCTCTTTTAAAAATAGATAAATATGACGGTAAGTTTGTTGGTTGGAGTTTTGGAATATAAAAAAGATTTCTGTGTCAGCAAAGGTCATGCTCTATGGTGCTGTGGTAAGGGATATATGTGGTGAGGTGTAAAATTAATGAGCTCCCTAAGAGACCAGAACAGAGAACATAAGACGTGCGTAAGAACATAAGAACTATCCATTTTTTTAAATTATTTTCTTCAAGCTTAATAGGCCATCACCGCTGCTGCGTTAATCCAAATAAACATTCTTACATTTTTCTGCTCTGTATTCTTTGGCTTTCCCTACCTGGCAGATCCCCAAGTCCGTTAAATTCAGGCTTGGCCATCTTGTTTGTTGTACCTAAGAGAGAAACACAGGTGGAGGAGAACAACTCTTGTAACACAGTCTCTTGGGCTCACGCTCACCTGCACTGTTCTGCTAGTTCTTATGATTCTTCCGTAGGCTCTACTTGAAAAATCAGTTATTTAAAACCCTTTCTCTTATAGATGCAGTTTAAATTCTTCTTCTCTTACTCCCTTAACTTCCTCTCTTTTTTTTGTTTTTTGAGATCTGATTTGAGACATTAGCCTTGGCTGTCCTGGAATTTACTCTGTAGACCAGGCTGCCTCGAACTCATGGCCCTGGAAGTGCTGGGATTAAAGTCAGGGGCCACCACATAGATTGGTGACTGCCTCCTCCTTTTTCCTAACAGCAACAACAAACAGCAACAGAATGAGGGGAGGTGTTAAGGGGGGAGTTGGGCCTGTGCTAGCACAGATGTGGAGGCCAGAGGAAACTCTCAGGAGCTTGTTCTTTTCCTCTGACATGTGATATGGGCTCCAGGGATGGAGTTAGGTCCAGCAGGCGTGGTAGCAAAGTGCTTTACCCGCAGAGCCAGCCCGAAGGCCTCCTGTAACCTCACTCTTTACATGGTGTCTTTGTTGAGACTGAGCGCACCGCAGGGCCTCTTTCTAGTCTTTCTAGCTTGTCTGCTGCATCTCTGCCCATATTTCTACCCACTCTGAGTAGTTTTGCTTGATGAATAGTTTTGATTTTGAGAAGTGCTAGGTCACTTGGATAACCTGGTGTTGGTCTTTAAAAATAAAAGTTGTTCAGTCTGGTTATGAACTTGCTTTGTTTCCCAGGCAGGCTTCAAACTGTCCTGTCTTAGCATCTGTGCTGTTGCGATTGTAGGCACGTGAAAGGGTTTTCTTGTCCCTCACACTGAAGAAGGGCTGAGTGCTCTAGCTTCACGTGGCAAAAGGAGCAGTTTGCTCCCGCAGCTCTTTCATAAGGCACTAATACATCTCTGAAGGCACAGACTGATGACTAGTTACTTCGCAAATTCTGTAACACCAGGACAATGGACTAAGTGTTCACAAATGAATTTTGGGGATATTCAGAGCAAGTTGTTTGTCTCCTTTGTCATCACTTCCTTCCCCTCTAATGGATCACTCCCATCAGCACTCCAGCATACCTTTTGTACCTTCAGCTGTTTTCTGATGTTAATCCTTTGTCTGGGAAGCTACTGAGTTGTATTGTAGTACAGTCTCGTGGTAATAAAATTAAAAAAAAAATTATTTAAAAGATTTTATTTTCAGAGGCTGGAGAGATGGCTCAGCAGTTAAGAGCACTGGCTGCTCTTCCAAACTACCCAGGTTCAATTCCCAGCAGCCACATGGCAGCTTGCAACTATCTGTAACACCAATTCCAAGAGATCTGACACCTTCACAATAATGCACATAAAATAAAAATTAAATAAAAGATTTTATTTTATGTGTATGGATGTTTTGCCTACATATATGTCTTTGCCCCGTGTGCATGTCCTGTACCCAAAGAGGTCAGAAGAGGAGTTGGAGGCCCTGGAGCTGGCGTTAGTGATGGTTGTAAATCACAATGTGGGTGCTGGGAACCAAACCTCGGTCTTCTGCCAGAGCAACAAGTGATCAAGAGCCAGTGCGCTTCTCCCCTGAGCCATTTCTCTAGCTCTAGCTACATAGTTTTAAGGAGTGATGGGTAGCTTTAGTTCTATTATTTGTCTTACGTATTGTTTAAATGTTTATGTAGTGGACTCTTACTTGCTTTCACCATTTTGTTTCACTCCAGTCTTCCCTCCTGAGGTGTGTATTAGCTTCTTCACCTCTAAATGTTGGATTTGGTTTTTCTTATGCCATAATCTTCAGTGAATGACATGATTGATCTATCTTTTTTCCTACTCTTCCTGTTTTCATTGTTGACCCATGATTGATAGGTGTCTAGGAGAAAGCTGTTTAGTGCTGATTTGGAAATTGCATGATATTTGGTTCAAGCCTTATCTCTTAGAAAATAACAGTCACACAGTGTGTAGCCGTGCAGTAAAAATTGTGGCTCAAAACAGCGTTTAGATGTTGCCCGACAGCCAGCAATGTACAAGTTCCCCTCTTCTTAGACACTAGTGCCCTTATGAATCATTTATGAGCAGTATGACTTGATAATTGTATGTGTTCTGACTTTGTTCTTTTGAAGACTAATAATATATTCAAGGAGGAAGGCAAATAATGAAATTCATGTAATAAATATTGAGTGCTCAGCATAGGCAATATACCGAACTATGTGAAGTAAGGGGAAAACCATGATAGTTTCGCCCTCAGACTTGCTTTTCTGGGGTGCTGGGCTAAGGGCGGGATCCTCTGTGAAAAGCAGCATGTTGGGATAGTGCTCCCACAAGCAAGTGTGCACTTTGAGAGTGGGGATGCACAGTAGGGCAGCAGTTAGAGGGCTCCCCGCTCTCTCCAGTAGGTAGCAGAGGTGCCCACAGGAAGGAGCAGCATCTGTGGGCAGGTCTGTTCTGTCTGTTTGCTTGTTTCTTTTTACCCTGTGGTATTGAGAACCTCTCACTGTTCCCCCCAAGCTACATCCCTAGAAGGACAGAATCTTGATGAGAGTAAGATTTTTCTAGGTGGGCAGCTGGGAAAGGCTGTCATATGACACAGTGGATGTAGAAGCGTGAGGCTGGTTACATGGTTCATCCAGGGAAGCACAACCAATTCCTTTTGCTGTAAGAGTAAAAAGTAGATAGTGGAGGAGGTATGGATGGTTATGATGAGCCTGGATCAACATCAGGGAACACCGTTCTGAAGTGTGCCATTTGCTTTAAACTTGGAAGAATTTGGAGTGATTATCCAGCAATATGCAAATATTGCAGGAGTTTTGGAAAGGAGGTGTTTGAAAAAGATTGTTTTGGATGCAGCATGCGTTCAGGATTAGGGAGAAGGTAAGATAGGAGTTGGGAACAAACCTCTGCTGAGTAAAAGAGATCTCCACTTCCCAACTTTTAGACTGTGGCATGCTCTGTTACAGAAATGTGATCGAGTACACACATCCTCTCAGAGGATGGGTCATGGGAATTTTTATGGAGAGAGCATATTAAATTACATAACCAAATAGACATTTGATTGGATAAAATTACAATGACCAAAGCTTAATTCTGAAGGGATGGAGAAATGCAAAATGTCTCTTTCACATAAGACTAGACCTGTTCAGGGTGGTATGGGCCATAAACTAAATGCTGCTTTCAATCCAGAAAGCAAGAGAAATTTAACTTGAAGAATATCTTGATATTTAGGGAGAATGTGTGGTATAACGTGACATAGACGTTCAGAGAACATTACAAATGGATTCTTGGCTCCCACTGGACCTAAGAATCAACTGCAATGTTGAAATACTGCTACATGAGAAGCAGATCATAAATTGTGTGGAAAGTAAAGGTGGAGTTTGGAAATGGATTGTCATTGTGAATCTTTGGGCAGAACTGACACTTTTTTTGAGCCTCAGTTTTTTTAGTAGTAAAAATATGAAAGATGTTTACATCTCGGAGTTGGGAAAATTAAATGAACTAAATACACAGAGGTACCTAGTACGCTGTAGGTTTTAATTTTCTTCCCTCCCTCCCTCCCTGACTCACTTACTCACTTGGTTTTTCTGTGTAGCATTGGCCTTGTAGACCAGGCTGGCCTCAAATGCACAGAAATCTGCCTGCTTCTGCCTCCCTGAATGCTGGGATTACAGGTGTGCACCACCATTCCTGGCTAGGTTTTTAATTCTTGTGTTACTTGTTTCCCTCTTGGTCATTACTATGGATAGATCAGGAAGCCATTTCCCCTTGTTTTCAGAGACAGGCTCTTGATATAGTCCACGCTGGCCTTAAACTCATGGCAATCGCCCTGGTTCAACCATCCAAGGGCTGGGGTTGTAAGTATGCACCACTCTGCCTGGTTTCATTTTCCTAGTGGTTTATCTTATACTTTTAACTTCTACTTCCTTACTTGAGGAATTGAGAATATTGATTTGGTTGTATCTCTGAGAAGGTGTAACAGGAATTGTTTGAAATCTTCATGCCTAGGCTCCTGTAACTGATGACACCAGGATACTGATCTTCATGGCCCTAAATTGTCCTCACTGCCCGTGTCAGTGTTGCAGTTTGGAACTGAAGGCCGCATTGTTCTCTAGCTCAGTCCCAGTGCTTTTGGTCTTATTGGATGCCTGTTCATTTTCCAGCATCCACCACAGCTTCTGTACACAGCATTCTCTCGTGTTAATGATGTGTAACTTTTGACTTTGATGTGGGAAGTACAAATGCTTATAAGTATAATTTATATTAGAAATTACCTTTTGAAGATCAAAATCTAGACGTAAAGACTAGGCTAGGGGATGGCTTGGTGGTACAATGCCTAGTATGTGTGAGGTCCAAGTGTGATCCCCAGGACTATACAGCAAAGACAAACTGGTACCCTGCTGGTAATTACAGTATAAGCACAATGATATATATATATTGTACAATAGATAAGATAATAGGCTAATTACATTACAAACTATACTTCAACAGTGTTTCATGACTTTTAAACAATTACTTGTTATTTTTATTGGTGTGTGTTTGAGTGTGGTTGTGCATGTGCCGTGGTACAACTTGTGGGAGTCGGTTTTCTTTTTCCTGGGTTCAAACATGACAGTTGGTGGCAAGTACCTTTTATTCAAGTAAGCCATCTCAGCAAATATTTATAGCTAGTAATTATTTTAAATAAAACATAATCCTTAGTTTACTTTGCTAATTTTAAAATAAATAGCATATTAACATACTTTTCTGGAAAAAGTGGTCAGTAAAGCAAGATGTATTATCTTTAGAAAGTAGAGATGAAATAATATACATAATGTATCCAACATACTGTCCTTAGTTCACATGCCCGTAGTTCTATTCGTATCCGACTCCAGTTCGTCTTCCACACTGTAGTCTTGAAAATACAAATGAGACCATCAGCTTCTTGCTGAAGCCAATCCTGGGCTACCTCTGTCACATAACAATCTGAATTTCGTTCTGTAGCTTGCAGTTTGAGGTATCCTGTACGTGTCCTCTGTCCTTCCCCTACTTTCTTACTGTCTGTAACCTTATATAGTTTCCCTGAAGTTGAGTTTGGCCCCACCAGTCTTATTGCACTGGTTTTGTTGTCTGGATATGGTTTTGGCATGTGTCATTTAGCATTACTCTCCACCCCGTGTTGCTTTCGTTTTAACTCAGACATTATTGACTCAGGGAGGCCTTATTTGATTATCTATATTAATTACTCCTTTCCTCAGGCATTTTGTCACCTAGCATCAGATTGGCACTTACAAAATTATCTTGTTTATTTCTTGTTCTCCGTGTGTCCTTGCTGCTAGAGCTGAGTTTAAATGGGTGTTGCAACCTTTTGAATCTGCAAGATTATTAATTATATTGATTTTAAACAATTTCAAAAATAAATGTGCTACGAATTTTGCTTTGTTTTCTTTTTAGTGTTAGACTGTGTAAGAATTGGCTTTGCGGACTTGTTTGCATTTCAGAAGTATGGAGTACTGAATTTGGAAAGGCGATTGCCTGCCTGTGGTCCTTTCTGTTTTGTCAGAGTTTGGAGCACTCACAGTACTTGGAGTCTGTCTATGGCACGATTCAGAGAGTGTGCTTGAATGTTGTTTCTCAAAAGCCCACTAAGCTAAGGTTTCCTGGGCCTGCCAGAATGTAAAATTCTGAAATCCCTTACGCTAGGCAACTGTGTACATACGACTGTCATATGCCGCCTCTGCCCCTCCACCCTGGGTTTTGCTCACTACATAATGCCTTCTTTAGTTTTTGATATTTGTGGTTTCATATGCTGTAGCCATCTGCATCATGTTCAAATTAAAATCAAATTAGATTTCTAGTCAAGTTGTTAATGAGTATACCCAACACTTAATAGTGCTATAAGAAACATTTTTGACCCTATATAAGCAGCTATGTTGCCATTCTATCAGAAGATTCACCCTACTTTGGGAGTTTGTGAAGGTCAAGTAGGGAGAACAAAGATGGATGTTCCAACTCTTTTTACACAGATAAGCTGTATGGGATTGATTGTATGCTGTAGATAACCAGGAGAGAAGACGAAAGACGCTTTTTTAAACAGTGGGAAGAGCTTTCTTAGACAAGGAAGGGGGAGCTGCTTCAAGTAAGTTCTTGAGAAGGACCTGGGGTTCAAGACTCAATTTGAACTGGATCCACACACATGTTCCCACTACAGAGACTAGGATCCAGTTATTCGTTAATCTGTGCCCCATTGTTCACAGGAGAAGCTTGGTGAGACTTGATGGGACATTGGACTCACCTGTAATTTGAATGTTGCAATCCTTACAATTTCATGGCTGATTTTAGCTAGACCAGCTTTGTGACTACTGAGGTGGGGGTGGGGGGATTATTTTAGCGTTGTTATGGAAACTCCCAGATTGACTTTAGCTGAGAATTAGTCCAGGGCTTGACATTCTTTTCTAAATGCTTTAGTGTATTGGAAAGAATCCACCTCTTATCACAGTCCTTGTTTTCATCATTTCTGCCATTGTGGTCAAGTGTAGGAGGGACTCGGCCTTCTAAGGTGTGTCTCAGTGTATTGTTACAGTCAGCCAGAAATGGTAGTGTAACCAATTGTAGTGCTTGCATTGATTACTTGAGTTTCATTTCTCGCTGCAAGTAACTCGGCCCTCCACTCAGGGTCAACGTCTGAGCAAAATCTCAGGATGTCTTTTTGTGTGTCTGGCCTGGAACATTTCCAGTACCAGTTTAACAGTTTGTGCTCTTTCAGGAAACTCCACACACAGCAGTTTTGAAAGGAGGGGGTTGCTGAGGAGATGGCTCAGTTGGTAACATGTTTGATGTCTTGAGTTTAATGCCTAGCACCTAGGTGGAAAAAAGTGAGGTTGTCAGGGTGGCGTGCACTTGATTCTGCACCGGGGTGCTGAGGCGGATAGTTCTCTGGGGTTTGCAGGCCAGCCAGCCAAGCTTCAGGTTCAGTGAGAGACCCTGTCTTAAACACTCAGGCGAAGAGAAAATGAGGAAGATTGATGTTGCCCTGGTTCCCCACACGTGGTACAAATGCATACACACGCACACAGATACATACACATACATCAAAAAATTTAAAGGGTGAGTTGACTACAGTCTTTTTACAAAGTAGTGTGTCAGTAAGTAAAGCTGTGCGAAGAATCCTGAAGTATGGTCTAGGACTGAGGTAGCTCCCGAGGCTACCCCGGAAGAGAGGCCTCTCCTCAGGACCAGGGCTCAGATTTCATTCGATTTCATTCGTTGAGCTGTTGTTGCAGCTCAGGTTCGCTCAGGGGTAGACAGTGAGACTGGTCTGGAGTGATGGGAGGAGGGAGCAGCCATGTCAGGCACATGTTGCAGGTCAACTGGTCTGCATGCACGTGTGGACAGTGCTGTGAGCCGTGGAGTCGGGATGTGTGTCCTTGTTGGGAAGTGGCTCCTGGCTGAGGCTGCCTGCGGACTGCTGAGGGGCTGGGCAGGGCAGGGCAGGGCACCACGTACTCACTTGCAGCAGAAGCGGGTACAGCGGGGATGGACGCACCAGGAAGCAGAGCCAGGAGCTACCCTGCCTGCAGTCTCCTCTACCTCCCTTTCCTAACCAAACAGCACTGTCCTCACTGGGAAAGAGAAATGCCTGACTTCTCTAGTGTGTGCTGGCAGGGCAACTGCTGAAGGAGGCTGCAGAGTAGGGACACGTGTGTAGATGACTGGCCCACTTCTTCAGACTGTTCTACTTGAGATGTCCGAGGGGCTCCATTTTTCCAGAGCAGGCATGCAAGGCGTTCTGTTCTTTGGTTTCGTACTGCTTTATTCTGTGGCTCTGCTGTAGGTCTCTTTGCCATTTCCAGACACCATGGACCTAAGGCCTTTGCCCTGCTGGTTCTTCTTGGAAAGCCCCCTTCCCATGTCTGACAGCTTTCTTACTAAGTTTTGCTCAGATGTCAGCTTTTCAAGGAAGGCTGCCCTGGGACCATTTGTTTCCCTCTAAAAGTGGCCTCTCACTGTTGACACTCTCACGTGATTGACTGCACAGAAATCGGACCCTGATAGTCGATGTCATTTACTGTTTATCATGCCTGTCTCCCTCTGTCATGTCTGTCCTGGGAGGCGGGCGTCCTCTGCAGATAGCTAGCACAGTGCCTGGTGTGCCTAAGGTACTCAGTAAGGACCTGAAGAGCACAGCAGATTCATTAAGGTGAGGTTTGGGTCCAGCAAGGCAGTTCTTTCTATTTTTTAATGTGGTGTGTGTCTGTGTTCATGTGTGTGCATGAGCATGTGTGCGGGTGCGCGTACATATGTAGTCTGTGTCTGTGTGTACTCTGCTTATGTGTCTATGTGCATATATGTATATGTGTGTTCATGTGCATGTAGTTAATGGTAACCGGAGGCAAATGTCAGGTGGCCTCCTTAGCCACGCCTCGGTTTTTATTTCCAGAGCCTGGGTCTCACTGAGTCCAGAGCCTTCAAGCTGGTGTGCTAGCTAGCCAGCTTGCCCCGAGGATCCCTTTTCTGCCATGCCCTCCTGGCATTTTCGTGGTTGCTGGTGATCCATGCTCTGGTGCTCAGGCTTGCGCCACAAGCACCTTGTGAGCTGAGCCCGCTGCCTAGCCTTAACAAAGCAGTGCTCCCTAACTGTTGAGAACAGCGTCACCAGTCCTGCAGGCTGTGCTCTCTTACTCTTCAGACTGCTTTTAGTCTTTGGGGTGGTTAAACTGAATATGGGTATATTTTAGGGGCTTTTTATATGCTATCAAATGAAACAGTGTGTTTTACTTTCTGTCATTTTCAGATTCGGTGACTTTATTTCAGGAGACGGCTGAGCTAGAGAAGTGTTATCTTTTCATTTATTAGGGTCACGTCTCGGTTCATGGAAAGTTAGCTTACTGTTCTATTTTACTTTTTAGGCGCCGAATGTGGAGTAAATGCAGATGTGGAGAAACATCTTGAACTGGGAAAGAAGTTACTTGCAGCTGGACAGCTGGCTGACGCGTTATCTCAGTTTCATGCTGCCGTAGGTTGGTATCATAATGCCAACCACTCAGTTGCTGTCTTCTGAGATCTAGACAGAACTTCTACTTTGTATAACACTTCAAGCATTATTATATGTTAAATAAACCATTAAATATATTTTCAGGATTCCAGGTAAACTAGATTAATAAGCACAACACATGAATGTGTATGTATTTAACAGAAGAGGTAACTGAGAAGGCTCAGTGGTTAGAGCATGGATTGCTCCTTCGCAGGACCCGAGTATAACTCCCCGCACCCATGTCTGTGGGCTTAAGACCCCTGTAACTCCCGCTGAGAAAATCGGCTGCGTTTGGCCTCAAGCACCTGCACTCATGCCCGACCCGCAGGACTTCAACGGGGCCCTAAAGTAGGAGAATGGAAGGGGTGGGGGAGGCGAGGAACAAGAGACACAGGAATGAAGCCAAGCCTGTCTGTCTGACCAAGGCCTCCTTTATTAGAAATTTTGACCCGACTTACATAGGGAGAAGGCAGGAAAGGGGGAAGGTCAATTAACTGCTGCAGGAGATAAGAAGAGCGCTTTCATGGGTTAACTATTGTACCTGCAAGATACCATAGGAGGTTTTCTTAAGATATCTCACGGATGCTCTAAAACTAACAAACAGATGTCCTCACAATCCATCACCCATGATTTAGGGTCTAGATAACTCTTTCACTACATAGCTTTAGGTCTCCACTAAATGACCTTTGCTCACTACTTGCTTTTGGCTTCAGTAAATACTTTTGTCTCCACTCAATAGCTTTGGCTTCGGTAGATAGCTTTGTCTCCACTAAATAGCTTTGGCTCACTATTTAACTTTGGCTTCAGTAGATTGCTTTGGCTCCCGGCACACTCACAGCACATACCTCCACCAAGACACACATGCACACGCTAGCGTGCACACAGACACACACACACAACAGCCTTGCCTTGCATGTAGTTTAAGAAGGAGCCTCTTAGCCGGGTGTGGTGGCACGGGCCTTTAATCCCAGCATTCAGGAGGCAGGGCCGGTGACTCTCTGTGAGTCTAGCCTGGTCTACAAAGTGAGTCCAGGACAGCTAGGGATACACAAGAGAAACCCCGCCTCAAAATAAATAAATAAATAAATACATACATACATACATACATACATACATACATACATACATACATACACCAAACCAAACCAAACCAACAACAAAAAGAAGGAGCCTCTTGTTCCTTGTTGTAAATGCTAGGCTTCCACTTTGCCTTAGGAGTGACAACATGACAGGCTTTAAATGGGCTTTGGGGATATGAACTCAGGTCCTCATATTTGTGTGGCAGATGGCTTACCCACTGAACCATCCCACCCTGCCATAATTGCTATTTTTAAGATGAAATGAAAGTAAGGTGCCATGCAAGTGACCCCATATCTCTAAGCAAGGTGACTTCATTTCTGTGTTGAACCTTTGTCAGTTGATGCTCAGAGTGTAGGTAGAAGAAAAGTGTTTCAACCTCTGTGCTTACCCAACACACAATACTTTTTTACTTCTGTCTATACAAGTGTGTGGAGACTTCTTTCCTCCTAAAGGATCTCTTTGGCTATGAGTTACGGTCATGTTATTCAGCTAAGGGCCGACACTGTATGCTTGGAGTTGACAGGCTAACTCCATAGGTTTTTGAGGAAAACTTGCCCACTTTAGATGTCAGTCTGCACTCCTAGGTCTGCAGGAATAAGTCAGCGTCCCAAGAGCCCCTTCTTAAGTTCAGTTAGCTTGCTAGAGTGGCTCTGGGAATGCAGAGAAGCATCTTTTCTGGTTTTGGATAGTGGACATTACAGGGGATGCAGAGACTCATCCAGAGAGAGGAGGAGCATAGGGCAAGGCGAAGGGAAAGGACCTGGAGCTTTGTTGTTCTTCCGGGTGTGCCACCCTCAGGAATTGCTGAACCAAGCACAGTGTCACTCGCCTGTATCCCAAACTCTTAATTTCATTGCCATCATTCTTACTTTATGTTTATTTGCTTTTTAGAGAGAGTCCAAGCAGTATTGGCGTGACTTGAATTTGCTCTGTAGACCAGGCTGTCTTATGCCTGAGCCTGCCTCCGCCTCCCAAATGCTAGGATTACAGTTGTACACTACTGTGCCCGTTTATCATTCTTAATACAATTGTGAACTTGAGTTTTCTCAGACTATTCTGTCAAAAGTAAATTGCAGGGAGCTGATATTTATTATTTTAATGTTTAGATGGCGACCCTGACAACTATGTTGCATACTATCGGAGAGCTACTGTCTTCTTAGCCATGGGAAAGTCCAAAGCAGCATTGCCCGATTTAACGAGGGTGATTGAACTGAAGATGGATTTCACTGCAGTAAGTGTACCTCAGCTTGCTCACTGGGGAGCATAAGGGAACTGTTAGCAGGTCACCTGTTTCCTGGAGTGAGTATTTGCACCTTCGTCATTACTAGAGAATACTAAAGCTGTTGTGTGTGGAGTGGCAAACAAGCGAAGTTCAAACTCTTCATGTGGCACATAAGTATCTAGAGCCAGTTAGGAGGTAAAGGCAGGAGAGTCCCTTGAGACCAGGGTCTTGAGACCTGCTTGAGTTCTATAGCCAGGTTCTGTCTCAGCAAAACTCACTAAGTTCTCGGTGTTAGCAGTCTGTATGCAGTCTGGGTGTGGTGGCACACGCCTTTAGCCTCTTAAGCCCCAGTGTATGGGAGGCACAGGCATGCACATTTCTGTGAGTTCTGGGACAGTCAGGGCTATCTAGAGAGCCCTTGTCCCAACAAAAGAAAGGTCTGTATGGAAGAGCAACAGAGGGTATACTAGGTGATTTTTAGGAAGACTCTTACCAGTGCTCTGTCTGCACGTACACATGCACACCAGAAGAGGCCACTTAGGTGCCCTTTATAGATGGCTGTGAGCCACCGTGTGGGTGCTTGGAGTTGAACTCAGGACCTCTGGAAGAGCAGCCAGTCCTCACCAGCGAAGCCATCTCAGCAGCCCTACTAGGTGATTCTTTTCAGAAGCTTTACAATATGAAGTTTGTGGTTTGGAAAGACAAGTCTGTGAAGGATGGAATAGAGGCTCGATGTGAGCAGGACCCAAGTGGCCGAAATAATAGGGTGTTGTCTGGCCGATGGCAGTTTGATTTAAGGAGAGGCAGGAAGAGTAACAGAGTGGCTTGGGTAAGGGTAAGGGGTGTTCTGGTGGGTTCCAAGTGCAGTTAGCAGGTTCTCCCAGGCATCAACCAACAAGCGACGGGTTCAGAAGCCTACAGCCTCCTGTCCTGAAGGCTGGCAGGTCACTGTTAGGGCCCTCACAGGTCATGTGAGGGCTCCTTGGTGGTGCGTTATTTATATCAGTATGGCGACACAGCTCACATAAATAACCTAAGAGACAAAGATTCATTTTAACTCATGGTTTCAGAGATCTCAGTATCCAGCACACAGTCCTTGGCTCCATAACTGTGGCCTGTGATGGCAGGGAGCACCATGGCACTGGGAGAAAATAGAAGAGGAAGTTGCTTGCTTTATGGTAAACAGGGAACAGAGCATAATAAACAGGAAGCAGAGAAGAATGTATAGTAGCCAGAAGATATGGCTCCTGAGAATATCTCCTCTGTGTCTGTTTCCTTCAGCTAGGCCCCACTTCCTAAAGTTCTCCCCATTTCCCAAAACAGCAGCACCAGCTGAGGATCACATAGCCAACATAAGAACTTGTGTGGAATCTTTTTCCTTTTTAAAGATTTATTTGTTTATTTTTATTATTTATACAGCATTCTGCCTGCATGTGTACCTTCAGGCCAGAAGAGGGCACCAGATCTCTTTATAGGTGGTTAAGATCCACCATGTGGTTGCTGGGAATTGAATTCAGGACCTTTTGAAGAAAGTCAGTGCTCTTAACCTCTGAGCCATCTCTCCAGTCCCTTTGTGGAATATTTCATCAGTGGAATACATACCTGGTCCAGTCAAATGGCCCCCAAATTAATTTTATGACCATTATTTATAATTTGTTACATTCCCAAAACGGATCTGAGCTGACTAGCCATGTAATGCATGCCTGATTTGAAATACTGCTATAATTATTTTAAGATAGAATTCTCAACTCTTATTTTTGTTGACTTTATTGCTTGGCAGAGCTGAGTACAACCTTCTACAAAGGTTAAGAAACCCATTTTCTTAGCATTGTGATAAGTCATTAGCTGCTGAAATGTCATTTTTATGTGTATTGGTGTAATTTAATAGAAGATCAGGGAAGTTTTATGTTCTGTGAAGTAATACACAGATTTAAGCGGGATGTCAGTGTGGTCTCTGGTTCTTTGAGAAGAGCTGCTCGTTGGAGAGCTGAGGTGATATGTGTTGGAGAGGAGGACTATCGGTAAGCAGGAGACACCCTTCTTAGAGGAGACACCCTCCTTAGAGTAAACGTTTATGTTGAGGGGTTGTTTCAGGGGTGTTGACAGTCTGCACAATTTTCAGTGGAAAAGCGCTAGTATGATGTCAGAAAGTATTTTTAAAATTAGGATACAGAGCCTGGAATGTAGCTTGAAGGTAGAAGCCTTGTATCCCTTCATGAGTCTGTTTTTATTACCCAGCATATTAGAAAAAATGTATATAATTCATGTACCATCATTTCACATTTTGAATTATCAGTGGTTCCTTGTATACTTTTAGGTTGTGCAATGATTGCTATCATTTATTTCTAGGGCATTCTTACCTCTCTGAAAAGAATCTTGTATCTTAAACACACAAAAGAACTCCCCAAATAAAACCTTGCTGGTGGGTTGAACAAAACATATTTTTAGAGGAAACATACTTTGATAAAATTATGTTCATTTTCTAGCTATAGGCATTAGTCTCACTGCTAAGTCAAGTGAACACTAGAAAAATGAGTATTAGTAACTTGGTCACACTGTTTGTTCTTCACACTTAAAGAACATTTAGAAGCCACGGTGCTCAGGACAGCCCCTCTTTTTCCTTCTAGGCACGATTACAGAGAGGTCACTTACTACTTAAGCAAGGAAGACTTGATGAAGCGGAAGACGATTTTAAGAAAGTGGTAAGTACCTGCCTCCAAGAAGAAATAGATATACAGAATGTATTTTTCTTTGTAATATGCTGTTTAACAGTACTTTCTTTATAGCTAAAAAAGAAAAACTTAGGTATATAGGAAGCATAGTTCCTAAATTAATATTAAATGACTGGCATTAAAGAATCATTAGCAGTTGGAAGATAAAATGCACACAGTTGATATGAAGTCCTCATTCAGTTGTAGGCTCACTCACTTTAACTCATGTAGGCTAACTACATGAGAATCTAGAAAGGCCAGCTGAAACAGAATTTCTAGCCTCTAAGTTGGGGCTTCTTGTACATTTTTCCCCTTGTGACTCTCATTCCATAGCTTGTTCCATAACCCTGGGTAGATGGGTATTTGTGTCATTTTACCATTTATTCACGAGGAAGGCAGATTGTATACTAATGATCTCTGTGCTGGTTTTTGCATAAAATGAAATCTTGGGTCTGAGAAGACAGTTCATATGGATAAGGTGCTTACTGTCGTAGTATGAGGCCCTAGCACTCTGTGAATATCTTACCAGGTGACAGACACTGTGCTCTGTGATCTCAGTGCTGCAGCAAGGCGGGGGTGGGGGGGTGGGGCTGAGAATGCCTGTTCAGAGCTTGCTGGTCAGCTTCTCTACCTAACATGTAGTCTCTAGCTCCAGCCAGCTTTTCTGTAAATGGCATGGCTTCATTCTCTGTAACAGTACTGCTCCATTGTATGTGCACACCATTAATCTTTTAATGTGTTCATCTGCTGATGAGCATCCGTGCCGACTGTATCTTGGCCTCTGTGAATATTGTCCAGTAGACACGGGTATTGCAGGCATCTCTTGTCCTCACGTATATACTCAGGTGGGATAGCTGATCATGCGTAGGTCTACTTTTAGCTTTTGGAAGACCTCCATGCTATTTTTCACAGTGGCTATGCTAATTTGCATTCTTTTTTTTAAAATTTTTTTATTAATTACACTTTATTCATTTTGTATCCCCCCATAAGCCCCTTCCTCCTCCCCTCCCGATCCCACCATCCCTCCCCTTTCTGCATGCATGCCCCTCCCCACGTCCACTGATAGGGGAGGTTCTCCTCTCCTTTCTGATCTTAGTCTATCAGTTCTCATCAAAAGTGGCTGCATTGTCCTCTTCTGTGGCCTGGTAGGGCTGCTCCCCCCTCAGGGGGAGGTGATCAACGAGCAGGCCAATCAGATTATGTCAGAGGCAGTCCCTCTTCCCATTGCTAGGTAACCCACTTGGACACTGACCTGCCATGGGCTACATCTGTGCAGGGGCTCTAGGTTATCTCCATGAATAGTCCTTGGTTGGAGTATGAGTCTCTGGGAAGTTCCCTGTGTTCAAATTTTCTTGTTCTGTTGCTCTCCTTGTGGAGTTCCTGTCCTCTCCAGCTCTTACTATTTCCCACTTCTTACATAAAATTCCACTCACTCTGCCCATCAGTTGGCCATCAGGCTCAGCATCTGCTTTGATAGTCTGCAGGGCAGAGGCTTTCAGAGGTCCTCTGTGGTAGGTCCCTAGTTTGTTTCCTGTTTTCTTCTTCTGGCTTTCAGAGGCCCTCTGTAGCAGGTTTCTAGGTTGTTTCCTGTTTTCTTCTTCTTCTGATGTCTATCCTCTTTGCCTTTCAGGTGGGGATTGAACATTTTAGTTAGGGTCCTCTCTCTTGCTTGGTTTCTTTAGATGCATAGAGATGCATAGATTTTAGTGGGTTTGTCCTATGTTGTATGTCTATATGAGTGAGTATATACCGTGTGTGTCTTTTTGCTTCTGGGACAACTCACTCAGGATGATCCTTTCCAGGTCCCACCATTTACCTGCAAATTTCATGATTTCCTTATTTTTCATTGCTGAGTAATATTCCATTGTATAGATGTACCACAGTTTCTGCATCCATTCTTCAGTTGAGGGGCATTTGGGCTGTTTCCAGCTTCTGGCTATTACAAATAAAGCTGCTACAAACATGGTTGAGCAAATGTCCTTTTTGTGTACTTTAGCCTTTTGGGTATATGCCTAGGAGTGGTATGGCTGGATCTTGAGGAAGGGCTATTCCTAGTTGTCTGAGAAAGCGCCAGATTGATTTCCAGAGTGGTTGTACAAGTTTACATTCCCACCAGCAGTGGAGAAGTGTTCCCCTTTCTCCACAACCTCTCCGGCATGTGTTGTCACTTGAGTTTTTTATCTTGGCCATTCTGATGGGTGTAAGGTGAAATCTCTGGGTTTTTTTGATTTGCATTTCCCTAATGGCTAATGAGGTTGAGCATTTCTTTAAGTGCTTCTCTGCCATTTGATATTCCTCTACAGAGAGTTCTCTGTTTAGCTCTGTTCCCCATTTTTTAAGTGGATTACTTGGTTTGCTGCTTTTCAGCTTCTTTAGTTCTTTATATATACTGGATATGAGTCCTCTGTCAGATAAAGGGTTGGTGAAGATTCTTTCCCAATCTGTAGGCAGTCGCTTTGTTTTGATGACTGTGTCCTTTTACAGAAGCTTTTCAATTTCATGAGGTCCCATTTATTGATGGTTGCTCTTAGAGCCTGTGCTGTTGGTGTTCTGTTCAGGAAGTTTTCTCCTGTACCAATGAGTTCTAGGGTATTCCCCACTTTTTTTTCTAGCCGATTTAATGTGTCTGGTTTTATGTTGAGGTCTTTGATCCACTTGGACTTCAGTTTTGTGCAGGGTGATAAGTATGGATCTATTTTCATTTTTCTACATGTAGACATCCAGTTGGACCAGCACCATTTGTTGAAGATGCTATCTTTTTTCCATTGTATGGTTTTGGCATCTTTGTCAAAAATCAGGCGTCCATAAGTGTGTGGGTTTATTTCTGGGTCTTCTGTTCGGTTCCATTGATTCACCATTCTGTTTCTATGCCAGTACCATGCAGTTTTTATAACTGTTGCTCTATAGTACAGTTTGAAATCAGGGATGGAGATACCTCCAGAAGATCTTTTATTGTAGAGGATTGTTTTAGAAATTCTCAGTTGCTTGTTATTCCATACGAAGTTGAGAATTTTTCTTTCCAGGTCTGTAAAGAATTGTGTTGGCAATTTGATGGGAATTGTATTAAATCTGTAGATTGCTTTTGGTAAGATGGCCATTTTTATTATGTTAATTCTGCCAAGCCATGAGCATGGGAGATCTTTCTATCTTCTCATATCTTCTTCTAATTCTTTTTTCAGAGACGTGAAATTTTTTTCATACAAGTCTTTGACTTGCTTGGTTAGGGTTACACCAAGGTACTTTATGTCATTTGTGGCTATTTTGAAGGGTGTTGTTTCTCTAATTTCTTTCTCAGCTCTTTTGTCTTTTGTATACAAGAGTGCTACTGATTTTTTTTTGAGTTAATTTTGTATCCGGCCACTTTGCTGAAGGTGTTTATCAGCTGTAGGAGTTCCCTGGTAGAGTTTTTGGGGTCACTCATGTATACTATCATATCATCTGCAAATAGTGATACTTTGACTTCTTCCTTTCCAATTTGTATCCCCTTGATCTCCTTCAACTGTCTTATTGCTCTAGCAAGGACTTCCAGCACTATGTTGAAGAGATATGGAGAGAGTGGGCAGCCTTGTCTTGTCCCTGATTTCAGTGGGATTGATTTAAGTTTCTCTCCGTTCAGTTTGATGTTGGCTATAGGCTTGCTGTATATCGCCTTTACTATGTTTAGATATGTGCCTTGTATCCCTGATCTCTCCAATACTTTAAACATGAATGGATGTTGGATTTTGTCAAATGCTTTTTCAGCATCTAGGGAGATTATCATGTGGTTTTTTTCTTTCAGTTTGTTAATATGGTGGATCACATTGATGGATTTCCGTATATTGAACCACCCCTGCATACCTGGGATGAAGCCTACTTGGTCATAGTGTATAATATCTTTGATGTGTTCTTGTATTCGGTTTGCAAGTATTTTGTTAAGTATTTTTGCATCAATGTTCATAAGGGAGATTGGCCTGAAATTCTCTTTCTTTGTTGAGTCTTTGTGAGGTTTAGGTACCAAAGTGACTGTGGCTTCATAGAATGAGTTTGGTAATGTTCCTTCTGTTTCTATTTTGTGGAATAGTTTGAAGAGAATTGGAGTTAGCTCTTCTTTGAAGGTCTGGTAGAATTCTGAGCTGAAGCCATCTGGTCCTGGGCTTTTTTTGGATGGGAGACTTTTGATAACTGCTTCTATTTCTTTAGGGGATATAGGACTATTTAATTGATTTACCTGGTCCTGATTCAGCTTTGGTAAGTCAAATCGATCAAGAAAATTGTCCATTTCATTTAGATTTTCAAATTTTGTAGCATATAGACTTTTGAAGTAAGTCCTAATGATTGTTTGGATTTTCTCAGTGTCTGTAGTTATGTCCCCCTTTTCATTTCTGATTTTGTTGATTTGGGTGGTGTCTCTCTGCCTTTTAGTTAGCTTGGCTAAGGGTTTGTCGATCTTGTTGATTTTCTCAAAGAACCAGCTCTTGGTTTCATTGATTCTTTGAATTGTTTTATTTGTTTCTAATTGATTGATTTCAGTCCTGAGTTTGATTATTTCCAGCCGTCTACTCCTTTTTGGTGTGTCTGCTTCTTCTTTTTCTAGGGTTTTTAAGTGGGCCATTAAGTTGCTTGAATGAGCTGTCTCGAATTTCTTCTTGAAGGCACTTAGTGCTATGGACTTTCCTCTTAGCACTGCTTTCATTGTGTCCCACAAGTTAGGGTATATTGTGTCTTCATTTTCATTGAGTTCTAGAAAGGCTTTAATTTCTTTCTTTATTTCTTCCCTGACCCAGCTGTCATTTAGTAACAAGTTGTTCAGTTTCCATGTGTGTGTAGGCTTTTTGCTATTTCTGTTGTTGTTGAAGTTCAGCTTTATTCCATGGTGATCAGACAAGATACAAGGGATTATTTCAATCTTCTTGTATCTGTTGAGGCTTGCTTTGTGACCAACTATATGGTCTATTTTGGAGAAGGTTCCATGAGGTGCTGAGAAGAAGGTAAATTCTTTTGTGTTTGGGGGTAAAGTTCTGTAAATGTCTGTGAGGTCAATTTGATTCATGACCTCTGTCAGGGATATTGTTTCTTTGTTTAATTTCTGGTTTGTTGACCTGTCCTTTGTTGAGAGTGGGGTGTTGAAGTCTCCCACTATTAATGTGTGGGGATCTATATGTGGTTTAAATTTTATCAATGTTTCTTTTACAAATGTGGGTGCTCTTGCATTTGGGGCATAGATATTCAGGATTGTGATGTCTTCCTGGTGGGATTTTCCTTTGATGAGTATGAAGTGTCCTTCCCCATTTCTTTTTATTTATTTTGGTTGAAAGTCTATTTTATCAGATATTAGAATGGCTACTCCTGCTTGTTTCTTGGGTCCATTTGCTTGGAAAGTCGTCTTCCAACCTTTTACCCTCAGGTAATGTCTGTCTTTGTGTCTTAGGTGTGTTTCTTGTATGCAACAGATTGCTGGGTTTTGTTTACGTATCCATTCTGTTAATCTGTGTCTTTTTATTGGAGAGTTGAGTCCATTGATGTTGAGAGAGATTAATGACCAGTGGCTGTTAGATCTTTTGATTTTGATGTTGGCTGTGGTCATAAGGTTGTGTGCTTGGTTGCTTTTTGTTTTACTCTAGTAAGGTTAATTATTTCCTGTGTTTTCTTGACAGAAACTAATTTTCTTGGGTTGTATTTTCCCTTCCAGTGTCTTTTGTAATGCTGGATTTGTGTGTCGGTATTGTTGAAATTTGTTTTTGTTATTGAATATCTTGTTTTCTCTGTCTATGAGGACTGAGAGTTTTGCAGGGTATAGTAGCCTGGGCTGACACCTCTGTTCTCTTAGGGTCTGCATGATATCTGTCCAGGCCCTTCTGGCTTTCATAGTCTCTGTTGAAAAGTCAGGTGTGATTCTAATGGGTTTGCCATTATATCTTACTTGGCCTTTTCCCCTTGCAGCTTTTAGTATTTTTTCTTTGTTCTGTATACTTACTGTTTTGATTATTATGTGGTGGGAGGATTTTCTTTTCTGGTCAGATTTGTTAGGTGTTCTGTAGGCCTCATGTATTCTTATTGGCTTCTCCTTTAACTTGGGGAAATTTTCTTCAATGATTTTGTTGAAAATATTTTCTGGGCCTTGGAGAAGGGAGTCTTCTTTTTCCTCTATACTTGTTATTCTTAGGTTTTGTCTTTTCATATTGTCTTGGATTTCTTGGACGGTCTGTGTCAGGAATTTTTTGGATTTAACATTTTCTTTGACAGATACATCGATTTCTTCCATTGTATCTTCTACACCTGAGATTCTTTCTTCCATCTCTTGTAGTCTGTTGGTTATACTTACCTCTGTAGTTCCTGTTTTCTTCCCTAAATTCTTCCTCTCCATTATTTCCTCCATTTGTGTTTTCTTTAATTTTTCCAGTTCTATCTTCAGGTCTTGAGTTGTTTTGTTTACTTCCTTCACCTGTCTGATTGTATTTTCCTCTTTTTCTTTTAGTTCCTTCAACTCTGTTTCTTTTATTTCTTTCAGTGATTTAATTATTTCTTCTCTGAAGGCCGCAAACTCTTTGGCTGTATTTCTTCACGGATGGCCATAATCTGCTTGTCTTTAACTTCCTCCATTTCTTTACGGATAGCCATGATCTGTTTGGTTTTATCTTCCTCTAATTCTTTACGTATTTTATTTGTTTCCTCTATTATCATCTTCATCAGCATAGATGTAAGGTCATCTTGATTTTCTATTATGCTGCGTTGTCCAGGGTTGTTCGCCCCTGGATGGCTGGGTTCTGGAGATGACCTATTGCTCTGTCTTTTGTTGGTTGAGCTTTTATGCTGACCTCTACCCACTGGGCTGTTTTAGGTGTTGGCTCTTAGTTTCTGTGCTTCCTGGAGTCCTGAGGTAGGGAGAATCCCCTTGGCCGGAAGATGATTTTTCCTGAAGGAGTCCTCCTCTGCTTTTTGGTTATGGTCACTGTATGGCCAGTGTTTCTCAGGAATTGCCACTGTTCACCTCAGGTGTATAGACCTGAGTAGTAGCTGTGGTCTTTGTTAGGCAGGGGAGGATCTCCTCTTACCCATAAAATTTCTCAAGACAGCTGCCCCACTGCTGGGTTATAAATTTAGTGAGCTGCTGCTGTTGTTACAGTTTTCCAGGTACAGTCCTCTTGAAGAACCTGCTGATTCCCTAGCTGTGGGGTTTTCTCCCAACAGGGAAACTCAGTCTGTTATCCTGGGGCGCACAGTTCTGTCCGGGAAAGTGAGAGGAGCGCCCATCAAGTCTCTGGGCCAGAGTCTGATTGCTCTGCTCTGGGCCTGGAGAATGTGCACCTAGGTTGAGTTGGCGCCTGGGGGCGCAGCTCTGGTCTGGAGGCTGGGTGCCTCACTCTGGACCAGAAGCTGTGTGTCCCTGTCTGGGATGGCGGCTGCAGGCACTGCTCTGGTCCGGACTCTGTGGGTGCAGCCCTCTTGAAGGACCAGGGATTCCCACAGTTTTGTCAGTCTAGCTAGGGATAACTGGTTGATCCTTTGCACAGTATCTGAGGGCTGCTATAATGGCTCTCTGGTTTTTGTAGGTCTGAGGATGCAGCTGTGTGCCCCAGTTCCCTAGGGGAACTCAATAATGGTGGCTGAGCACAGTGCTCCTGCCTGCATTAGGAAGCTAGAGCCTAGAATCTGAATCCAGAAAGTCTTTTGGTGCTGGGTGTCCTGAGCGTTAAACCTGATGACCCCCCCCCGCTGGGGGTTTCCTCCTGCCAGAGACACCCAGTCTTTGCTTTGGGGACTGCTGTTCTGTCTGGGGTGGCGAGTAGAACCCACAGGCACAGAAGCCCGCCTGTGGCTCTGCCTTTCCTGTCTTTGGGAGTCTGGGCATCTGCCTAAACTGGATAATTTTCCCGAGACCTTTTCAGGGTGGGGGTGTCGGCTGAGTGCTCTGAGATCAGACCAGCCGTTTCCCTCCCTGTGGGTTTGCACCTGACAGTGAAAGTCAGTCTGTGGTGCCCTGGTGTCCTGGGGCCCACAGTTCTACCTGAGGCGGCGAATCAGGCGCGCAGGCAGGGCTTTGTACAGGCGCCTGGGTCCCTGGCTCTGGCTCCGGCCTGGCTCCTGGGGCGCCCGTGGAACCCGACTCTTTTCCAGGGGATGTCTGGGTGACCTAAGGTTGGTCCCAATCGTTTCCTTCTCCGTGGGTTTATCTCTCGACTGGAAAATCCAGTCTGTGATGTTCTGGGCCCACAGTTCAGTCTGGGACAGTGACCAGATCATGCTGGTGTGTAGCTCTGGGCTGGCGACCAAGTGCCTGGTGGAACCAGGATCTCTTCCGCGGTTTAGCCGAGTGAGTTAAAGCTGATTGAATCCCCCACCGTGGGGTATCCTCTCACCTGTGAAACACAATCACTTGTGTTTTATGGCCGCGAGTTCTGATTGCTGGTCACTGTGCCAATCCTGCTGTGCTCCTGCTCAGAATGAGTCCTCCTGGCGCCGCCATCTTGCCCTGCCTCTCACTAATTTGCATTCTTATCAACAATGTGTAAGGAAAACCTACATTTTGATTGTGGTAAAAATTAGATGTTTGGTAAATAACTGTCAATTGCAATTTAATTTTAAAATATGGTAAGTTTTTTTTTTTTTTTTTAAATAAAAGCAGTAGTGGAATACACACACATACTCATCTAAGGGAAGGGACTCAAGCTTATGTCTATTATGATGAACATAACACTGGGCCTCCCAGGACTGAGCTACCATAGACACTTAAGTTGTTTCTGTGGCTTGGCTGCTGTAAATAGCGCTGCTGGACATTCTGGTGTAGGTGACTTTACAAAGAAGATTACTCAGTCATATAGTGGTATTTTTAACTGTTTTCAAAACCTACATACTGTTTCTCAACATTGCTACAACAGTGGACATTTCTGCCAGTAGGGTTTCTTTTCTCTGTGCACCAGACACCCCCCTTCCCATGGTTTAGCTACCACATGGGGTGACTTTAAAAGAGTGGCTTATTTTGGCTGTACTTTCAGAAGTTTGAATCCATGGTCATTTGGGCCCTTGTTCTTGCCTCTGTTGCAAGGCAATCTCTCAGGAGGACAGCATGTCTACTTCAGGGTCAGGAAGCAGCTGGTGTCTTCCTGCCTTGAAGTAACAGGCCCTTTCTTCTCAAGATCGCTAGTCCTTTCCAGCAGCATCAAGCTGGGGATTAACCAGAAGCCCCTTTAGGGGTTGGGCCTTTGTGTAGGGGGCATGAGCGGTGCAGATGAACAAGCACTGGAGAAGCCAGGAATGTTAGCCGTGCAGCATTGTGTCCTTAATGGAGGAAGTGATGCTGTTTCACACCACCACTCAGCTGGCGAGTTTGCTGTCTGTAGAGCCTGACCTCACCCGAATCACCCAGGATGCTTATTCCAGACGCTCTCTCCCTAGACCTTTCTGGTTAGCTTTTAGTCAGTAGATCCCATCCTCGGGAGATGTCACATACTTTACAGCCTGCTGACCTCTGTGCCAATCTCAGTCAGACCAAACCAGATCCTAGAGCCTCCTAAGCTGTAGAGCCCATTTTCATAGGGGAGGCCACACCTACTTTGCAAAAGAGTCAGTATAGTCATGCCTTAAGCTTTATTCACATGGGATTGGGATAATTGTTACCAAGAACCCTTTATCCAAAATTACACTCAAATATGTCTAAATAAATTGCCTGGTGTCAGATTCTAGAAATTTGAACCAGCACGAACTAAGTCAGGCTGTAGTCGTTTCCCTGTGGGCTCTGCTGCTTGCAGGGGCTCCCCTCCCCCACACCTTTGGGGGAACATTCTAGGTCCCAAGCAGTGCAGCCGTCTTTCTGAGAAGAGATGTGGAGTGTGTTTTTGGGTACCTGCCTGCGATTTCTTCATTTTCAAGTCCTTTGCCTGTTTTTCTTGCAGGTGTTCTTGTTTTTGAGTTCTGTAAGTTATCGATATTAACTTGTGTGTTTATCCCTTACCCGATAATAGTTTATAACTTCTCCACAACATGTCAATTGCCTTTTTACTTTTACTTTGTGTCTGCATCACCTAAAAGCTTAGATTATGCAGATAAATACATGAAATTCTATTACATTATAATCTTATTTTTACCTCAAAGGGGTCAAATTTAGGTACTTTAATTGCCGTAAATTAACTTTAGAAGAACATGTCCACATTTTAAAGCTGGCTGATGTGTAATTCTAGGGGAGATGACTTTTCACCTCATTGTGGATTTAGTTGTTTCCAGTGCTGGGGATTGAACATAGCGTCACACATTTGGAGGCAAAAATTGTGTCATGACAGCTCCTCCCATTCTGAACACAGAATCACAGGACAGTCACAGAAGTGTTAGGGGTGTGGGTCAGTGGCAGAGGAAGTGCTTAGCCTGCATGAGGCCCTGGGTTCAGTCCCAGCACAGAAGGGAACTTGCACTCACTGGCCATACCCAGATGCATGCTGCTGCTTCTCCTTGGTGAGGAAATACACACAGCATGTACAAGAGCGATTAAGTCAGGGTTTCGGTACGTAACCCCGGGTTTAGACTTTATTGGGAAGTACCCATGATGGCCCACCGGGTAACGCCACATGTGTCAAGCCCAGTTAAGTTCAATCCCTGGAGCCCACATGCAGGAAGGCAAGCGGAGACTGCTGTGGTTTGCACTTGCGCCGTGACACGCAGGCCGTGCCACACAGCATGCATACATAAATAACCTTACAGGCCAACTAGTCACAAAATACGTCACTGAGACATGGCAAAACTTGCATCCGTGCTACTCCTGCTTGTTACCTGCTGCTGTATAGGGAGTAATTGATGGTTAGCCACTGCACTGTCTCTGGTTCTAGGTAGAGGTTTGCGCACGGTGTGATGCGCAGGGTCTGTGCCATGGTGTTTGGGAAGAGCAGATCTTTGAGTATGTTACAGGTACTGGATTTAAGAGAATAAACTTTATGATCTTTGAGTATGTTACAGGTACTGGATTTAAGAGAATAAACTTTATTTTGTTGTTTTGCTGTAGCTCAAATCTAATCCAAATGAACATGAAGAGAAGGAGGCCCAGTCTCAGCTTGTGAAATCTGATGAGATGCAGCGATTACGTTCTCAAGCACTCGATGCTTTTGAAAGTGCCGATTACCCTGCTGCTATAACCTTCCTTGATAAGATTTTAGAGGTGAGTGCAGCTGACGGGTCTGGAGCTGCCTTTCAGAGTAAGGCATGTGTGAGACACTTGGACATGTTCATGTCCTACCAAAGCCAAGACAGGACACAGACTGAGCCTTGGGCTTTTAAAGATTGGTCATGGGAATTTGTAAGTTTTTTAGTAAATGTTGGTATGCTGTAAAGTGTGAATTACATTTCATTGCTTTTTGAGACATGATCTCTCTCAGGATAGCTCTGGCTGACCCCAAACACTATGTAGACCAGGCTGGCCTTGAACTCACACAGCTCTGCCTGCCAATGTCTCCCAGGTGCTGGGATTAAAGTCGTGCACCACCCTGCCTGGCCAGGAATTACATATTTTTACTCACTGCTTGTTACACTTTTTTTTTTTTTTTTGAGAATACTATGCTAGATAATGGTGAAAGACAAGTTACTTAGAAAGAAAAGAAAGATGGTGTTTGGAAACAAAAAGAAACGCTTATAGTGAGAGTCTTCTAGAGAGAAGGCAGACAGTGCTATGACAGGGAGGACGGTTCTGACAGGAAGCACTGAGTTTAGCGCTGCCTTCCTCAGAAGGGTTTAATGGCAGATGAGTCAGAAAAGCCTGAATGGGAATGATGAATACAGTTACCATTTCCACAGCTCTTTGACTCAGTATTGGCGATAAACATGTGATATGTGGAAAATAGGCATTCATTTGAGAATTAAGAAATTACGTGTGTGTATGAATGTGTGATGGAGATCGTGGCGTGTGCTTGTGTGTACTGTGCTGTTCTCGTGGAGACCAGAGATTAGTCTTGTGAGTTACTTCTCCTCTGTGTGGGTTCTGTGGGTCACACTCGAGTCACCAGTCTTGTGTGCCAGCGTCTGCACATACTAAAACATCTTGCATCTTGCCCGCCTTATTTGATTATTTTATGGAGGAGAAGTGATAGTGCATGGAGTTCTTGCTGTACTAAACCATCTTATTGATAGAAATATAAAACTATCATTTTCACTGGAAGGCTGTCCATTTGGGCCTATCCCATTGTCAGAATAGGTACTACTGGTTTTTGGTTTTCATATATATAAAGCTGACATGTTTGAAGCTCTGAGGAAAACAACGTACAGGCCCTGTGTATGGTGAGCTTGGGGTATCTGTTTGGAAGAATCTACTGTGTTTAGTGAGTATAATGGACTTTTCATAAAACAGGAATGGTGAAGTCTTAACTTCCATGTTATTTTCCCTTTTTAAAAATGAGGATTTAACAAGGAAGCAAGGATGTAGCAGTTTACATCCTTAATTTGATAATTAATGCAGTTTAAGTATTTTGCTAATTGAGAACATAGGTTTTGTTCTGGGGGTGTAGCTCAGTTGGTAGAGCTTTTGATCAGTACTCACACAGCCCCGAGCTGGACGCCTGGATTAACTGAGCATGAGGGGCATAGGGTATTGGAGACCAACTTAGTATGCACGATATCCTGTCTCAAAACACAAGACAAAGCAAGAATTACAAAAACAACAGATTTTCTTAATTATATAAATTAAAATTGTTGAGCATTGCATAATATCTTCAGATGTCTGAATGGGAATAACCATATGGCTTTTTTCTTTCCGTCTTACTCTTTTCTTTTCTTTTTTCTTTTCTTTCTCTCTTTTTCTTCCTCTCTCTCTTTCTTCTTTTGAGAAAGGGTTTCATTGTGCATCAAGCTTGCCTGAACCCAATGTGCAAATGCTATGCTTATATTTAGGGTTTTAAAATTCTGTAATCTGGGAATGAAGGAAATAAAAAGCCCTATTGCTGCAATATATCTCCTCTCTCAGAATTTAAGACACACTGAAGAAATTATCACATTCTATTTGTCACACTTAAGTGTATCAGGATTTTAAACACCATTTATAAAACAATGACTTTAATCACACTAACAGAGGGTTTTTATGTTTGTGGATTAAAGTGTGGGATGCAAGAGTCAATGTGCATACCTTATGTGTCTTAAAGTCTAGTTCTTTTGTTTCTCAAGGTTTGTGTTTGGGATGCAGAATTGCGTGAACTGCGAGCTGAGTGCTTCATAAAGGAAGGGGAGCCTAGGAAGGCGATCAGTGACTTAAAGGCTGCTTCAAAGCTGAAGAGTGACAACACAGAGGCGTTTTTCAAAATCAGCACACTCTACTACCAACTTGGAGACCACGAGCTGTCCCTCAGGTCAGTCCCTGTGACATCCACATTTGTCTTTTTTTTTTTTTTTTAAAAGATTTAGTTATTTATTATTTATACAATATTCTGCCTGCATACCAGCAGAGAACACCAGATCTTTTAGGTTATCACTAGATAACCTAGGTTATCCCTAAGGTGTTAGATAAATTCTACAGCTTCTTTTCATGAAATAGTCTTATTAACATAAGTGTTTAATATATAACTCTAGGCCATTTGAATTACCGTGTCTGAGACAATGTGCATAGTAAATTATGAACTTCTCATTGTTCCAAACATAAATACTTTAATGAATTTCTCTACTTAATACAGAGAAGTAGTCAGTGATTATTTTGACTTGGAATATTTCTTTTTTTTTTTTTTTTTAAATTACATGAACAGTGAAGTTCGCGAATGCCTGAAACTTGACCAGGACCACAAAAGGTGTTTTGCGCACTACAAGCAAGTAAAGAAACTTAATAAGCTGATTGAGTCAGCTGAGGAGCTGATCAGAGATGGCAGGTAAGAGCCTCTCCTTATCTGCCTGGTTAGGATCTGGATGGCCCTGAGCTTAGCAGCGCTGCGAGGGTTACAGTCACTGTTGACACAGACACAGAGTAATAGTAACTGGACAGTGTCCACCTAACTACAGAGCTGTGCGCTGGCTCGGAGTCTCTCGTTTTGAGTGTCAGGCACTGCACTGTGTACTGCGAGTGCAGAAATGTGACTACACCTTTTAGGTTATGTGGAGGCTGATTGAAGTGCTTGAGTGGATCTTGATGGGCTAAGCAAAGCAGAGCCCTCAATCCAGTCTGCAGTAGTGAAGACCAGGATTAAAAGAAAAACTCTTGGAGAGCGGGGAGAAGTTCTCATGTTAAAGTAGGAGCTGCTTGAAGCAGTGGGTGTGTCTGTGAACACGGCAGTGTGGGCGTTGGAGGCTGGGGCGGCGGGTTCCTCACAGTGCTGCCCACGGTAGACTCTGCCCTCCCCGCTGGTGAGACCTTTGTAGCTGTCACGAGACTGCCTCGCCTAGTTGACTTCACTGTCCTACAAACTGTACTGTCTTGGAGTACTGTAACGCATAATCAAGATGCTGATTAATTCTGTCACCGTGTGAGCACCTCTTGGGTGTACGGCTTCTTTTACAGCCAATCACTTCCCTGTCCCAGCCTTCCTTAGATCTGAGCAACGACTAATAGAGTCTTTGTTTCTGTGGTTTTGCCTTTTCAAGAGCATTAAAGAAATGGGGAAAGGGGAAAAGGGATGGGGGAGAAGGAAAGAATACTCAAGTTAGTTTATTGATAGTAAGTTTATTGGGCTTACAGGGACATGGATGACCCAAAAGCAGCTCTCACCTCGGCATGGATGATGAGGTGCTAGGAGCTAGAGTCCTTTCATTTAACTTTCAACCCATTATACTCCCCAGCCACATGCTGTGCATTGTTTTTATTGTATTTTTGTGTGCATGTCCTGGAGAGGACACATGGGCTTTCTCCACTGTCTGAGTCTTAGGGCTTAATCTCAGGTCATCAGTCTTGTTGACAAGGGTCTTAGCTGCTCAGTCATCTGGTCATCCATTCCTCCAACCGCATGCTTTAAATTGATACAAGAAGCTGGCCATCCACCCCCAACCACATGCTTTAAAGACGCCTGCCTCTGGATTGAGCACTTACTCTGCATTAAGATTAGATGAATTCTATTTGAAGGCAGGTGTTGTGCTTGCTCCATTGTACTAATTAAGCAATACGTAGCGAAAGGAGAGGGTGCTATGTACAGCTTTGCAGATAGTTTTGTTGTTAATGCCTGGTTGCTTATTTCATAGATACACAGATGCAACCAGCAAATATGAGTCTGTCATGAAAACTGAGCCCAATGTTGCTGAGTATACAGTCCGCGCAAAAGAAAGGATCTGTCACTGCTTCTCTAAGGTAACACTTTCTTGTGAACACTTAACATGGACTACCTCATCACTGTAAGCGCACACCCTCCCTGAGCATGCTCTCTGGCCCACGGTGCTTGTTTTCATTCATTCTTTTGGTACTCAGGATTTAACTTGGGAATCTGTGATGAGAGGTAAGCCCTTTCCGCTGAGGTGCACCTCCAGCCATAGTTTCTTTTCTCGCCTTACTCTTAGGATGAGAAGCCTGTGGAAGCCATTAGAATATGCTCTGAGGTTTTACAGCTGGAACCTGACAATGTGAACGCACTGAAAGACCGAGCAGAGGCCTATTTAATAGAGGAAATGTACGATGAAGGTAAATTCTAAAGGGATCTGATGTGCACTATCTAAAGGTTAAATTGTATGAAACCAGCACATACTCGGTTGCATTTTATGTTGAACAGATTCTTCTGCAAATGGCTAAGAATTTGGAAAGTTAGTAGTTACTTTTTCCTTAGTGGTCACAACAGGTGTAGCACTGAGTAAAGAGTTCTGTTGAAAGCAGTTCAGTGGAACATGAAAGTAAAAAGTTGCGTTTTCTTGTAGTCAGTTCAATTAGGAGAGATGAACCTCAGAATAGAAAATTTGTTATAGATTTCCTGTCATCCAGAGGTAATCGTTGTTCATATGTTTTTTCCAGACGTGTCCATGTGCCTATGACTACTTTAAGCATATAAGTGCACAGTATGTATAATACATGTATACATAACCCATGCATAGACATTGTCTAACAGAACAATCCTGTGACCTCCTGACTTTAGCAGCGTTAGGATAGGTGCTGACTGGACTTGAAATTGACCTAGGAGAACTTCCTTGTAGAAGTTGTGAGGATCTTGAACAGGCAGCGCGAGAGCATGCACAGTACTATGTTCGCTGAAAGGTGGAGCTCATTCCATGTGATGTCCTTGTCACACTTTTATAGTATTCTTTGAACATTTAAATAGCGATGTTTGCAAATTCTTAAATTTATTTGGCAATTTCACATGGCTTTTAATCAGAATTATCCCCCATTCTCTCCCACTCTGTCTAGAACTCTTCCCAACACATTGCCCTCCTTCTGTCATTTTAATTTTAATTTTGTAATAGTACACTGACTTTAAGGTTGCTTGTCTGAGCATGTTTATGGGTGTGTGGCTACAGACCTGAAAAAAGAATGACTCCCTTTCTTCCAGAAGCCATTAACTGTCTATAGCGCCTCAGCTAGGGGGAGAGGAGTGCCTTGGGAGCCTTTCCTGGAATGCTGGCTGGCTTGATTCTGTAGGTTACCAGGCTGCTGTTGAGTTGGCGAGTCTATGTCATTTTCAGGAGATAGAGTCTATAGTATTCCTCTCAGCCTCTGGCTCCTACATTCTCTCCTCTGTCCCTTACGTGTAGTGTTTCTCAGGCCTTGGAGGTGGTGATAATAGATACCAGTTTTAAGGCTGAGTGCTTAACAGTCACTTACTTTCATTTTCAATTAATTATGAATCTGCATCAACTGCTGAGCACTATAAAAAGAAGCATCTTTGACCAAGGATAAAAATATCATTAATCTATGGGTATAAAGTTTAGAAGGCAGTTCGGTAAACATGTTCATTTTAGCAAAACAATCCTGACCATTTGCTTGCCTATGGGTCCACCTTGGGGTTCTTTGCTAGGCCTACAGCCTCCCTCGTTACAGGCTTTGGACCAGATTGATGCTGCCAGGCAGGAATCTCCCCTGTGAAGCGGAGCAGTTGTTACCCGTCACATCCGTGCCACTGTTGCACCAGTGAGCACACCTCGCCTAGCGGGTGAGAACTGTCGGGTGCAGAGCCCAGTGCTGGACTCGGAGGAGCTACTGTAGGAATCATTTTAGGTTCTTGCTACTTCCTGCTTGTAGTGCTGTGAATGTAGGAAACAACCAATAATTCTGCACTTTTATAATGAGAAAAATATGCATACTGTAACTTAATAAATGGGTATGATTAAAAAGACCTGGCAGTTGGGGAGGGTGAGATGCCCAGTAGGTAGAGGGGCCTGCCGCCAAGCCTGCCGATTTGAGTTCAGTGTGGGACTCGGTGTGGTGCATGTAGAGAACCAACTACTGCAAGCTGTTCTGTGGCCTCCCCTGTGCTGCACCGTGGCCTCCCCAGGTCTCGGTTTAAAGGTAATAAAAACTTTAAATTTAAGAATGAAAATGTGACTTGGGGAGGCAGAGGCAGGTGGACCTCTGTGAGTTCGAGGCCATCCTGGTCTACAAAGAGTGTCCAGGACAACTAAGGATACACAAAAACCCTGTCTCGAAAAACAAACAACAACAAAAACAGGTAGAAAAGAAAATATGAGTTGGGCAGTGGTGTTGCACACCTTTAATCCCAGCATACTTATACTTGGGAAGCAGAGGCAGGAGGATCTTTGTGAGTTCAAGACCAGCCTTGTCTACAGAGTGAGTTCCAGCACAGCCAGGGCTACACAGAAACCCTGTCTTGAAAAGTCAAAAACAAAACCAGAATGTCAATGTGTTTTAAATTAAGAGTTTATATGAATACCAAATTTGTGTATCTTGAAACATTTTCTCTCATATTCCTTCAGAGTGTTTCCTTCCAAGGCTGGGGCAGTAAGTGCTATAAATATTAGTTGTAAATATTAGTTGTATCACAAATAGCCTCATTGCTATTTGTGATAGTTTTATGAACTAAGTTGGAAAAAATTCCCTGTAGGATGAATCACAATAATAGTCTTACTACCATAAGGGTATGGACGAGCCTGCTAGGTTAGTTGCTCACATTGAACTTGTCTGTTGATGGTATTGGCTCATTTTCAAAGTAGAACAGATAGTTAAACTTTGTTGTGCTTGTCATTTTATCCTTTGCTCAAGGTTAAGATTAAGAAATGTCAACCAAAGACATTTTCTTTTCTACAGTATTTTTTTCATAAACAATAGAATTTGGTCTCAACAAATTGTCTTTTTAGGCAATGTGTGTCAAGCCTTCCTGACTAACCCCAAACTTGGTAGGACATGTTGGACTTAGCCTGTAGTTGCACTTAGGGTCTAAGATGTACTCCACTGAGGGAGAAAAGTGCCAAGGACCAACTTGGTTCTGGAGGAAATAAGACTGAATATTGTTTTTCTATAATTGACACAAGTCAAGTTTAGTTCTACAACTGGGCCTCATCAGAGACCCAGTGCCCAGGGCTGTCATTGAATGCTACTTTCTAGTCACTGTTCACTCATAGCTAGATTGAGACTCTCAGGCCACACGAGCCTGTTACCAAGGAGTATTGGAATGTTCCTGAAATCCAGCATCCCAAACTTAGTCATGAATAATCTCATCAGCCAGACAGTCAAAGGATGAATCTCAGCCCTGGTACATTGATTCTTTTGGCTTATTAGATACCCAGATACTCTAAAATAAAACATGTATTGTAGATTTCTTCCAGACCTTTAATACTAGGTCTTTCTGTATTTTGATTTTGGTTGACACTGCTATCATGTTGCAGTACCGAGCTCCCTTTGTACCTTTTACTTTTTCCAGACTATCAACCATATGTATTAATGCTGATTCTCTTTTCCAATGTTTTGCCTTGTTTGCTCTGCACTCATTTAGGTCCTAGCGGTGGCAGGATTGCTCTGTGTGATATTAAAATACTTTGAAGGAGGTGTGGGAAATAACGTGGTAGTGTAGACAAACAAACCAAACACAATGGGAATTAGTGTGAACAGAGTTATGAAGTGGATACCATTTAGGCTCCTAGGAGCGACAGTGAGCTCAAGAGCTGGCAATGAGGACTTAGTACCAAGTTGCTAAAATATATAAAGGCACTGAACCCTAATTCTCCCTAATAGCATTTTCCTAAACATATTTTGACAGCCATTCAGGATTATGAAGCTGCTCAGGAACACAACGAAAATGATCAGCAGATTCGGGAAGGTTTAGAGAAAGCCCAGCGGTTACTGAAACAGTCACAGAAACGAGATTATTATAAAATCTTGGGAGTGAAAAGGTGAACTATTGACGTTTGCATGCTCTATTTAAACAACTGCTTTAAAGCTAATATAGCTCATTTTGTCTTAACCTGGTTCGCTTCACGTATTCATTATTTCTGACATATAATACTCTAATAACCTTTAACATCATAAACTGTATCGGTATGTTATAGGCAAATTTCTTTTATAAAAACCAGCAGTGCACTAATAAAGAGGAGTTGGTGGTGAAGTTTGTGGCATAAATAGGTCCTAGTCCTAGACTTTTTGGGAAAGCTTAAGAAGTAGAGGAGAAAACAAGTAACAGGACAGGAGCCTACCACAGAGGGCCTCTGAAAGACTCTACCCAGAGGTGTATCAAAGCAGATGCTGAGACTCGTAACCAAACCTTTGGCAGAGTGCAGGGAATCATAAGAAAGAAGGGGGAGTTAATATGACCTGGAGAGGACAGGAGCTCCATTAGGACCAAATATATCTGGGCACAGGGGTCTTTTATGAGACTGTTTCTCCAACCAAGGACCATGTATGGGTATAACCTAGAACCTCTGTTCGGATGTAGCTCATGGTAGCTTGGTATCCAAGTGGGTTCCCTAGTAAGGGGAACAGGAACTATTTCTGACATGAACTCAATGGCTGGCTCTTTGAAACCCCCCCCCCCACCCCCGAGGGAGGAGCAGTCCTGCTAGGCCACAGAGGAGAACTTTGCAGCCAGCCAGTCCTGAAGATACCTGATAAGGTAGGGTCAGATGAAAGGGGAAGTCCTCCCCTATCAGCGGACTTGGAAAGGGGCAGGGAAGAGATGAGGGAGAGAGGGTGGGATTGGGAGGGAATGAGGAAGCAGGATAGAGCTGGGATGCAAAGTTAATAAACTGTAACTAATATTAAAAAAATAAAAATAAAAAAAAAAAGTAGAGTTGAACTTCATGTTAGTTGGAGTAGGAGGGAAAAAGAGAGCCCTCCCCTGGACCTGAAGTAAGTTGTAATGTTATAAAGACCCATCTTTCCAGGCTGGAGAGGCTCTGAGGTTAATAATAGCACATGCTCTTTGAAGACAACCCAGCTTCAGCTGTCGGCACACACTCGAAGGCTCACAACTATTTCCAACCCCAGTTCTGACCTTGTGTTCTGGCTTCTGTTGTTGCACACACGGTAGTCACTCAAGCAGGCAAACACCCATGCGGACTGGCTTCTCTGACCAAGCAGACGGCCAGCCTTTGCCCCAGAGTTTAGAGCTTTGTTCTTACTAGTATTACGTAAGCTCAGCCCAAAGTAAGGGGTTCAAAAGAGATTCTGTGAATGTGTGTGCGCTTTATTTTGATTGACTGTTTGACAAGAGTCTCCATGTATAGCCTTGGCTGGCCTGAAATCACTATGTAGCCCTAGCTGGCCTTAAACTCACAGAGATTCACCTGCCTCTCCTCTAGAGTGCTGCTGGGATTAAAGGTTTACACCACCAAACCTGAACGCCCAGAAAAAACTAAGTCATGGTAGTGTGGAAATTCAGAAAGGGACAGCTGTAAAGACTGAACTGTACCCTGAGATGCTTCGGGAGGAAGCCTGGGGCGTTGGTGGGCTTGCCGTGTGTGCACCAGTCCCTAGGTCAGCCCTCAGGACTTGCCCCCACCACCTCTGTGGCCCAAAAGGAAGGAACAACAAAGCTGCCTGTCCAGAACAGTAAAGTCTTGGGCTTACAGCGCTTGTTTGCAGGGTTGTGATTAAACCTCAGGCCTTATGCATGTGAGGCAAGCCCTCTACCACTGAGTTCTCACAGAGGACTACCAGTACAGTGCTTCTGAGTTTTTATGAAAGTTGGTTGGAACCTTTCTAACTGAGATTGCTAATAATTTCCCCTGTTCTTCAGAAATGCCAAAAAACAAGAAATCATTAAAGCATACCGAAAATTAGCACTTCAGTGGCATCCAGATAATTTCCAGAATGAAGAAGAAAAGAAAAAAGCGGAGAAAAAGTTCATTGACATAGCAGCTGCTAAAGAAGTCCTCTCGGACCCAGGTACCTTCTGCTCCTGTGATGGTGCAGTGAGTGACTAGTCAGGGCTTTATGCCTTTTCCCATCTCAAGCAGGGCATGGGGGGAAAAGTGGGTTTGCTGGAGGGCTGTGGGTGGCTGGCAGTCCTGTGGTGTCACCAGTCTCTTCCCACCTGAGTTTGGGGACCCTCAGGTAAATGGTGGAATGCAAAGAATATTGAATGTGAAATACTTCCCACTGGGACAACTTCCTGTCATCTTTTCGTCTTGTTTCATATGATCAGCAATCACATGAAAGAACAATACCAGGCATGACACATATAGCTCCTAGACCCCTGCTAGCTTCCTAGCTCAGTGATGGATGACTCCTTGTACCAAATTCCCTAATGTCTCAGGAGCCTGGTAAGGAAACCAGTATGTCAAGCCAGTTTACAAAAAAATGAGAGGAGAGTAGATCACCAGCTAGGCCTGTTGTGCCCTGTGGAGGTTAGCAGCAAGCTTGCTCTAAGTCATGTGAACAGATTTACTGGTTGATCTGTATGTAAATCTTGGCAGGAGAGTGAGGAGACAGGCTAAGAATTCATGCAGACTGCTTTTCTGTGGCTTCCCAGATATGTGGGGATGCACATTCTAATCTGAGCTAGAAAGGCTCAACAAGGAGGAAAGCAAGTCTTGCCCCTAGAGCAGCTCTTTTGGCATCCATTTATAGCACAGAACTGAAACAGTCCTTTGTCCCAAGTAATGTGTACTCTAGTAGGGACGCAGGTGCACTCACTAATGCATACGACAGGCCCAGTTCACCCTCACTGAGTGCAAAGTGCGTGCACTATCCCTCAGGTGTAATGTGATGTTTGGGCTAGAGTCAGGGGACTTGAGGGACTTGAGGGTGTTAAGAAAGTCCTCCCTTCCCCCCAGCCTTGAGAACTCCTCATTTTATCCTTCATGTTGTCTGCATTACGTTTGGGAGGAAAGTGAGCCTTATGAGTGTTGTGTTTCACTTGTGCCAACCAGCTCCACAGAGCTCCTTTGGTACTTTGTGGAGGAGGACTCATGAGATTCTCACTTAATTTGGGGGTGGTGGTGAGAGTAACAACAAGTAAAGAGCATGACTTCGGGGGTTCTCTTTGCAATTGTCTTCTTCAGGATGGGAATGGGAAAGTATGGATTTGAGTATCAAAGCCTGTAGGTTAATATGTGTGTCTTTATTTGCTGGTTTCTTTTCTAGAAATGAGAAAGAAGTTTGATGATGGGGAAGATCCTCTTGATGCAGAGAGTCAACAAGGAGGTGGTGGAAACCCCTTCCATAGAAGCTGGAACTCATGGCAAGGGTTCAATCCCTTCAGCTCAGGCGGACCATTTAGATTTAAATTCCACTTCAATTAAACCAGCTATTTTACTGCTCCTCTTCTTTATTATTATTACTTTTAACGTTAAAAACAAACTTTGTTTGGGATTCTAATGGAAACGAAACAGGAACAAATCTTTTAGTTTGTCCATGACCAAAGAGTTATTTTAAGAAACAAAGCTGTTTTCATTGTAGACTTAAGGTTGATGGGCTTGCCAGGGCAGGAAGCAAGGAATTCTATTTCTGATGAAGCAGCCTACACTCACCTTGTGACTTGTGGGAGAAGTGGTCTGAGGTGTTTACCCCGTGGAGGTGTTCAAGTAGCATGACACATCTGTAGCCGCAGAGCAGACGGCCCAGCCGTGCAGTAACCACCAGGTGCTGCGCTCTTCAGATGTTTGTGCCCCACTCTTCTGAAGGGAAGGCAACAATCGAGCTTTATTTTCTGGGGGAATTATGCTGAGATTTTGGTCATTCCAGTCACTTGCAACTGTTTATTTGTGTACCAGTGTCATCGCGGCTATCACTGCAGGAGGGGTAAAGACCAACTTTTAGGAACCTTACCATCAGGTGTTATGTCCAGGTATAGACTACTGGCTGAAGGATTTTTGTTCTGTGTCTACAGGACCATACCAACTTAACTTGAAAATAATTGTAAAAACTTAAGGACCCTCCTTTAAATGCTAAACTAAGCAGAATAAGTTAAAATATATGAAAGAGGCTTAGTGCTATTTTAGATAATACTGTTGAAGGTCAATTTGAAATACTTTTTTAACAAGGAAAGTTCCAAGTTGTTTGGTAGAAATTTCCTGTCACAAAATTGGCTTAGAAATGAAGAGTTGCTCTGTCAACAGGCAAACAGAATATTATGATTCCTACTTGCAAGCAGTGCAGTGAGACAGCGTCTCTTTCTCTTAACGTTTAGTCCAGCTGTCTGGTTCTATTGTTGGCTGTTTTTTGGACTAGATGTTCCAGGTTTCTTTCTGCTTAGAAGAAAGTGTAGGCTTGCAAATCTGTTCAACTCTGGCTGTGTCCATGGTAGCATTTCACTCAGTAAGATGGAACTTTCTCCTCAGAGAGCCCTTCCCTCTTCTGTTTAAGCAGGTACTTCTTTAAGAAATGTACTGTTCAGTATTTTGTATACTGAATCTTTTTTTGCCCATTAAAATCAAGAACATTGAGTATTTATGGAACTACTGATGCTGCGTTGAAAACCTAAAAGAATTACTTTGGTAAGAATTATTACTTCTATTCTACAAATATTTTTTTAAACATTGTGAGATATTTTAGGCATAAAGATCTAATATATTGTTTTTGTGAAATTAAACATTTTAGTTAATTGGGGAGTCATGACTATAGCAGCCAAGCACAAATCATTTCCTTAACCTATGGTCATATCCTTGAACATATACAGAAAAAGATTTTTTTAAATGGAAGAACATAAATCACATAGTTTAGTTGGGCAAAACATTTAAGTGCTATTTGCCTCTACTTAGGAACCTATTTTCTTACCAATAAACTTAACAATGCATTTCAAAATAGCTTTCAGCTTTTATTTTGCTTCAGTGTCTCAAAATTCACGTCAGGCAAGACAAACATATCCTAGCACTAGAGAAGCAGGTGGCTCCCTATGAGTTTGAGGCTAGCCTGGTTTCCATAGAGAGTTCCAGGCCAGGCCCCTACCACAATATTGAAGAAACTTAAGCCAGTATGAAACATTGGATGGAAACGATTTAGTCATCTTATGTTAACTACTTACAATTGTTTTTCAGTCTGACTCCTTTTGTGGATGATGTTACTGACAGTTGTGAACTAGAGTGATGGCACTTGTGTGCTTTCCAAAGTGCATTTTTCACCAGCAGAACAAAGGAAGCATCCAGTTGCTTTTCTTCTCATTTACAGTGGATCGACCGTTGCCAGGAGCGTGGAGCCAGAGGAATTTTGACTTGGTTGAAGGTTGGGCTGCACGGACAAGTGCCTCCTAATTTCTCAGAGAATTTTTCCCCTTCCTACTTTTAACAACCAGAGTAACTGAGGATTAGACTTCCTCATTGCAAACTTTGGTGCCAAAGGCAGATGTCGGAGAAGGAGAAGGTAGCTCTCTTGTGTTGATTAGTGACCTAAGGTGACCTCTAAGTTCCAGCTTAGAGGCTGTCAGCAGTCTTCTATCCCAGAGGAGTAAAACGTCAGAAGAGCGTTCCCTCGACCTGCCTACATGGTGTGTCATACAGTGCACATTACTGAAAAAGCATTCTCCCCTTTTCTTTCTTTTTGTTTGTTCATTTTTGCAGGGCTACTTCCACATTCCAGTTTGTTTTTAGGAACTGCAGGTGACCTTTTTTGTAGTTGTGGGGAAATGGGATTGAAGCTCTCCTTGGCTCTCTGTTCTGTTCCTAGTCTTTCCTTCCTTTGTGGTGAGCTTCCTAAGTGGAGTGCTATTGGGCTGTCAGTGTTCATCACTCAGAAGGAAGGGGAAACAACTGCTTCCGGGGGTCACTTCTTTTACTTCTCAGTTCTGCAAGTTTACTCTCTTACTATGAATAGAAGACGACTTGAAAAAAAAAAAATCTCAGTACTTTATTAATGTGAATTGGATATCACATCTTAACTTAAAAATATCCTTAGTCAGTGTTAAAAGTCTGTTTTTAAATAGCAGACTAGTCATTGGAGTTCTGGTAATGAGTGGAATTTAAAATTTTTAGTTTTTTTTTTTTTTTTAATGTAAGCAGCACGGTGGTTCATGTCTGTAATCCCATAATGTGGGGCTGCATAGGAGGTCACTGTGAGACTTTGAGGCTCCACTTCAAAAGTACCTAAGTCCCACACACCCACATCAAAGTAAGTGTGAGAGAGAATTATCGATAGCTAAGTAGAAAAATGTCAGTAGTCACCATTATTTATTCCTGGAAGACGATGACAAATCCACACATAAACCCTTTAAACTGGTCAGGAGCTAGCATTTACCATGAAGGCAGAAGGTAAGATGTACTAGTTAGAAATCACTCACAGGCCTTTGTGGGTGCTGACAGATACAGGGCACTGGGGACGTTTCAGTAAGTATTGGTAAAGATGGTTTTCTTGAATGTACTTGACTTTCCTGTAGTGATACAGGAAGGTGAAGGCAAATAATAATTGTTAATAGCTAATCTTTTTCCAGATCATAGCATTCCTTCTCTGTTAGTGGCAGAATTTATTCTGTAATGATTTCACGTGATGTTAAGAGGGGAGAATTTTTTAAACAGATGATCTCATTTGCTGAATGATTTAAGAGTAAAATTAGCCACTGCGTGGCTCTGTGTAGTGACGACAGGTCTTAGTGCCCTTGTCTGTGGATGAAACGCTCACCTGTGCGAAGGGATGCGGGGCACGGGGAGGTAAAATTAGAGATGTTGACAAATTATTACTCTTCCGTTTACATTTGTTTTAAATGGGACAAGCCTAACTCAGTCTATCTCAAGTTAGTGTTTTAATAAAAAAGGAACTAAAATTATTTCAACTGGGGCTCACACATGTCTATGAATATGGGCAACATTTTTATGCCCGTGTATTTTCACATTTAATAAAAATATTTATGGTCATATCCACTACTTTCTTGCTTCTGATTCATGTTTAACCTTTGAGATAAAAGTTTTAAGTCCATCGTAGAAGTTTGTTTCCAACTTTATTTTACACAAATCAGTGACTGACTGAGCTGACAAAGGTTTCCCTTTATGTGAGCTCACAGGGGAGGGCAGAGCACAACACGTAGGTGTGTTTAAAATCTCAGGCCACCAAGTCCGAGGAAAACGGGACTGAAGAGAGTGGGTTACTCCTCCACTTTAACGCTGAAGTCTAACAAGCGGCCTTGTCTGAATTCTGCTCATTTCTCTGTGTTACCCCTAGCACACTCAGTTAAATTTCCAGCAACAACAACAAAGGCAGCTTTCTATTTCAGTTATATATTTTGTATTGAAGGAAAATAAAATACTTAGATTTATACATTACTTTTACAGAAAGATTAGACACTTTCCAAGTCCTTAGTGGTAATCTTGATAACCATGACAACAGAAAGGCCAGCCTCCTCCTGAAGATGTCGGCAGGCAGAAGGATCCCAGTGCTGCCTGAGAGTGGGAGGCAAGGACACCGTCGTTCTTTCTCAGAGCCTCTGGCTTGCCCTTAGCAGACACAGCTCCTGTTACCAATCACCTCAGTTTAGGTCTTTAAAAGTGTATAGTCATCTTAAGGCCGGCAGCTTATACCCCAGGAACTCTATAGACCCCGGACCTTTACCTTCCCCCTTTTGAGCACTCCTTCCTTGGTGCATGACACACAGTCATAACATACACCCTTAATACTTTTGTCCAGTTTCTGCCATGGCCTTGAAAAAACAAAAACCAAAGGAGTTTGGACATTACTCTTCCTATTGGAAAATTTCCGTTTTCTCACTTTTCTTCAGTTTCTCACTCTTTTAAAAGCCTGCGTCTGCTCCCTTAAGAGTGAATTACAGCCTCAAGCCACTTCCCAGGTTGGTCTTTGATGGCTGAGTATCTGGCATCTTTAGTTATCTTTTAAGTTATGAAAGGTCTGCTTTCAAATTCTCCATTGCCTCATTTCCTTTGAGCCTCACTTTCCCAGCTGCTTAAAATTTCAACCAACTGGCTCTTGGGCAGTCATTTAAATCCTTTAAAGTAGTGGTCAAGACAATGGCTAGGGCACCACCAGAAAGTTTTCCATTGTAAGCACTGGCTGGCTCATCAGTACCTTTGAGTCCATCTTTGTGATGTGTCAGAGGTTTTTGTTTGTTTTGCATTTGTTTGGGTTTTTTTTTTTTTAATTTTTTTTTACACTTTATTCACTTTGTATCCCCCCATAAGCCCCTCCCTCCTCCTCCTCTCCCGATCCCACCCTCCCTCCCCCTTCTTCACGCATGCCCCTCCCCAAGTCCACTGATAGGATCAGTTCTCATCAGGACTGGCTGCATTGTCCTCCTCTGTGGCCTGGTAAAACTTCTCCCCCCCTCAGGGGGAGGTGATCAAAGAGCAGGCCAATCAGATTATGTCAGAGACAGTCCCTCTTCCCATTACTAGGTAACCCACTTAGACATTAAACTGCCATGGATTACATCTGCGCAGGGGTTCTAGGTTATCTCCGTGCCTGGTACTTGGTTGGAGTATGGGTCTCTGGGAAGACCCCTGTGTTCAAATTTTTGTTTGGGTTTTTTGAGACAATTTCTGTATATCAGCATGGCCTATTCTGGAACTCATTCTGTAGTCCAGGCTGGCCTGGAACTCAGAAATCTGCCTGCCTCTGCCTCCCAAGTGTTAGGATTAAGGCATATGCCACCACCTGCCAGGCCTGAGGAATTAGTATTTTAATTATTAGCCTAGGTAAATGTATCACTTTTTTTTTTTTTTTTTAAGAGGGGAGAAAGTGAAAAACTCAGTTACAAAACTGAGTAAGGTGTTTTTTTATTTGTTTTGTTTTCCCCTGAGATGAAACACAATGATTAAGCAAGTTGGGGAGGAAAAGGTTTATTTGGCTTATACTTCTACTGAGGGAAGCCAGGGCAGGAACTTGGAGGCAGGCGCTGATGCAGAGGCCATGGAGGAGTGCTACTTACTGGCTTGCTCCTCATGACTTGCTCAGCCTGCTGTCTTACAGACCCCAGGACCATCAGCCCAGGGATGGCTCCACCCACCATGGGTTGGACCATTCCCCATCAGTCACTAATTGAGAAACTGCTTTACAGGCCGGCCTACAGCCAATGTTAATGGAAGCATTTTCTTAACTGAGGTTCCCTCCTCTCACTTTAGTGTTGAGATAAAACTAGCCAGTGCTATTGGCTCCTTGTCCATTTGACACCATATTACTTTAAAGCCGTAGCCTTTCCTTCCTTATTCACCCCCAAGGTCACACATTAATATAAACATCACAACATAAAACACTTTACAGACTTAAAAAGTCCCACAATCTTACATATTGAAACACTTTAAAAATTCAGTCTCTTCTTTTAAAAAAAATCCAGTCTTAAAAATCATAAGCCTTTCAACTGTAGGCTTCCATACAGATTTTACACATACCACACACACATTTTATTTCAAGAGGGAAGAACCAGGGCACAGTCAGGTCAAAGTAAACCCACACTTCAACTGTATAAATAACTCAATGCCTAATATCTGGGGCTCACTCACAAGCTTCTGGGCTCCGGGTCGCTTCCCTGGCTTTGCTCTCTGCAGCACACACAGCTTGGCTTCTAGGCTCAGGCTGACTCCACGGCACAGCTGCTGCTGTAGGTGTTTGTCCCATAGTACCGGTGTCTCCAAAATGCTGGGGCCTTCTGCAACAGCCTCTCCTGGGCCCTCTTCATGGTGCCGAGCCTTAACTTTTCTGCATGACCCCCTCAATCCTGAGACCTCAGCTATGCTACCGAGCCTATCCTTTCACCAGTGGCCTATCCTGGCCTCTCACGGTGCCAAGCCTTGGCTGCCCTTACCACCACTTGATATTTTCAAAACAGCAACACCTGAGAGATGCACACATTACCAAGTTTGCCCGCTAACACATTGTACAACCTATAGAATACCACGTGTGCCGACACTGGAGACACTTCCTGGATGATCACCTCAGTGATGCTAGTCTTTTCTCAAGTACAGCTGATTCTCTGGCCCCAGCAGACCAGCATTTATTGTCTGAGGAAAGCAAGGATTTAACTCTAGGGGTTCTGGTCTCTTGCTAACCTCAGCCAATTCTTTAGCTCCAGCTGCTCGGACCCACAGACTTTCACACAGATGGCCCGGTTATCTTTGCTTCCCTCTAAACTTCACAAGCCGGGCTCCACCATTTGCACTGACCAATGTTCTTATCCTCCAAGCTCCTACAGAGCAGCCCACTGATCTCTCGAGCCCGGAGTCCCAAAGGCCTTCCACAGTCTTCACTAAGACAATATGGTCAAGTCTGTCACAGCATTAACCCACTCCTAGTGCCAATTTCTGTTCTAGTGAGGGTGGTTTTCCTTGCTGTGAGGAAACACCACGACCAAAGCAAGTTGTGGAAGAAAGTGTTCATTTGACCTACACTTTCACGTCACTGTTCATTGAGGGAAGTCAGGACAGGAACTCAGGCAGGGCTGGAGCCTGAAGGCAGGAGCTGATGCAGAGGCCATGGAGGAGGCTGCCGTCTTGTTCCTCATGGCTTTTTCAGTCAGCTTTCTTAACAGAAGCAGGGACGACCAGCCCAGGGGTGGTGATGCCATGCACAATTGGCCAGTCCTACCACCTATCGATGACTAAGAAAATTATCTGTCGGCTTGCCTACAGCCTCATGGCAGCATTTTCTCAGTTGAGGCTCCCTCCTCTCAGATGACTCAAGATTTTGTCAAGTTGACATAGACCTATACAGTACAGGCCTTGCAAAGAAATTCATAATTAAAAAAGAAAATCTAGATTTTCCAGTATTTACTCTTCTAGAAATGAGACATGCATGTTTAGTCTTTCAAGTCACAAGATGATAGCAGGGAGCTATCTAATCTCATTTTATTTTCAAGACTGTTTCTCTGTTGTAGACCTACCTCTCTGACTCCTGAGTGCTGGGGTTAGAGATGTGCACCACCACCAGGCTTCACATCTGACATTTTAAGGCAGAAATTAATTACAATATAACTTGAATGTCTTAAGTAATAAAAATAGTGAGCCAAGAGGGAAAGGAAGGTATTCTCTTGATTGGAATGAGTAGAGGAGAAGAACTGCCAGAAGAAGGGTACTGTTCGGGTTTGGATCTAAGGGTCCACATTCTGAAAGGCTTAGTTACCAGCTTTCCTTGGTGCTACTGTGAAGTAATGGTCGGAACCTTTTAAGAGATCAAACCCAGTTAAAAAAGTTAAGTTCTTGGTGGTAGGCCCTGTTGGGCGTGGAGAGCCCAGCCCTATCCCCTCCACCTCTGGCTACCAGCAGCCAGGAGCTGGACACGCCTTCTCCCCAGTGTGCTCCCTTCATGAACTGTGCTCTCAAGAGCCCAAAGCAACATGGGAAAGCGACCACGAACTGAAATCCCGAGGGAAAATAAGGCTTTCTTCCATAAGGTTGTATTTTGGATATTTCGTCTTGGCAACAGAAAGCTGAGGAACATGGGTATTTTTCAGATTCTCTATAGTCTATGCTATCAGATAGAGCAGGATTATAATCCAATTATGAAGATTTAAAAGGAATCAAGGCACAGATAGCTATGTCTCAGTACGGAACTTGTAGGCAAACCTGTCCCAAGATGAGCCAGCCCGTCTCTCAATGTAGAGGGTTCCACATTACCCTGGAGGTTTCCAAGATAACTCATCTGACAGAATGTGGAAGGGGTGACTGGATCACTAATCAGACACTAAGCTCAAGCAAATGTTTCTCAAGAGGAATCTGGAGAGCGTTTTAAACAGGAATTCCAGTGGTTACATCAGACCTCCCAGAGGTGACCAACCTTCTCCTCTTGGCCACAGTGCTGCAGCTACATATGTGCATGGCCTCATTCATAACCATCCTGGGATGTACTCAGCCCATGGCACACATGCAGCCAAGGGGCCAAGGTTGTACATCAGATCACATGTGGGTGGGGTTATGTTCTAGTCCCAAGATGCTATGAATACAGAGTATCTGAATAGTTTAAAAATATTTACTGCCTTTGGGATACCTTACTCAGGATGATCGTTTCTAGGTCCCACCATTTGCCTGCAAATTTCATGATTTCCTTGTTTTTAATTGCCGAGTAGTATTCCATCATGTAAAAGTACCACAATTTCTGCAAGTGGGTACCCTAACAAGGGGAACAGGGACTGTTTCTGACATGAACTTGATGGCGGGCTCTTTGACATTCCTCACCCCCCCTCCCCAACTCCCCCAGGGAGAAGCAGCCTTGCTAGGCCACAGAGGAGGACTTTGCAGCCAGTCCTGAAGACACCTGATAAACCAGTATCAGATGGAAGGGGAGGAGGTTCTCCCTTATCAGTGGACTTGGAAAGGGGCAGGGAGGAGATGAGGGTGGGAGGGTGGGATAGGGAGGGAAAGAGGGAGTGGGATACAGCATGGATACAAAGTTAACAAACTGTAACTAATATTAAAAAAATAAAAATAAAAATAAATTCCTATTCTTATTTGTGTACTGAATGAAACACAGCAGGGAAAAATCTTTTACTTAGCTTTTACAGAGGTTTACAGTTTCTATCCTTTACTGTGTTTCTATAAGAGTATTCAGTCCTTTTAAAAACACATGTATGGCTAATGCATATCAAACACTTAGAACATTGTAAATACAGCACAAAAATAAAACCTATTATTTGAGATTAATGATTCCAGTGCAATATGACTTCCATTTAAAAGTGATAGTTAAAGAATAAAATGAGCTTGTTTTTAATAATTCAGAGAAAGCCATGAGTCCTTTTTCTTGAAATTTCACAAGTTTCTGAAAATTTAAATGCATTTTTTGAGTAAGGAAATATGGATGTACTTAAAGCTGGAATACTAAAACGAGGACATCTAACAACATCAAACTACCTGGTAACAACAACAACATCTTAAGCAACCAGAAATAATATATCTATCATAGAAATTAAGTTTATTTTCAAACTTCACATGTATTTTAAATAAAGTTCATAAAAAGTTAACCTTACGTCAGTAATTTGAATGAAATGGCCTACTAGTCTTAGCAGTTCCACAAATTCCCAGCAGGTGGCAGGTTTTCATATTTTATCTTCTGGCAACCAGTGCTAGAGTTCATCATGAACTGAAGCTGCAGGGAAAGGAAAGATAATTTAGAAATCTCAAAATACGAAATTAGCCTAAAATATCACCAAAGAATGAGATATATAAAAAGCTCAAGTTTGGACAGAGGATCTTGCTTATTAATTTACTCTCTATATGTTGTCATTCAGGGTAGATAGCTTTTTGTACTATCATAAATATGTCTTTTAAACCACCTATAAAATGTGAATGTGCATAAGTCTATGAGGATAAACGTGTATATATAGGCAATTAGCATTCTGTGAAATAAACATTAAACTACCATAAACAAATACAGGTTAAAGCCCCATGTGACTGAAGAGAAATGACACAGACAGAGGTCTTGAAGAATGCAGATTGGTTATGCAACAGACACAAGGTGTCTGCCAATCCCATGATGGAAGAATGAAGGAGGAGGATCTATGTGGTCTTCTAATAACACAGGAGGACAGAGCTTTGAGACTCACACTAAGTCCCGTAAAATGTGAGCTCGAGTTCAGCAAAGACTACAGACAAAGTGGTTTCTTAGCGTCCATATTACTAAGCTGCAACATACTCTAGCTGGCTTAAGAGAACTCAGAATGCAAAGTGATATTTTATAGGCAGAAGGTAAAATACGAATGAAACATAGTCTGTACTTCAATTTGAGATGCCATATTATCATTAAATTCCATTTCCAAGATGATAAATACCGGAGAATAGTAATGGGATGAGGAAAATAGGCACAAGATGCTATTGGAACGGAGTTATTAATGACTATCTTGATCTAGAAATAAAAACCTATGCTGATATATGAACATCAGTCACGAGCACCCAGGCAAGCTGCTGAGCTGGCTTTCCTGGCGGAGGACTTGGGCAGGCTACCACAGAGAAGCTCAGCAGAAGCCAGCCAGGGAGGCAATGCGTGCAGGGTTATCTGTGCTAAACTTAGGCCCATCTGTTAAACAACAATTCCTCCACACTGCAGGCAGAAATTGAGGGGCTTCTACTTATTCCAAAATAAAAAGTGCAACTCTAACTAGGTGTGGAGGCGTACGCCTTTATTCCTAACACTCAGGAGGCAGAGGCAGTAGTAGCTCTGTGTGTTTGAAGCTAGCCTAGTCTACAGAGAGAGTTCCAGGACAGCCAGAGTTAAAAACAAACAAACAAACAAACAAACAAACAAACAGAAGGTGGATTTTTTTCTATGTCAAAGATTTTAATGCCAACATCTTGGGTTTTTGTTAAGCAGTCCTTAAATTTCAAAACTTGAGCTTTGGAATTTTTTCACTTTGTATCCCAGCTGTAGCCCTCTCCCTCATCTCCTCCCAGTCCCACCCTCTCTCCCTCTTCTCCTCCCATGCTCCTAACCTAGTCCATTGATAGGGGAGGTCCTCCTCCCCTTCCATCTGACCCTAGCCTATCAGGTCTCATCAGGACTGGCAGCATTGTCTTCCTCTGTGGCCTGGCAAGGCTGTCCCCACCCTCTCAGGGAGAGGTGATCAAAGAGCCAGTCACTGAGTTCATGTCAGAGACAGTTCCTGTTCCCCTTACTAGGAAACCCACTTGGATACTGAGCTGCCGTGGACTACATTTGTGCAGGGGTTTTAGATTATCTCCATGCACAGTCTTTGGTTAGAGTATCAGTCTCTGAAAAGACCCCTGGGCCCAGACTTTTTGGTTCTGTTGTTCTCCTTGTGGAACTCCAGTCCCTTCCAGGTTTTTCTATCTCTCCCCCTTCTTTCATAAGATTCCCTGCACTCTGCCCAAAGTTTGACTATGTGTTTTAGCATCTGCTTGTATACCCTGATTTTTATATTTTTAAATAATATTTTATTTTTGAGAAATCCAAAGAATCATTAGATCATACTTTAAAACACATACTACAAAAAATTGAAAAATATAAAAGGAATGAAATTTTCTCAGTAGATACCACTTGCCAAAGTTAAATCAAAATCAGATAAATAATTTAAATAAACCTACAAACCCTAATGAAATAGAAGCAGTCATTAAAAGTCTCCCAACCAAAAAAAGTCCAGGGTCAGATTCTATTAGACTTTCTAGGAAGAGTAATGCCAATATTCCTCTACTTATTCCACAAAATAGTAACAGAAAGGAAATTGCCAAATTCATTTTATGAGGCCACAGTCAGCCTGATACCCAAAGCATACAAAGAGTCAACAAAGAAAGAGAATTACAGACCAAATCTCCCTTATGAACATAAAAACACTCAACAACATACTTACAAACCGAATCCAAGATTTCATCAAAAAAATCACCCACCATCATCAATATCCCAGATATTCAGGGATGGCTTAGCATATGAAAATCTATCAATGTAATTCACCATATAAACAAACAGAAAAAAAAATGCAATCACTTCATTAGATGCCAAAAAAGCCTTTGAAAAAATCTATTTTCACCCACTCCTGTCAAAAGTCTTGGAGAGACCAGGGATGCAAGGTGCATACCTTAGCCTGAGCTCATTTACACAACACAGGGCCCATGTGTCACTACAGGACGATCACTTACCTGCACTTTTTTTCTTGTTTTCAAGATGGCCTAAGAATTTTCGTATTTCTGTATCATATTTGACCCATTCTGGAACAATCCTTGCAGCAGCTTCTAGCTTGGGTTCTTTTGTTTTGGGATTATTGCACTAAAATCCAAACAAAATCTGTTAGTAAAACAGAAAAAACAACAACAGAGACCACACTCTAGGAAAGACGAAGGAGCTCCCTGAGAGCCTTCATGTGGGTGTGAGCCTTCAGCAGATGTGAGGTGACGCGATTATGGAACGCATGGCCGCACCCTCTACTGGGTGCCCAGACATTCACAGGATTGGAGGACACTGGGGCTGTCCCGCACCCCCGTTCCTTCAGAGTCAAAAGCATCGGAAACAAAGGACTGGAATAACACAAATTTAATACTGATCACAAGTCTGAGACCTGGGCATACCAGGAAGCTTTCTGACCAAGAGCAAAGATGAACCCTCCTGTGGTAGGCACCACATCCCTGGAGCCTACCTCTCACCTTCACAGAACATAGGTCTCAATTTGTCTACCAAGCATAAAAAAGAATAGAAAATATGCTCAGTATGTAGCCTGGGGCAATAGTTCTCTTTCCAGTGTCCATCTGGGCTTAATGAAGACTACTACTCCGCTTTGCAGTGCAATAAACCTAGCCCTTCTATACACTACACTGTTTGTCTTGTCTGAGTTCTTATACGCGAGTGTTAGCCATAGAGCATAGGATAACCATACTACAACTCACAGACCCAAAGAAGATAAACAACAAGGAGGGCCCAAGGGATGCTTAAATCTCACTCAGAAGGGGACATAGAACAGACACTGGAAGCAGTTGAGAGAGGGGCCCGAGTACAGGAGGGAGCGCAGAGAGAAACGAGGGTGGAGATGCGACCTGGGCAGAGTGGTGGAAGGAGAGGGCCTGCAGAGAGAAAAGAAACTGTGAGTGGGGTCTTCTCTGGGACAAGCTGGAGACCTACGACAGGGCAGGTTTTTGGGAGGACATGGGGGTGACTCTAGCTGAGAATCCCAGTAGCAGGGATTGAGGGAATGCCCAACCAATGCCAGGCCCAACCTGAGAGCCACTACAGACAGCCAACCCTTGCCACTATTAAGAATACTCTGCTATGCCTGCAGACAAGAGTCAAGCATGGCTGTCTTCTGAGAGGCTCTACCCAGCAGCAGATACTGAGACTTGGCCAAACGTTGGGTGGAACACAGGGAGACTTAATGGAAGAATGGGGAAAAGATAGAAGGGGAGGGACAGGAGTGCCACAAGACAAACAGGGCCAACTAACTAGGGCCCAGAAGGGCTTGCAGAGACTGAAGCATCAACCAAGGACCAGACATGGACTGGACTGGGGCCCCTCCACAGATGTAGCTGATGGACAGCTGGGTCTTCATGTGGGTTCCCGAGCAAGGGGAAGGTGTTGTCTCTGACATGGATCTGTTTCTGATCATTTTCCCCTGGCAGGGCTGCCTCGCCAGGCCACAGGGGACGAGGATGCACTAAGTGCTGATGTGACTTGATGTGCTGGGGTGGGTTGGTAGTAGGGGGTAAAGAAGGGGATACCGAGGGAAGAGGGAGGGTGGATGGGACCTGAAGGAGAGGAGGGAGGGTGCATGATAGGGACAAAAATCTATCAATAAATAAACAAAACAAACCCCAAATTACACAAATAAATAAAAAACAGAGTCAGAACACAACAACAACAACAAAAAGGAAATCTTTTCTATGCTATTAGCCTGAATTTTTCTCCTTCTATGTCCATGATTCATAGATGTGATCTTTTCACAGTTCCCCCTAGGTCTCATATATTCCATCTGTACTTTTCTTTTGAATTTATCTTTGCCATGGGTTGTCCTTATATTTTTCTCGTGACAAATCAGCAAACCTGAGGGTAGTCTTGGGGACCTCTGAACACAGCTTTTCACTAATTCATAAAAGACCAAACAGAAGAAGTGACATAACAATATATGTGTGCAGACATATTTAAATTTGAACATTTAGTATATGCTTATATGCAAATGAGAACACAGACACTCACCAGATCAATTGTTTTGGCTCTTTTTTTAGAGTCATCATCACACCAGGTTTCACACCACAGCCAGTCTTGAGGAAGAGACTTAATGGCAACTTGGTAAATCATGTTGTTGGGAAGATCCTACAGAAAAAAAAAAGTTAATATACTAGAGACTGCATGAAGTTGTCATTTAGACTTTAAATATATGATAAAAGTTCAACCAGTCTGGGGCATCTCCATATGGTGGGCTTGCTACACTAATCTTACCTGATGATTTGTGTCGTATTACATATGAACACATGACTGGCATCAAGAACGGCTAGGGAGGTCTGAAACCATCACTCTATCTACCCACAGTGCGTGGCCTCATTCTCTCTGCTTCCCTTGAACAGCAGAACCAGGATCAAGTGCTCACATGGATCTGCCCTTTCCACTTATTTTTGTTTTTTACATTTAAAAAATATTTACTTATGGGTGCTTTGTCTATATGTATGTAAGTACACTGCATATGTGCTCAGTGCTTGTTGGGGCCAGAAGAGAATACCAGAGCCCTGGACCTCGAGTTGCAGGCAGCTGCAGGCCACTACAGTACGTTCTGGGAACCGAACTCAGGTCGTCTAGGTGAGAAGTGTATGCTCTCGACCTCTGAGGCACTTCTCCAGCACCTGCGTGGTTATTTATGTTGAACATCAGCATGTTCCCCAATTCTCAAGCAATTTCCCATCTTTTAGTTGGGAAAGATGTTACAAGACCAATTTCAGTTTTCTCCATATTCAAGGCTTCCTACACAAGGACGGCTGGCCCATGGCTTCAGGCGTATTTGAAAAAAAGGCCTAGTAGTTAAAGGCAGAGACTTACAGAGACTTAGTGTATGCCCCTGAAACACCCATTTATACTCCAGTCACAGAGCCCTCCATAGAAATGGAGCTTTCGAAGCATGCTACCTAAGTCTCTGAGGAGATGAAGCTATTTTGCTTTAGATGTGCTATATATCCATAAGATTCATAACTTTAGGGTTCCACTCTCACAGTCCTCCTAACTCTCTTGTAAAAGCCCTAGTGAAGTGTAAGAAAACAAGAAAAGGGAACAAAAATATGCAGACTGAAAAGAAGGGATAAAGCTACTGTTGCTCGCAAGTGAGAGGCTGTTTATACAGAAAACGCTATAAGCCAATGAGAAACGCCCGGACCAACGCAAAGCTTGGCATTATGTCCTTTGGAGGAAAACGAGTACAACCAAGATGATCACATTCAACAAATCAAGCCAGTCTCAGAAAGACAAGTACCATATGTCTTCTCTCATAGGGAATTTTTAGATTTTGTATAGATACATAAAATCATGTATATATAAAACAAAAAAGACAGTGAGTAGACACTCTCTTTTCAGTGAGTATACACACTAAGGATAGAATACACACTAAAGATAGTGTGTATACTATTTATACACAATGGAGTCATAAAGAAAAAATGAAATCCTGCCATTTGCAGCAAAAGTTAGGTGGCAAATACCATGTCAAGTGAGATAAGGTGTAATTAGAAGATGCCTTTTCTTATATGTAGGAATTAAAGAAATATGAATCCGAAAGTACAATAGTGACTACTGGAGATTGGGAAGGGAAAAAAGATGGAAAAACATGAGGTGAAAAGAAGGGCAGTTGGGTTCAATCAGTCATGCAGGGTGCATACATTGCTGAAAATATCACACTGAATGCCATTAATGTAAACAATTAATGTGTTAATAAAAGTACTGGTTAAAGTAACAAAACAAAAAATATACAGTAGCCTGCGACTTCATTTTTGGTGGTCTTCCCTCTTTCTCTGACTTTTCTCATACCCTAGTGATAAGGCCGTCTGGCAGAAACTGACGCTTGCCCACAGCCCGCAGCCCGCAGCCCGCAGCCCACAGCCAGTAGCTGGTCCTGAGAGGTTCAGCAGAGCACCCAGCTATGACTGGTCAGGTTCCTGACCCACAGAACCAGCCTTTATTGTAGCTACGAGGTTTTACAGTAAGTGCTATGTAGCAATAGATAGCCAATCCAAGATTGTTCCTGGGTTTTGCCTGTTGAGAATAAAGCTGTGAATATTCAGGTACAAGACTATGGGGAACATGTTCATAAAAGTAGGTGTGCATTTAGCCTCAAAAGAAGTAATTCAAATTCTTATGCTCTCAAACACAAATGCCCACTTTCACCATTAGGAATAGCAGCATGAGAAATTTTGGGGGAGCTTCTATATGAAACCCATTCAAATTCTGCTTTCATAGAAACAAATAGTTATCCATTTTACACTGAAAACGCCAACCTTCACTAGGCGTTCTGATCCCTCTCTATCATTTTTCTATTTTTATTTCTTCTCCAAAAATTAATCACACAATATATGTATACATAGACACACACATATTGTAACTAAAATGACAGCACGGTGACCTCAGGGAGGCTTTGATGTTTTCTGTGGGTCCAGGTCTTAGGAGAATATGCGGCTTCCACCACCCACCAGCCGAATGAGTGTGAGCAGTTTAGTAAGTAGAATTAGTAAGGATTTGGGCTGCTCTGTCTTTCTTATTATGTGTCTAAATTATTGTAAATAACTTGGGACAAGGATGAATAATGTAGTGGGATGTGAGGGAAAGGCGCTTGTCGGGGGTCTTCGGGGACACTGCACACAGAGCTCTGTTGAAGATCAGCACACAGAAGGGATGATGGGAGAGTGTGGCATTCTTGCATGTGGAAGAACCCTGTGTCATGATGAACATTAGGTAAGGTGACTGAACGAGAGAAGAAAGGATAGGTTTGAGAACGGAAAAGTAAGAATACTGCAGAATAAAACCATTCTAAGCTTGAAATAAAAAATATGCCTGACTAGAGGTGTTTGCAGAAAGGGCAGAAGTTTGAAAAAAAGTGGCAAAGAAAACTGTTTATCTGAAGGATCCTGAAACAGTTTATACACCATGTACATTTATTCATTAAGATTTGTCAGAAGATGCACTGACCTGATCCAGGTTTGAAAGACTGTTTGGATCTTGGCTGAGAGCTTGGTACTGGCCGCGGAGCCGGTCCCCTGCTGAGATTCTCCGGAACTTCTTGAGGTCCACGACATACAAGGCACTGAAAAAGGACACTCTTCACCGTCTGTGTTGCTACGTGGCTCGCCCCAGAGGCTGTTTACAGCAATGCTGTGCTGGGTAGTTTTGTTGTCAACTCCATACAAGCTGGAGTCACTGGGTAAGAGGGAGCCAACTGGGAAAATACCTCCATCACAGTGGCCTGTGAGCAAGTCTGTAGGCTATTTTCTTATTAATGATTGCTACGGGAAGGCCTAGACCTCTGTGCACGGTGCTCTAACTGGGCAGCTGGTTTTGGAGTGGGCTACAGTGATCGAGCCAGGAAGCAGTGTTGCTGTACTGGCCTCTGCTTCAGTCCATGTCTCCAGTTCCTCTGCTGAGCTCCTGCCCACTTCTCTTTATGATGGACTGTAAGCAGCAGAATGGAACAAACCTTAAGTAGCTTAAGTGCGTGGCACATGGGTGTATAACATGCATCAGCGAAATGAAGAGGAATGGCTTGAGTAAGAGCAAGTACATTGGGCTGCGCTGTCTTTTAAATTGTCGGAAATATTTTGGGGCAAAGTGAATAACTTAATGGAACGTGAGGGAACAGAATGCGAGCTTTTGGTCATGGTGCTTATTACAGCAACAGAAAGCAAACTAGGACAGACTCCTGAGGACCTAACAAATATTTACTTTCATAAATCTGAGTCCAGTGTTCTGGTATTTTTGCAGAGCTTGAGGTTTGCTATAACTATGGCAAGACCTATATATTTTAGAGTCATCTCAAATGTTTTCAAGTGTTCATGAAACTCAGAGCCCTAAAAACAAGTAACTGTCAGAAGGCAGTGTCTGCACTTTGTCAATGACAAACAGAAGCTTTTACTAACAGAGCTGCGCAGGCAGGAGCACACTCCGAGCTCTATCATGGCCTTTAACCCTTGGGTCAATTAATTGCTAGGCAAGGAAAGCCTGAGCAGGTCACCTGAATGCTGACTGCCTTAGTTTCCACAGCTTTCAAGTAGACAGGACAGGATGGTGAGACTGTGAGAAAACTCTTAGAGGTTCATGCACAACAGGGACTTTCACAGACAGCACACAATCAGTGACAGCGGGATGAACACAGTAGCCAGCCAGGACACAGTAAGAACATGAGCCGTCAGACCTGATATGGTATTTTCTTTTCACAAGGTGTGACGCCCAGTATCCTGTCTTCCAGAAGCGATAGCCGTCCATTTCCCTGCGGCTGTCACAGAATGGGGTGAACCCATACGGAGCTCCACCCAGATCCAAGTCTCGGAGTTCCTTTAGGTCGTGTCTAACAATCTAGGCATGAAAACAGCATCTCTGCACAGTGCACACTCTAAAACAGCATGAACTCTTTCCTTGTAAGTTTCCAATTATTACCTCAGTGCACATAACTGAAGGTACATTTCTCCCAGATACTGTTATATAACGTAACTTACGAGGTTAAGTTTTTCCTTCTTGTTCTGACAGGTTAAACGAATCAGAAACTTTATATTAATTGTGGTCTTAACAGTACAAATTCCTAGCCTTATCATTTATAGATAAACAAGTTTACACAACACACATTTTTGGAAAGCGGCTAACTATCACAAAAGCACACAGCTCCTAGTTCCCCAGTGTATAAATTAATACTGGAAAATATTAATTTGAATCATAAAAAGTCTTGATTTGAAAAGTAGCTTAAGTGACAATGTTTACATGTTTTAACTTTCCAGTTTAAAAAAGAGATGTATTGATTTAATGTGTCTGAGTGTTTGACTATGCTGTGTCTGTGTGGCATGCGTGTGCACTGGCCACAGAGAGCAGAGAGGGACTGGAGACCCAGAACTGGAGCTCTAGATTGTGCTCACCTTTCTGGGAACAAGCCTGGGTCTTCTGCAGCTTCCAACCACTGAGCCCTCTCTCTGGCCCTGCGCCTTACTTTTCCATTGTCTCAAGCTTGCTGAAGAAATGCTGGTGTAAATGTTGAGGGAAGGCAAGGGAATTTTGTTTTAAAATCTTACTCTTTTGAAATCTTTTCTTTCTTCTCCACCCATGTGTGTATACGTGCATGCGTGTGTATCTGGCTTGTGCACGGCAAGAGCCTTTACCTGATGAACCATCTCTCTGGCCCAACGAAGAATTTTATTAGGTCAGTATGTATCGGCAGCATTAAAGTTTTTAATATAATAGTTGAAATTAATTTGGCATAAAATAGTAGCATAGGAGAATTAGTTAAGTCCTTCTTTTCCTTATTTCCCTCTCTTTCCTCCGATTCTAATCTCTGTCTTTTCCTCCCTATTGGATTTTCTTTTTAGGTGTTCTCATATGTGCTTCAAGCTGGCTTTGAACTAATCATCCTCCTGCCTCTATCTTTCTTCCTTTTGTAATTAATAATTATTAAAATGTATTCACTTTGCATCCTGGTCATAGCTATCTATCCTCACCTCCCACCCCCACCCTCTCCCCCTCCCTCTCCCCTATTCCTCAGAAGAGGGAAGCCCCCTTCTCATCCTAGTCACATGTCCTCTTCCCCTGTGGCCTGGCAAGACAGTCCCTCCAGGGGGGGAAGTAACTGGAAAACTCTGACTCTATCTTTCAAGTGCTGGACTACAAATAAATGCCACCACACTCAGTGGGTGTGAGCAAATTCTAATACGGAACTTGAAAATAGACGTTTGTTGGCTCTACATACGTGAAGCTGATGGGCTGCTTGGTTCTCAAGGGGGTGCCCTAGCAACTGCAGCAGGAACTGTCTCTGACTTGGGCTCTGTTGCCTCCCGCTGGATCCCATTTCCCTAGCAGGGCTGCCTTGTCTTGCCTCAGTGGAAAAGGAGACACTTAGTCCTGATGAACCTGATGTGCCAGGGTGGGGTGGTAGCTTGGGGTGGGAGGTGGGAGAAAGGGCGTATGGGGAAAGTAGATGGTACGGTGGGATTGAGAGGAGAGGAGAGAGTGGGTTTGTGATTGGCAATGGGATGTAAAATGAATAAATAGATTAATTAATGAAAAAAGAAAATATACCTTTGTCTATGATATATAAATTATGCATTTAGTTTATATACATTGGCACTTAAGTATTAGTGCTATTAGAAATTCTGTATACTTTCAAGTATTTTTTCATGATTACTGATTACAAAGGTACTGAAATGAGGTAAAGGGAAAAGCCAAAACTTTATATATATATATATATATATATATATATGTAGATTTTGCCATTGAGGTAGCCTTTAGTTTTTTCCAGCTAAATTTAGAGTCCTTTCTTAGGTGACAGACATGGAAACATGATGATTGTCTCAATGGCAAACAAAGCTGCTGATGGTTAGCAAGGAGAGAGGCTATGTATAGCTGCTAACCTTTCCAGCAAGAACAAACAGCTAGTTAAAAAAAATGTTGATATCCACAGAAATTGATATAACTTTATTTTTATAATAAATAACATAGACATGTCTTATTTTTACTTGTGAAATTTAAAAACTGGCTGTTTCAGATAGAAACTTCCCTGTTCTAAGCAAACAGTGCTCCCTGCCACACTTTCAAGTCTGCCCATGCTCTGACAGTTTGTTTTTAAACTTAAGGTACTTCATGTATCTCATACAATCATGTCTTATATATTTATGAATATATAGTGACACTAAGTTAGTAACATAAATCCTTAAGTTCACATTCAGTTAGAAGCAAAACCAAACTTTATTATAAGAATAATTACTCTTGTTACCTGGTCAGCATCAACAAATATGACTTTGTCCACTGCCAGTGGGAAAAGGACGTCAAGGAAAAGGATTTTGTAGCCCCAAATGATCCGTTGCTTTTCAGTCTGTTGATGAAGCCAACGAGGCCACTTATACTGGACAAGGTCATACTGGAATCCATATTCCTTAGCCATGTGAGGAATTACTTCCTAAACACAAGTAACAAAGTGAAACAATACAGCTCAGAAGAAGGTTACTATAGATGATTACAAACTGATTGGAAAATGCCTAAACACTACTTTAATAAATTTGTTCCAGAACTGAATGGGAGGGTGCAGAGGAGTAAGAACAGGGGAGCCAGCACACATAAATTTGCCTTTCCTCATTCAATTCTTGTTTGTTTCTAGGTGCTGATAGATCACTCATCTATTTCTTTTAATGCTGGAAATTTAAAGTATTTTAAATATAAAGAATTATTTTTCCTCATTTTATAAAGATCCATTTTATCTTAAATTGTTGAAGTCATTATTTTCATATAAATCACGATGAAAAAAATCCAATTATTCAATCATACATCTGAAAAGGACTCACGCAACCTACTGCTGTGTCCTGTGGCTGCTGTAGTGCGCAGCAACCCCTGCACCCACTCAGTCTGTGCTCCCAGAAGCCTACAGGTTAGAGACAATGGCCACAAAAAGAGACGAGACTGTAGCTAACTGCGATGACAGAGCTATGGAAAACGATGAAAAGGTCAGGAAAGCGGAGCGGTGGATGCGTGAGCTGTAGCCTTCAACTCTAAGCCGAGGAACTTAGCATGGCTGAGGGGAGGAGGTGCTCCGGGGGTTTTAAGGAGATGACCCTAGTTCGGCCAGCATCTGGATGTGCGGTGCTATGTGGAGGGCTGGGAGACGTGTCTTTGGTGGAGGAAGTGCGTCACTGGAGGAGGGTTGAGAGTTTAGAGACCCGTGCTATTTGCAGGTTGTGCTCTCTGCTGCAGCCTGTGGTTCAGCACGTGAGCTCTCCGCTTCCTGATCCAGCAGCCCCGCCTACTTGCTGCCATGCTTCCCCAGCACCACCCAGGCCTATACCATGGCAGCAAATCACTCCTTCCGAAAGCTGGCCTGGTCTCGGCGTTCCCCACAGTGAAAGGAACTAACGAGGACTGTGACTTTGCGGCTGGAGGGTGTGAGGTCAGCCACTGCAGAGCCAGTGGTTTTAACGTGGCTGCACCAGAGCTGCATGCGTGGGGCTGCGCACTGTCCTGAGTATGTTCTCTGCACTAAAGCGCCTCCCAAAGAGAAAAAGCAGATTAGGCTGGAAGACACTATTTTGAATAGGTATTACTTTTTGCCATGAAGTGCTGCAAGGTTTTTATCCAGAGAACCATTTTTCTAGTTAGTAATGTAATCTGCTAGGGCAGTCTTTAGATTGTATCATCTTGGTCTACAGACTTCCCATTCCCATGCAGAAGTTTGCTCCTAGGGAATGTTTAAAAGGTAGTAAAAATAGTTAAGATTTTGTCTGTCATTGTATGTTCATTTTCAGTTCTACTGTCGGTTGCAAACTGAGCACAGAAATGCTGATGGTGAGAGACAGGCTGTCCACGAAGGCACTGTGACTGGCCTCTGAGGCTGGAGAGCTTGGGGTCCAACCTCAGCTGTACATAGTTAGCTGTTATATCAAGGGCCTATGCTACAAAGTTTGGATCACGTACAATGAAAATACAACTTTTGTCACGCTTCCTATGACGTAACGTAGCCTTCACTCTTGCATTTGTCTCCCAAGCGACCAGAGTCACACTAGATAGTCTGTGTTGACAGTGACCTTCACGATGAGCAGGATTAGGGGCCACAAAGTCAGCCCACGCTCTGGAGGAGGCCGGGTTTAGCTATGGCAGCCAGCCAGCTGGGCATAGGCTGACCCTAACAAAGACGCTGGGTGCCACAGTGTGCATGCGTATCTTGAATGCTGTACTCTCCTAAGGTCCATGGCTGCTCAGGGCAAGGGCTGTCTGAGAAAGGCCAAGCAGCTGTTCCTCATGGGTCTTCCCCTCCACCCTGTCCTCTGCTTCTGGTTGGTAGCTGACTGTGTTTGCATCTTGTTATGGTAATAAGCTGTGAGAAAACAGCTTTTGTGAGTTGCGTAGGCCCCAGTCAGTTACTAGACTTATGGAAAGGTGGTCTTGGGTATCTGCAGGCACAGGTGGTCTTAGTTAACTGTAATAGAATACCAGGACCAAAGGGACTTGAAGAAGAGTTTTGTTTTCTTTTTCAATTGATTATTTGGGAATCTTACATCATGCACCCTGACTGCTCACCTCCCATGTCTGCCCCTTCCCCCCACATACAAAACAAAACAAAAGAAAAAAAGAAAAAGTTATTTTTGTGTTATCCATACACTCACTGCAGCATGGTCAACTTTCTTGTGGCCAGTCCCCTAAGAATCTTTCTCTACCGGCATCTATGCCAGAAAATATCAACTGAGGAGAGCCTCGAGGCGGCTTAAAAGGGGAGGAGCCAAGTCTCTTGTGCCCATGGTACTTCCTGCACCACAGTGGCTTGGTCTGGCAAGGGGACAGAAGGGAGAAGGGTTTTTGTTTGTTTTGTTTTTTGTTTTTCAAGACTGTTTTTCTGTGTAGCTCTGGCTGTCCTTGAACTTGCTCTGTAGACCAGGCAGACCTTGAACTCAAAGATCCTCTAGCTTCTCCCTCCTGAGTTCTGGGATTAAATGTGTGCACCAACCACATCCAGCCATTGAAAAGTTTGACTGGGCTTATGGCTGCAGAGGGTTAGCACCCATGAAGGCAAAAGGAAGGCATGACAGCAGGAACAGCTAGAAGATCACATCTCCACCACAAACAGGAAGAAGGAAGCAGGCTGGAATGATGGAAGGCTGGCGAAGCCTCACCGCCTGACCCCACACACCTCCTAATCCTTCCCAAATAGTTCCACCAACTGGGGACCCGGATTCAAACACATGATCCTATGTGGGCATTCTCATTCAAACCACTACAAAGCATCTTGGTTTTCTTTCCCATGAGATTACGAAGAATACCGAAATGGAATTTAGCAATAGGCTTGGAAACACTAAGGAAGAAGAGCATGGTTAGCCCCTTTTCATTCTCCTTTTATTATTACTTTTGGTAATAATAGCAGAAGGTGCCATTTAAGTTTTATGGGATCTGATCACTTTCTGCTGAGAATATAGGGGGAACTGAAAAGACTGCGGCAGGAAAGTGAGGCAGAGTACCCATGACCCACGCTGGCCGCCTTCCGCCTGCTGGGGAGGAGCGCGGAGCGCCCAGAGCGCTCACACTGCAGACCAGCACACCATGAGACAGAGCGCTCAGCACTCTAAGTGCTCTTAGGCTGCTCTCTAAGCCATTTTCATTTTTCTTGATAGTACTCATGTTTCTGTCTTTACACAGAAAATATGACAGAATAAAATCCTCTTAATTGAAATTTTTTATGTATTTTCATCAAATTTAAATTATCATAAAAGCTACTAATCATTCTAGTTTTGAGTTTACTTAAAGGTACACCCTTCTGGTGTTCTTTTCTTTAAATTCCTCTTTAAATAAAAAAAAAGTACACAGAGTTTTCGTAACCTGGATGAAAATAGTAAATATAATTTTAAATTCAAAGTTGTAATTTGGGTAAACATACCGTTTAAAAGCTCGCTTTGAAAAGAGAAGAGCTTAAAGAGCTCACAATGTTAACAAAACCTTTCATGTCAAGCTTTAGTCACACTGAGATAGCAATGTACTCACTTTGAATGTTGGTGAGAGGTAGTTCTTTAGAAACCAGAACTTCACTGGAGTTTTGGTATTCCGCAGAACAGAGAGCATCATGATCCTGTGTAAAAGAACATGAAACCAAATGTAAGGTGACTTCCTATCTTTCCAAAGGCTTCTAGATGCTTAAAAATAGGAATTAAGTTTTCCACTATGAATCATGTAAAATCAAATGGAAACACTCTCAAACATTATGTTTGTTAAAATAAGAAGTGTGTAAATATAAGAAGGGTGTAAATATTTTATCACAAAGCTGGTGTGAAGTGGCCCTGTCACTGAACTAGCATCTACTTCTGGCTCTGCCACTCTGTGATAAACATAAGGCCTTCGAAACCCCAAACAGAAGGGGCTGGTGCGCCCTGGAAACCCACCCTACGTTGCTTTAGTCCAGGCCTGTCAGTACAGATGACTCAAGGACCCTGGAAGCAGTCTCCTAACGCAGCAGTGCCATAACTCAGTGCTCGAGGCTTTCTTTGTGACCGCTCTCAAGCTCTCCATCAGCTTTCAGAAATATGAATGCTATCCTTCCCCCTGACTTCCTTCTACTCGCAAAGAAAGATATTACTTCATGGAAAAAGAAAAATTTACACATTTTAAAAATCATCTTGTCAAATATAATGCATTTTCTAACCTTAGTGAAAACTACTCTAAATCAGACTAATGAAATGTAAATATATTTTGAAAATTACATGTAAAAAAGCAGATACTGATGTGACAGGAAGCAAATATAAAGGAAGAAACAGGAAAAACCTTTTTTTTTTGCAGTTCATCATTACATTTTGTTGAAATCTGAGCTGTGTAAAGGCATAACTTTCTGAGAATATTAGAAAACACTCACTTACCTTAGAAAACGTTCATATAAATGGCCAGAAGCAACTGAAAAAATGTTTAGGATGTCATTTTCCTTTTTCTTATCTTCCTGCAGACTTTTTGTGAAGCTTATAATAAAAACACAGGATGGTGGATTCTTAGTACATAATGCACATTACATTAGAACTGCGCACATCCAAGTGACACGCATCAGAATAGCAACTATTAAATACACGGTCCTGACAATTATGAGCTATTTGTAATTAATGTGGTGGAATGTAAGGTTTATGAGCGTCTCTTTAGACACGGAATGCAACTAAACTCCCTCCATCCTCCATGGTAATGTGAAGTTTTGTGACTTCCAGGAATGAGGGGTAGCCTGCCACGTCACACCTAGAGGACTGGAGTGTAAACAGGGCAACAGCACAGAAAGAGGCAGAACACAGAGCAGAGCTGGTCATGTATAACGAAGACTTACGGGATTAGGTGGGAACGCGAATGTTGCTCATGAGGCAGCCTCCCCTAGAATGTTACTGAATGCTGAAGCGTGCGACAATGACTCAATGGGTTGCACACTGGCTCTGCATACACGTGAGCCCTGAGCTGGGATGCCACTACACATGTAAAGCAATGGGAGGCCACCACCCATGTAAAGCAATGGGAGGCCGCCACCATGTAAAGGAATGGGAGGCCGTCACCATGT
>NW_026591086.1:56594940-56659960 GCF_907164565.1 Psammomys obesus
ATGTAAAGGAATGGGAGGCCGTCACCATGTAAAGGAATGGGAGGCCGTCACCATGTAAAGGAATGGGAGGCCGTCACCATGTAAAGCAATGGGAGACCACCACCATGTAAAGCAATGGGAGGCCGCCACCATGTACAATGGGAGGCCGCCACCACGTAAAGCAATCGGAGGCCGTCACCCATGTAAAGCAATGGGATTGGTAGTGTGCACCTGTGATCCCGGGCTAGAGAGAGAAAGAGGCTCCTGGGGCCTGGGTGGCCCCCGAGTCGGGCAAACAGTGAGCTCTAGTTCAGTAAGAAGTCCCGTCTCAACAAATGAGGTGGACGGCGATAGAGGAAGCCACGTGTACTGACTGATGTATGCGCGACACTGATTTTGTGTGTGTTGTGTCTAATGTCATACACACAAGTCACACCTGGCGGGCTGGAGAAACCCCTGCTTTTCTACGGATGAATTCGGTTCCCAGCACTGACAGTGGCAACTCACAATCACCCCAACTTTAGCTTCATGGATGATGACTCCCTCTTCTGCCCTCTGAGGACACCTGAACACCTGACCATACCACTCAAATGCCACCGTCATGCCTAGTCTTGTGTTATTGGATTATACATATATGAGCGAACCCTTCGCTTCCCTTTCACCCTCTTGCCCCTCCCTCTTTGTGGTGCTGGAGGTGAAATCCGGGGCGCACTGCTGGGCAAGAACTCTGCTACTGAAATACACCCAACACCTTAAGCTAATGACATGACTCAACAAACACCCTACAACCCCATGTTACAGCATTATATATGTAATGTGTATACATTTACACACATATGTATATATAAGTATAAATATGTCTATACATCCCCACCTTTTGTTTTCAGCTATTTTATCGCTCCAGGTTCTTCCTTAAAATTGTATTAATTCCTTGGCAACTTTGTGCACGTGAACTGTGCGCTCTGACTGTTCTCACCTCTTTTCTTTTCCTCTCACCCCTCAGTCTCTTTCCCACCTGCTCCAGGTTTTCATGTCAGCATTTTTGTGTCTCTCTTATTGCTCCTAGGAGGGAGGGTCTGTGCTTTATTTTCTTAGATTGTTGCCACCCGAGGCTTTCCTTACTGACCAATCTAGTTATGTCATTAAAATATTTCCAGTTATTGGCAATTACCTTTTAATTGAATCCCACATGCCTCTATTTTCATGTTTATCAGCAAGGATATCTTCTGTAATTTTGCCTGATTTTTTCTTTACCTGGATAGCATGACAAAGAGGAAACTTAGAATTTAACTGATTGGTTATAAAGTAGTCCATGTAAGGCAGACCCCTGAAAAAAGGTAGGAAGGTAGTTACACACTAGCTCGGTGTCTAAGTTAAATCCTGCCTGGTGCTATCAACTGCAGAGAGAAGCCTGCACAAACTGGCGGCGACTGCTATGCTGGCAGATAATGCGCTTCGGCTTGGGTCGGAGACTTGACCAACTCACGACACAACTTGAGAATTATTTCTCACTCACGTAATTAGATCCTTTTCATTCTTTGTCACTAGAGCCCTCCTTCCTCTTCTGAGGAAGTCCTGGTGGTAATATCCTGTCTTCAGTTCTTCTGCCGAGTACATTTGCAACATACACTCTTTACAACTCTGTTCCAACAACTGTGTCCCTTTCTCCCACACACTGTTGCTGAGAGCACTAATAATGTCTGTTCCTTTTTCTCTGCCCCCAACTCACATTTTGGTATTTGTAAATACAAGCAACATTTCCTTAATTAAGTAAAACATTATTATCTCTGTTGCATTCTGCTAATTCTTTCCACAAGGGTATAAAAGCTAGCGACTCTTTTGTTTTAATGTTATTATTTGTGTGTGAACATGCCCACACACGCCAGCTGGCATGTGTTACATGTATGCCACATGCTGCTAGGTGCCCAAGAAGGACAACAGGCATTGGATACCTTGGCACTGGAGGTCAGGTGTTGCACCGAGTGGTGTGGGTGCGGAAAACAACAGCGCTTTTGCAAGAGCAAGTGCTTTCAACTGCTCAGCAGTCTCGCCTGCCCCAGGCACCGAATTAACCTTGAACTGATGCTAAACCGTTCTGATGCTGTGATATACACCTATCTAGCACAAGTGTCCACATAGCTCTGGATTACTTGGTGACATAAATTTGGGCTGATTAGAGATAATTTATTCTGCTTGATCCTTCTAAAAATATTGTGTGTGGGTTTTGCATTTCAATGGGCATTACACTAACTGTGAATAATGAAATGACAGTCCAAGCGGTGCTCGGTGTGCAGTGCCTCTGGGTGAGCAGCAGAGCCTCCTTGCCAGGGGGACCTCGTGCCTGCCTCCTTCTCACTGAGCTCGTGGGCCTGTCTTTCCTCTTCTCCATCATTCTCAGGCTTCAGCTCTTGGTCCCATCTTTCCTCTTCTCCATAACTCCATAACGCAGGCTTTAGCTCTTGGTCGTGTCTTTCTTTTTCTTTATCACTCCCAGGTTTTACCTCCTTTAGCCACGATTTTGCTAGCTTTAAGCAGGAACATTCATTCAAAAGAGAAACTACATCCACCATTGTTAAAAAAAAAAACCAACAAAAAACAACTCCTTTTCTTTTTCCCTCCCTCCCTTCACCTGCCTCCTTCCTCCCTTCCTTCACTCTACCCCTTTCCCCTCCCCATCCTCTTCTGAAGCACAGAACAATGTTATTAGAGTTTAGTATAAAACCCTCAGGAGAATGGGGTGTGAGGCCCCGTCCTCTGCCCTCTGCAGGCATTTGTACTCACATTCACATGGCCTCATCATGAAACAGACACATACAATTAAAGATAGTAAATATTAAAAAAGTTTTCATTAGAATTCTTTCTAATAGAAAAAAAAGGACATAAGAAGGTTGTGAAGTGGTTAGGGAGGGAGCACAGAGAAAGAGGTAGGAGGATCTCTTTTGAGGTCAGCCTGGTCATACAGAAAATTCTGGACCAGCCAGAGCTACATAGTAAGACCTGGTCTCAAAAAACAAATCAAACCAAAACAAAAACACCTAGCAAGAGCAACAAAATGCCTATTCTCTCTGTCTAAGGGACAAACGTTGCCTTTTCTTTTCAGACCAACTTTTCATCCTGTGTCCCTGGCTCATCTCCAAAGGCTGCTGGACAGCTTTAGCTTCACCTGGTTACAGAGAGTAAATACTCTGCTATCACAAAACCCAAAAACAAAACAAAACAACCCCCCCCGCAAATCCTTCTGTCTTCAAGCTCCACTTTCATAACCTTAAATTTTCCTTCTTTTCACTGAGTTACAATACAAAATTTTAGAAAGCAAATTTTTAGTTGATATAAAAACAAAATTAAGAGGAAAAATGGCACTTACTAATATCTATGAAAGATTCAGCCTCACATACCTGTACTTTCAGTATCTTGCTCTTGAAACTGTTTAACACAACAATGACATCGCCCATGTTGGTCTCAGAGTCGGTTCCTTCATGCCTAAAGGAAGAATACAAATGTCCACAATTCACTCAAAACGACTCTAATTTTGATGATATAAATAATTCCTTTACAATAAATTGTTTGTGTCATATGTTCAACTTATATATACCAAAACATTATAATTATTTAATTAAGCCTATTTTACTATAAATTAAAATTATATGAAGGTATTTATTAAATTTAATATTCTAATTACTCATGAAGCTTATATTCTTGCTTATCTTTGCTATTGTATGACAAGGCTTTGACAAAACTCATATCTTTTATTTGACATGCTGCAATGATAATTAAAATGAGAGACAGTTTTGAGACCTAAAAGTTTTCAATTTCAGAGGAATTCTACTGTCAAAACTTTTCAGTATCACCAGCATTTTCAAATACCCCAAAGTGAAAGGTATTATTAAACTCAATTCAAAGTGTATCTGAAGTCCATTTGTATCACTTCAATTTTATCTTACATTATATATAACACCACTCACTCCTTAGATTTCAAAATTATTGAATAAGCACGGTAACTGAACTTAATTTCAGATATTATTCTCCCTATGTACTAGTATTCTTTCTGCCTTCTCTTCTGCTATATTACCTGAGCCTTGGATGAGATAGCATAAACATCTTACTAAACTTTTTTTTTTTTTTGTGGTGGTGGTGACTGTTTCCTAGCTAGATTTTGCTGAACAAACAAATACATTTTCTTGGGACCTAGAGCTTGAAGGGGAAGTGTGCTAATGTTTTACTAGGATTTTTATTTTTTGACAATCACAACCACTGAGACATGAGGTTTTGCAGAAAACCTTACAGCTCACTTGCTTGGCTTTCTAGGCTAAGAAAGCCAACTGGTGCATATCATGGCAGTAGCAGCTTCTTGTTTTTTTACTTTGAAATTATGGAAAGGTAGTAGCTCTTTTTCTGTCAGGTTCTCAGTTTTGTTCTATGTGCCAATCCTGGGAGCCAGCTCTTCAACCCTTCTTAGTAGAGTCTGAATTTATAGGGTCTGGTCATCTTCTAGTAGTCTCTTGAGTTTGCCTCACAGTGGGGCAAACACAAAGACTGAGTACACTGGATAGACCTAGATGCTGGGGTTGTGAGACCCCACCTGACAAGGCCTAGAGGCTTAGTTTTTGGGTACAGTTTAAAGTCTATTGCTATGAGGGCCTTTCCAGGTGCTAGGTTTGCTAGGGTAGGCTGATTTGGGGGCCAGTGCAAAGCTGTGCTTGCTACTTACTATACCAAGCAGAGGGTGTCTCAAAGCTGTTCTGACAGCAGTTGGAAGAGGTGACAGGTTCTAGGAACCTGTCCTTCCCGTCCTTTTCAATGCATTTGTTTTTATTTATTTCCTGCCACAGTCGTGTGCTTGGATGGTAGTTAAAATCCTACAGAGTGGCGAAGTCCTGAAAAGTCATTCTCTCACTCTGCACACAACCAGACCTAATTTAAAAAATGATTTTAATTATCATTTTGGTCATCTGATACATAACACTAAGCAATTATTTACATTTAAAGCTTTAAAAGTGGTTTGGATAACTCACCCAACTATTTCATAAATATCTTCAGATTTTCCTTCACGTAGTTTCAGTATCCAAGCGCCGGGGTTTGCTTTTAGTTGAAAATACCCCTTTGCAGATAAAAGGGAGAAACTATTCAATTACATGAATAAGAATATCCAATTCTTCATTAAAGATTATGTATGAACTAGCAAAGAAAGTATCTGGTAGCAATGGAATTAGAAAGTTCTACAAATGAATTATAAGGAAGAAGATTTTACAATAACTATAAAAAGCGTAATTTCCCCCTGTTTTGAGAGAGGACTTCACCATGCCTGATTCAATTCTTCCAATTTTTAGAAGTGATTATCTTATTTAAGGATGCAACATTAGGGAAATGTTGACTGGGGGGCTGGCTCAGTGGTTAGTAGCACTTCCTGTAGACTGGAGTTTGATTCCCAGCACACAGGCTGGGGGCTTCACAACATCCTAGACCCCAGCTCAGGGGGATTTGGTGCCATCCTCCACTTTCCACAGGCACCTGCCTGTACATGGCAGACATTCATACAGACACATACACATATATAAAAATAAAATTAATCTTAAAAGGATTTACTGTGTTTTCTTTTAGCTGACCAACAACTGAGGAGTAAAGAGGATTTTATGTTCACTACCAGGAAAACTTAAGAAATAACATCACGATGTTACCAGCATGAAGCCGGTTATAGAATACTCACAAGGTTGGCCATCACTATTGTGTCAACCATAGCAGGGTTGCTTCTTGTGCCCAGAGTGAACTGCAGACCCCGTGGGGGCTGTTCTGTCATCATATCAAAGCAATGTCCTTCAAGTAGTAGATACTCAAGTTCATACTCTGCTGTAACAATTCTCTCAGTCTGGGGAGAAATACATTGTTGGTTGGGCATTGTGAATAATAAGAATATACCTTTTGTAAAAAATGAAAGTGATGATTTTTCAATGAAACAATACACTTTGGTTTATAAGCTCAAGAGTAAACTGACAATTCACCAATTTCTGCAAGGCAAAAGATCATGGTTAATTTTTTTCTTTCCCATACCAGGTCTTTGCTAATTTCATGATATATGTACCAATAACAGCAAGTAGGAAGGAGTGATTCTGGCTAGATATTCCATACTAGCAGTAATCAAAGCTCTCTTAAAGGCAGGCTTATATGTGATAGTTATAAAAAAAGTTTCAGGGCATTATTTGTTTCTACAGCATTCATTTCAAACTGGGCAAGAAAGCCAAGTTATCACCTACTGGCTTTCTTGTAATTAAAACATGTTCATTATTTAAGTACAAGTAAAACATGCCATTTATTTAAAAAAATTAAAATTAACCTTTCCATAGCAGAACAAAGTAGAAAAAAGAGAAAGTACCTGAAGATGAAACTTTCATGTAAACATGAACACATTTGAATTTTATGGGTTTATTCAAGCAAATATGTATAGCTTATATTTTGATTAAACACGGTTTTCTCAGAAGCAATGTCTCTATGAACCTTTTTGAGATCAGGTCTCACTAAATAGGCTACGGTGCTCTAATGGCTTTAAACTCATTAGCTTTCTGTTTTGACTCCCAGGAAGCTGGGACAAATCGCTATATACTATTGTGCCTGCCATTCATAAACATGTTTTTAGAAGGTTTGGACACTTCAACTGTTTATAAAATTTCTTCTTTGTAATTACTATAATTTAGGGAAAGAACCTTTTCTTTCCCTCACATGGAAAGCATGATCAAATGTGAATATTTGGAAGTTTTCCTAAGCAAAATATAGTAGATGGTGTTAATCTTTGAAATGTTTCACAACAGGAGGGTTTGAATGTTATAGTAATATGCCTAGAAATATTTTCAGGAATCGCTGGGAACATTCCATGCTGTCTGGTCCTTTTTCTTTGGTGTAACTACCTCAGCAGTAGTTAGAATGTTGTGTGTAGCTTCTCTTTAGTTCCTGATATTCGACTGTGGTGCTTGTTTGAAGGTTCTGAATTACTTGTGCATTGTTGCTATTCTAGTGATGAATTTCATATATCAACTATATGCAAAACCCATAAGAAGCTTTTTTATTTTCATTTTTGTTTTTTAATTAAGTTGTATCATAGCTTCCCTTCCCTCCTTGTCCACCCTTCCTTCCCTTCTCCTCAGAAAAGGGGCGGCCTCCCATGAATATCAACCAGCCTTGGCATATCAAATCAGCAAATTTTTAAAATGGAAGATTTCAGAGGGAGAAACCTAGTTAAAAGAATGATGCTCTTTTTGGTCTCACAGGCACTACAATGGTATGATAACAGTTCTTAAGGAAAAATGTTTATACGCATGTACTCAAGTCACTTCTCAATCTCTTGCTATGTAGCTCAAGTTGGCTGGGAGCGTAAAACAATCCTCCTGCTACAGTCTTCAAAATGCTGAGATTACATGTGTGACCATGACCAGCTCAGTTTTGTATTTCTTATATTTATGATTGTGAGCCTAGCCTTTAATAAGGTTGAGCCATCTCTCCAGCCCTAGTTTTGTATTTCTGCACTTAATCCTTCCTATTTCAGTAAATGGCTCTACACATTATTGAAAAAATCCTGGGATAGTTAGAGACGCTTTATCTATTATGTTACACAATGGGAGCAAGAGAGTCAGAAAGGTAGCATCAATACTAGACAAAGAACCTTCTGCTTATCCCACGTCTATGAAGCCAGAGACCTTGTTGTCTAACTGCAGACTTGGAACTATTGCTTATCTAAAGGGCTTTGGAGAGACTGTGAGATTTGCTCCTCACTGCGAAAGCATTTAGATAACTTGCACTTGCTGTCTCAAATGAGAAGACTATCACCATCACGCAGTACTTTTATTGCTTAGCTATGAATTGCCCCATTGCAAATTTTCAGTTTTGGTTGAGATCTTTAAAGTTATGTTAATAACATACATTAATAATAAAGTTATATTAATAATAAAATTATATTAATAATACACATTGTTTATTCTGTTTATGAGACCCCAAAGACCTTTTTAAGAGATCTCACTGATCATGAAGACAACAGGTATATCTTTTTCAATCTCCTTTATATATTTTATTATTTTGCATACTCTTACTCTTTACTTACAGTAAAGGTTGGTTTAGATGATGAATTGAACATTGGTGTACCCAATTTAATAAAACAAACTGTAAGTCCTGAAATAGACTGATCTCCACACAATAATAATGACTTCAATGTCACCCTCTTAGCAATAGACAGGTTATCCAGACAAAAGATGGAAAAGCATCAGCACTAAACAAAATGTTATTAAATACAGAGTTTACAGACCTCTATGGAAAATTCCACTCATAAGCATTCTTTTCAGAAGCTCATGAAATATTCTTTAAAACATATCAATAACAATGCAGTAACAGTATAAGTCAACAGGATGAAAAACTATAGAAAATACACAAACACATGGAGACTCAGGAGCACACTACAGAATGACAGATAGTCCTCAAAGTAACCAGGAGAGGAATTAAAAATTCTTAGAGTTGGCTGAAAATGAACACAGATGATATAACAGAAAGCAGTTTAGTGAAGGAAGAAAGCTTATAACAATATGTGCCTATATGTGAGAAAAAGAAATTTCACATAAACTAATGAGGAATAGTAAGCCTTAGGGGTCTTAGAAACACAAAAAAGACAAACCTAATCAGTAGATAGGAAAAATAATAAAGATAAAGTCAGAAATTAATGAATTTGTAATGGAGAAAACAACTCAGCGAATAAATGAAATGGAGCTCATTGACAAACTATTAGTAAAACAGACCAAAACATAAATTAGAAATGAAAACTACAAGGATTTACAACAGATACAGTGAAATCCAGAGATCACCTGAACACATTTTGAAGACCTATACTGGAAAATGCAGAATACCTTTAAAGACACATATGATCTGCTGAAGTGAAATGAGTGTAAATGACCTACGGAGCTGTACAGGAAACAATGAGATTTAAAGTCTTCTAGCAAAAAGTCCAAGCCCAGAAGCTTGCAAGTTCCACTAGTCCTCCGAAGAACATCAGTGCTCCTCAAACTATTCCGTAAAACAGAAAGGGAAGGTTGGCTACCAGTCATATTTTATTAATCCAGTATTACATTGATCCCAAAACTGGAGAAGGCCACACAACAACAACAAGAAACCATAGGCCAATCTCCAATGAACATGATGCAGGGATTCTTAACAAAATAGTTGCCATCTGAATTCAGCAGCACATGGAAAAGATCATTCACAATTACATGATTTCAACAGATACAAAAAAAAAGAGCTTTGATGAAGCCCACCATTCCTTATAATAATAAAAACCTTCAAGAAACATGGAACAGGAGAGATATAGCTCGACATGGTAAGTTCTATAAAAGACAAATCTAAATATAACATCATATTACCAGGGGAAAATGAAATACACCCTCTATAGTCAGAAAGAAGATAAGGGTCTCCACTCCACTTCTAATTCAATACTTCACACTGAAGTCTGAGCTAGAGCAGTAAGACTAGAGAAAGAAATAAAAGGTATGGAAATAGAAAAAGAAGGCAATTTATCTTTTTTTTTTTGTGTGTGTGTATGTGGACAACATGGTCCTATATATGAAAGCCCTTACAGAATGCCCAGAAAGCTGTTAGACTGCACATATGCTTTCAGAAAAAATAACACAAAAGTTCAGTAATAATCCTATCAGGAAAGAAATCAGGAAGAGTCCCAATTAGAATGGCCTTAAAAATGCCCAGCAATTCACACAACTAGGCAAATGATTTTTAGAAACACATAATTAAACCTAAAAAGATTTATTTACGTTTCGGCTCTGTCCGTGTGCGAGGTGGAAGGAGAGAACTGACCCTCACAAGTTGTTCTCTGACCTCTATACATGTGCTGTGGTATGTGTTCCCGCACACAAGCACACATGATGAAAAATTAAATTAAACAAACAAGCACACCTAACTTTCTAGGATGCAGAGTTGTCTTCATTTTTAGTCGATGGTAAAATGATGTATAACCAAAGAATTGTTTTAAAATAAGCTCATAACTGATTAGTAGATGCTGGATTTGTAGATGGTCTTTATATACACGGTCCCGGGCTCATGTAAGATTCCTCATGTGTAAAAGGGTCATGGGTGGAAAGAGTTAAGAAGCTCTAGTAAAGACGACCCAAAATCCAACCAATACAGCTCTGGCCCCTGCTTTTGACAAATATACCGAAACATCCACCAGAGAAAAGACAGCAACCTCTTCACGTAGGAGTTAAAGCTAGAGTTCTGTTTCTCACTCTTCACAAAACAAATTCAAGAAGGATCAAAGTCCTTGCTGCTAGAGTCGATACTCTGAAGCTGATATACAAGCATGGAGAGAAGATATCAGTGAACTAGGCGCTGCAGACAAAGAGGCCATGGCTCAGGAACTTACCGCCAGGTCTGAGGATGGGACTGAATGGAGCTTGGGAAGCTGCACAGCAGACGAAGCAGCTCAGTGAAGAGACACGCTCTTCACCAAGTGTACAACTTATGGATGACGAAGGTCTAGAATACCCCCAAATACAAAACAACTACACAATCACATCAGTAAGCATGCTGGTGACATAAGCATGCAGTACTCAAGAGATAAGTACACATGCTAACAAACATACAAAATGTCACCATCCTAAGTACACATGCCAACAAACACACAAAATGTCACCATCCTAGCCACTGGAAAGTGCAAACAAAACCATGACTGATGTTCCACTTTATCCCAGGCAAGATTCCTTTCATGCAGAAAACAACACATGCTGGTGAGAAAGCCGGGACAGGCACACATGGGCACTGCTGTGGAAAAGTCAATTGTGGAGCTGCTCTGGAAATCAGCAGGAAGATTGCTCAAAACACTGAAAGCAGAAAGCCCATGTGACCCAGCTCCTGAAAGACTGAAGACAACGCAGACATGTTTGCGTATCTGTATTTTGCGGCAGTACTTATAATGTACATTAACATTGTGCCAAGTTATGGAGTCGATCCATTTATTCATCGATAGATGAATGACATGATAAGAGCTATGAACAAGAATGAAATTATGTCATTTGAAGGTAAATGGATGGCAAAATAAATTAGGCTCACAAAGACACATGTTTTCCCTCATTTGGGGTTTCTAGATTTTCTATGGGCACATAAAATTACTATACATATAATTGTATATATATATACATACACACACACAGCTTGAAAGTAGACGTGAGACTGGAGAAAGGGAAGACTCAAGGGTATGGGGAGAAAGTGGAATTTCTGGGAGATTTTTATGGCTGGATTACATGACAGATAGCTTTGAATGAAAATGTCCTTATGACACTTTTTACCATGTGGAATGAATAGATGTCAATTAAAAAATTAAAAAAATTCTCTTTTTCCCTTTCCCTCCCATGGACACTGAGCACAGGTGAGAAGCAGAGGTCTCAGTATTTATATTCCAGAAGTTACGGAGGGTGTGATGGGAAGGTGTGCCCTGCCTGCAGCCCAGCAAAGTCTGCTTCCTGATTTCTGTCTTAACATTTATACAGACTCATTTCTCCAGCTATGAGCCCCATAACTCAAAATGCATTCTGAATGAAACTCCTAGAAGTTAAATGCATCAAGCAAAGTAGGTACTTAATACTGTTAACCTAAATTGCCATATTCTATCTCCAACAGTCTACACTGTCTGAGACGGTAGGTAGCAGATGGCAATAAAAATGGGGAGGGCATTTACAAACCTGGAAATGGAAGAAGTTGAATTTTGAAGTGAGGCAAATGTAAAAATTAAGGAAAAAGACCATATTGAGACCCAGAGTTACAAAGAAAATTGGCATGCATGTGTGATTGCTCACGGACTACAGCTTTAATAGACAAGGGTTTTTCCTGGTTCTTTCTCTTCACATGACCACAGTAACTTACATCTTTTAAGTTAATATTGTCGAGGTCACAGTTGCTGTGGACGGTTTCAACCAACCATCCCTCTGGGGTGATCATGTTGAGAGTCAGAAGGTGTGATTCTGGGATGTCCAGGAACTTTGCCACTGGTCCATTAGAAGGGCTATTGTTAGCCCCTGATAACAGCTCTGGCTCCAGTACAAAACGGTAAAAGCTGTTAACAAAACACAACAATACTGTGACTAAAACTGAAATCATTATTTATTCCTCAAATAATTTAAAACTGCCAATGACTTAGTAAACCTAACCATAAAATCCTAAATTAAAAAGTTAAATATGCACTACATGCCACAAGAGCTATGAGATTATTTTATATGATTATGTATTTGTATTATGTATTTTATTCCTTAAAGAACATAATTAGAATTTCCTTAAAATACATTTGAGTTAAGCATATATAATCTATCTGTACTCCTTCACATTGTTGACAGTCTATATTTTTGCTATCTTATTAGCTACTAAATCTACAAAGAAGAGTAATGAGAGCCAGAAAATGGGTAAAATTCAAGTGGAATTTCTTATACCAATTTTAAAAGTTACAAATGGAATGGAGTTAAATGCACCTGTTTAGTAGATCATTAGATGGTTAATTGCAGTTTTTCTGTATTTTAGCCTCATCCTTCAATATAATCATATTAAATCACTTGTTAAGAATAGTGTGAGCCAGTATCAAGAGAAAAAATATTTCAATTCTCTAATGTATTTTACAGTCCTGTTAAGCTCAAACTCATACTGTGCAACTGTTTCACTACTCTCCTGCTGTTGCTGTTTTGATTGAAGGAAGATGTTCTTTAAACTAAGAGTACAAATAGTGTGAGCTCTGCTGAGTGGTGTGAGCAAGGCTGCATGAATGAAAGGAGGAGCACGGAGATGGGCTGCGGAGCTCACCTGTGGGTGTGGTGGGAAGGAGGACAGCTGGACACCCCCTACCCCTTCCCTGCCACTCAGGGCATCTCTAGCACATGTCATCTGAGACACTGTCAAGGCTCAGGGAGGGAAAGCAGCAGGGCATAAACAGGCCTGTTTAACTTTAATTGCAGAAGTTACTCACTTAATTTGGCCATATTTTGTTCCTGAAAACAAAGACCCAACCCTTACACTGCAGGAAAACTCACACAGTATGGGGCTAGAACTCACTGGGAGGAGACATGAAGGAAACCACATTGAGAGCAAAGAAGGTCAAAGAGACACAAGAGAGGCCAGCCATGAAGTCAACACAACAAGCTCTCAGGACGCCAAACATAGTGTAAGTGCAAAGGAATGTTTTTTTTTCTAGAAATGCTGGAAATATAACTTTCTTTAGGATTTAGTAAAAATAATTTCAGTGGTAAAGAAGAATATTAGAAGCAAGTGCAGTGAAACTAGAGTGAAGAAGAGCTACAAAGAGCATGCTGCCAGTCTGATGAAGATCAGAGGAAAAGAAGGCAGACAAGGATCAATATTCTAGACCGTGGAAATTCAAGGGAGTAATTTTTGTTGGTTTGTTTTTCACATAGAGTTTCTCTGTGCAGACCTGGCTGACCTGGAACTCTCTGTAGATCAGGCTGGCCTCGAACTCACAGAGGTTTTCCTGCCTCTGCCCCCCCGAGTGCTGAGATTAAAGATGCATATCACAACCACCTTGCGAAGGAGCAAGTGTTAAAAGGATTTATTTGTCTTTTGTGTGTATGATGTGTTTGCAAGTTGGTACACCACATGCATGCAGTGTCTAGAGTGGCCAGAAGGTGCCAACCCCTGAAGCTGCTGTTACACAGCACTGGGAGCTGCCATGTGGGTGCTGGGCACCAAACTCCTCTCCTCTGCAAGAGTACCGAGTCCTTTTAAATGTGGAGCCATCTCTCCAGTCCCTAAGGCCGAATACCCTTAGACGCTTTCAAACACTGCTGTACATTAAGTGTGTGTTCACGTGTGTCTGTGCATGCACCCAACAGTGCGCATATGGACATCACAGGATACCTGTGGAAGTCCTTTCTCTCCTTCCATCACATGGATGCCAGGGATCAAAGTCACTTCATACGCTTTGGTGGCAAGCACCTTTACGTGCTGAGGTCCTGCCTCAGTTTCCCTCTCTGCACAGTTTAATAGCTTTTAAGATAAAAGATGAAGGCAAAAAAAGCCAAAGATAACTACGTGAAACCATCTAGAGATTAGCTGCATTATCCTTTCTCTGTCGGGTGTACGTGCATGTTTACAGTTTGATAACTGTAATCAAGAGAAGCACCAGTAATCCGTGCAAAGCTGCTCTAGCCCAACGGGGCACTCCTCCTTTCTGCCCCAAGACAGTAGAGGATGGCAAACATTCCTACTAATAGAAGTGATTATGATGACAGTGATTCTGATGCAAACAAGAGAAAGGGTATGCTCCTGTTAAGGTGACATTCATGGCCACCGCCTTAGTATGCGTCACTGATGGGAGAAAAGACATCTTGAGTTGTAAGTCTGAAAAAGTGTTGAGAAAATAGTTAACCCTAAAACTTTTGAATTCTCCCCCTTGAAACACTTCTCAATAAATACTCCTAAATCAAATTTCAAATGCCTGTGAAAAAAAATTCATATAACTTTTGCAATAAGGTGAGACACATTTTCCTGAGTCAGGTTATTGATGAGCAGGGCTGTTGAGCTTTTCCTTCGTGCATCTGAGAGCCTCTCAGCCCTGAGTGACGGTGCTCAGCCACTCACCTTCTGAGAGGGGCTTCTGAGAGCTTGTCTCTGCAGTTCAGGAACAGCCTTATCCTCACATTTGCAATCTTCCCAAGCACCTATTGAAAATGCCCACACTTGAGTTTTAAATGACATAATGGCTGACAGTCACTGAGCACACACCATCCACCATGCACCGCATTAGCAGTTTACATTCACTGTTTAACCCTCAAACCCTCCACAGGCGCGCAAAGGTGAGGTGCAGACTCCCCGCCCAAGGCCACAGAAGTTACAGAAGAGGCTGACATTCAAACAACCCACAGTTGCTCGTCTTTGCTTAAAATAACTTCCTTTCGGAGTTTTCTCAATTTCCTTAGCACTGAAGGAAACGCAGTGTGATTACTACAACCTTGGTTTGCACACAAAGTGGTCTCCTCAAAGCACTGCCTAGGGTACTGATCTTAGAACTCCACTCCGCATCACAAGAGAGGCACAAAGTTCTAGGCTACACACACATGGCCTCCTCTTTCTTTTCTCTTAATTGTCATTAAATCAGTAAGAAGTAGGAGGAAATTAATTTTGTTCGCTCTCATTTCTATACAGGCAACAAATCAAACATGATTCAAAAGCTAAAGGCAGAAAGGAAAATGTACATGTAGCTCAATGAATACACAGTTAATAAGAAGTTATGGCAAACAGAATGCACGTCTAAGAGCTTTTAAGTTAGAAGTGGTTTAACTTCCACTCTGTCACTCCTATTCGTCACTGTGGAGGTCACAGGATGACCAGTTTGCCCCTCAAATGTTAGGCCATCGCTATACAGTCGAGCCAGTTGTCTGACTACAGGAGATGAGTGACAAGAGAAGCTGGAAACTATAGACAATTCTTAAAATATTATTTTATAAGTATAATATTTTATAAAGTAAAAATTAAACTGTATAGAAATAAAACATGCTATTATCAAAGAAATATAGTGACATGCAATTCCTCTCTTACTTAAACATAAAATAACATTCTCTTCTGAATAACAATTCTCCATGGGCTTAGGGAAGCTGTACACTAACAGTCAGGGATCATTTGAGTACTGAACTTCAAGAAGCTCACACAATGCTCACACCAATGTTAACAAAGAACAGTGAAACAGCCATGGTGTTAACTTTGTGCTGTTTATACTCTGAACGAAAACAACACCAAGGTCCAAGATTATCATCCAAATTAATACATACATTCATACAAGTACTTACAATACATTCCTTTATTATGGCCTATTGTCTGAGAAAGCTAAAACATGGAATTCTAACAGAATATGCGCCAATATCACCTCACGTGACCATTAACATTATCCATCAGACTTACTGTTTACACGTTGGTCTGTTTCCAAAAGGGAAGTCAACTGTCAGAGGAGTTTCCAATTCTGAGAATTTATTTCTTTATTTAAACAATTTTTGATATTATAATTATGTCATTTCCCCTTCTTTTTCCCCTCCCCAAGTCCTTCCATGTATGCCCCTCTACACATCTTGTTCTCTTTCAAGTTCATGGGCTCATTTCTTTTAAATTATGTTACACACACACACATATGTAAATACATAAAGAGCACCTGCTATTTACTTGTTACTTGTATGTATGTTTACAGGGCTGACCATATGCTATTGGGTGACAAATTGGTGTGGTCTTCCCCATTTCTCCAGTTCTTAGCATTCCTTAGTTGCCTTTAGTTGAGAACATTTTATGAACATTCAGCTAGCTTCCTTCCTTCCTTCACTCCTTCCTACTTTCCTTCCTTCTGCTCTCCTTCCTTTCTTTCTCCTTCCCTCTCTCCCTCCCTCCCTTCTTCTCTCATCTCCCCTCCATCCTTCTATCTTAGACAGGGTTTGGCTATGCAGCCCAGCATGGCCATAAACTGGGACTTCAGCAGAAGTCACAGCACCAGACTTCCCCCACGTTTTCATCTTTATGAAAGGCTGTTGGACATAGTTCCAGCCTCTCATCATTACTACTGCTGGTCACTTGTGGAACTTTGGGGTTGTGGCTCTGTTCTCCCCTTTACGCTGTGACAGTGACCTTAGTTACCTGACAGTGTCAGCAGCTCGAGCAGCTTGTGCTTAACTGCTACATGACATGGTGACTTCATCTTGTTGAGGACACTGTTATTTCGGCCCTTGCTAAAGGAAGCAGATACAATCGACTGAACACAATCTCTATGTCCCTCTTTCCCTGAGCTCTGCCTGCTTGGTCATCATCACTCACTGAATTTTAAACTTTACCTAAATAAAGTGAAATTTGGCTTCTCCAAAAGGTGTCACTCACAACATGGGAAGACAATGCTTTGCTTAGGCTGTCATAATGAAATGCCAGACTGAGTGGCTTAAATACAGAAGTTTATTTTTTCGCAGTTCTGGAGGCTGAGAAGCCCAAGATGAAAGTCTATTTGCTTGGCTTCCATGAGCACTCTCTTCTCTGTCTCTTGGTTAGAAGGCAGCTGTCATGTTTTTATGCCTACCTGACCTCTTTGTGTGCTCTAGGAGATAGAGGGATGGGGAGATAATGGAAGAGATGTGGAATTTCTATTTCTGTTTACAAGATCATGTATGATATGACCAGAACCTCTTCCTTATGAGTTCACTTAATGCCCCACTTCATAGTCACGCTGACAGGTAGAACTTGGAAAGCACATCAAAGCACACTTCACATGCCACAGCATGAAGCCTGCAGCGAAAAGCAACTCAGCTCCAGCAACACCCAGCCTAAATGCTGCTGCAACACTCACGCACACTTCTATTATTATACAGTCAAATACATGCATTTCATACGTGTGTGTCTAAAATGTCAGACGGTGTGAAGAACTGAGGAGAGCACAAACACTTCCGTACACTTAAAAACAGACATGAGAATGTAAGTTTCAAAATGAGAAGGTGTAGTGTGATTTGCACTATCTTACAATCAGTAACTGTGCCATCTTCTGAGCTTCTCTTGTCAAAGGATCAACAATAGCAGTGACATCAAAGAACACGTCATTCTCTGGAGGATTTATCTTTATAACACTAGAACAACAAAAATGAGACAAGCATAGTAGGTTAAGTTTATGTGAACACCTCTGTAACTGTGATCTTAGCGATGCACATTCTTGTGAGTTGCTTGCTTTCCCCCTTAGCTAAAAATTCTGATTATTTCACATAATAAAAAGCAGATCTGAAATCTGTGTGCAATACATTATTAATTTATCTGTGTACAATACATTAAGGTTATAAAGAATTTGAAAAAATGTAGTATCTTATAAGTATGCAATTAAAATATGCTTTAAAGAATAAGACTACTACAGCAAAATTACTGATAGTTTTTCATGGATTGCATTATGTGAAAAATAAAACCAATATGCTTTTTGTGTTAGGTGAATATATTTTTTTTTAGATTTGAGAATTAATATTAAATATTTTTATCTAATTTGGCATTGCAGAAAATCAATACATACCACAGGGAAATTAGAAAGAAACATAGTCAAAATTGTCATAATTTATTTAGATCCCAGCCTTCTCTCTTTACTGCCTTCCCTCCTGTCCTTTCCCATGTGTCTCCAATTGATCTAAATCATAAATTAAGAGTTGGACTTAATTTAAAAGAAGATGGAAACAAAAGCACCAGTGGGCGATGACAAATCCTATGTATGTCATTAAATGAAAGACTATGCCAACTTAATTTCCGCCTTAACTGCAGTCACATTAAAGCATTCTCTTTAGATGAAGGAAGAACTGTTCATTTGACAGTGGAGAAAGGTCACCACAACAAGGGCTACACACCTGCAGTCACTGGGATAACCATCATCTTTGTTACAGACTTCGCAGTGAGAAAACTAGTGTTCAACAGTGAAATAAAATGTTTACTTCAAACAGAAGGAGTGAAACTTCCTTTCACCTGAAATTGTGATCTGTGCTATAATAGAGTGGCAGAGTCAATGGATCTCGGGTAACTTTGCTAGAAGTAAGGTTTACAAGGTAGATGATCTAATAATATGACTCCACAACTGTTGCTGCTTTTAGTTCTCTTGCAGAAATTCTACAAGTCACTGTCATATTGTAGCACCTTAGAAACTGGTTGTCTTATGGCTTCGGTCTGAGGTGATTTCCCCCAGACAACTGCTAATTCTTACTGTGACTTAGTGCCAAAGGCATCATTTAACTAATGCACCACATTACAGAGTAAAGACAGTTCTCTGCTCTGTGTGTGCTGCACATTTACAAGCCCAGCACTGGGGAAACGAGTCTTTCACATACTGAAGAAACAGTATTGGTTATAATGACTGAAGACACTTAGTTACTAATAATATTGAATATTAAATAAAAATCATGCTAAGAATAACTTAAAAGTTTACATTCTAATTGCATTTTTATTCACTAGGCTGTACGACTAGATGTGTGGATCAAATCCATATCAAATCCATAACAAGGGATCAAATCCAGGGTCTCATGCAGGAAAGACAAACATGTATTCTACCACTGAACTATGTCCTAGATAGTCCTTTCTCTTTATGTTACTGACTGTCTTCTTACTGAGCAGAGGACTTTAATTTTATTATGCTATAAAAAAATGGAAATAATGCATGACAAGTGGAAAGAATGCATAACATAATTCAGTAGTAGAGAAAACGTCAGATAGTGTTCACAGTATTACCTGAGATTCTCTTTGAGTAACGTGATGTTATACCGAGTGGCACGCACAGACAATGAAGAAATGAGTACATCCAATTTCATCACAAGGTCACTTGTGCTATATAAGCAGATAAGAATGCGTGAGACTTCCAGGAAGAGAAGGGTCATGTTTTATGTTACAGTTAACAACTCTAGAGAGACTCTCTCTGGATGCGCAGCTATGGCTGATCTTACAGAAGTAAGCTGCAAGAGACATGCAGTGTATTCACACTTCTCCAGGAAGAGGCAAAGTTCAATACAGTAACCATAGACAGGGCTATTTACAGCTGAAGCCAAAGCATACAGTAAGCATATGAGACCTATGCACACAGTCTTTATGAAAATGGCTTCTTTCGTGAAAGAAGCAGATGGAGCTAGCTGGATACAAGACAAAGAGAAAGAATGGCATTGTCCTCAGAGTTAAGTGATGGCAAATAAACGGTTGATGATTCATCTTCTCTATGTCTTTTACTATGTATCTTTAGTTTTCTAAATATCAATACACTTTCTAACTTTAAAAAATATATATATAAGCCAGGAAGCAGTGGTACATACTATTAATCCCAGCGCTTAGGGGGCAGAGGCAGGAGGAGCTCTGAGGTTGAAGTCAGCCTGGTCTACAGAATGAGTTCTAGGACAGCAAAGGCTACACAGAGAAACTCTGTCTCAGAAAACAAAACAAAAATGACAGAAAAGAAAGGAAGGAAGGAAGAAAAGAAAGAAGAAAAAAGAATGAAGAAAAGAAGAAAGAAAAAAGAACAAAAGAAAGAAAAGGGAAAAAAAAGAACATGTAAAACACAAAACTTCCAAAGAGTTCCTTTAAGACTTTTACATACTTACTGTTTCGGGTTGACTTCCATATTTTCAACAACGTCTTTAATTTTCTCTACGGAATTACTAAATGTTACCTTTTCAACCAAGTAAAAATCTTCTATGTAGAACTCTTCATTTAAAGGACCTAAAAACTTAAAATGAAGATAGTTTTATTGTTAGAAAATTTTCTTTTTTCATGTTTACTCCAACACCACCATCAAGTGTGCTGCCTTGGGCATTTTCTGAGGGAGCTATCGTGTATGGTGACTATAGTATCATGTATGCAAGGTCCTAACGTAGAACCCAGGGCCGACATAATTTTAGACAGGACACCATGACATGTAACAACTAAAGACCATGTCATATAGAATACTGTTTTCTTTGGATAGATTAGAGAGCCTGGTTTCAGACAGATCATCATGTCCCTCCCCTTCAGCTGCTTCTGTAGTGTACATTGTTGAAAAGTCACGGCCGCACTGGCAGCACAACACTGAACTCTTTCAGAGGTGACATGAGAGGCCAAATAATATGTCATTGTAAACATAAACCACAGGGCCTTAACACAGATGCAGACACTGTTACACCAAACGCATTCATGTTAACTTCTTTTCACTTTAAATTTTGATATAAATTTACTCTTAAATCAGTTTCGATGTTTTTGTTGTTTGTTTTTATCATTGAGTAGATAGGGCTGGAAAAGAGTGAAATTATAGATATACTACTTCCAGCCGTTTGAGAAGTTTTATTAGTAACTTAGGATAGGGTCCTCGGATCCTAAGTTATTTCTTTTTTTCTCTATTTTTTTCTAAATTTTTATTTTTCATATTAATTACAGTCTATTCACTTTGTAGCCCCCTCTTATATTCCCTCCCACTCCCCACCCACCCTCCCTGATATCCTCCCTGCCCCTCTCTAAGTCCACTGATAGGGGAGGTCCTCCTCCCTTCCATCTGACCCTAGTTTATCAGGTCTCATCAGGACTGGCTGCATTTCCTAAGTTATTTCTTAATGGATGAAGAGGGTGATCCGTCTCCTTGGGCCTGCAGAGATGGATGCAGTGCATCTGAGTGACAGCTAGTTCTGTCGCCCTTCACTGCTCCTGAACAAGCCCATGAGCCGTAACAGCCCACCCTGTCCAGCAGACAGTATAGGGAGTCAAAGACCATCATATGCTTGAAAAGTACCTTTAAAAAGTGGTTTTTCTTTCCATGGCAACAGGAAGTAAGGTCATCCCTGGACTTCTGCAATGCTCACTATCATATTGATTGCTACTTATTTTAATAAGCAGTAATGTTTGCTATCAGTTTGTAAAATAGCACTATTCAGAGATGATTATGATTCTTAAAGAAAGGTTTATTTTATTTTTATTTCTGTGTTGTTGACACATGTATGTGTGTTTGGGTACCTGCAGAGGTCAGAAGGTGGCACTGGATTTCCTGACCTGGAGTTACAAGTAATTTTGAGTTACCTAGCATGGATGCTGGGAACCAAAGTACATCTTTGCAAGAGCAGAAAGCTCTGTTAACTAATGAGCCATCTCTCCAGATCTAATGAATATGATTTTAACAGAGGTGAACAGAGTTCATAAAAATGTAGAAAACTATAGAGATAACCTAGAACCCCTGAACAGATGTAGCCCATGGTAGCTCAGTCTCCAAGTGGGCGTCCTAGTAAGGGGAACAGGGACTGTCTCTGACATGAACTCAGTGGCTGGCTCTCTGATCACCTCCCCCTGACGGGGGGAGCAGCCTTACCAGGCCACGGAGGAAGACAATGCAGCCAGTCTTGATGAGGCCTGATAGACTAGGGTCAGATGGAAGGGGAGAAAGACCTCCCCTATCAGTGGACTTGGGCATGGGAGATGAGGGAGGGAGGGTGGGATCAAAAGGGACAAGGGAGGGTGCTACAAATAATAAATTAAAAAAATCACATACATTCAAAAAATGTAGAAAACTTTTGGAGTGCGTTACAACTTTTAACATAATTTGATACTTGCTGAATGATATGTTAAGCCAGTTTAATAAACTTAATGATCAGATTCTATTTTTTTTAAATAACTGTTTAAGTTTTTACTTAAATAACTGGTAAGAAGTAAAATGAGGCCATCAACCATAACAATACTGATAAGCCTGTGTCATCTACTTATTCTGTATTTGTTTATAAAGACAGATGAGTTAAATGCAGCAGCTGAAGAGAAAAAAAGCATGACGTCCACTGCCTAAGCAGCCCAGCTGCCCAGGCCCCTGTGGGAGAGTGTGGCAACCTGAGCTCAACACTGAGGGCACACATTAGAGGAAGAGTGATAGCTCCAACAGCCCCCCTCTCTGACCTCCACATTACAATGCCATGTAGAATTACAGATGGGGCTAAAACCAAGCCTTTAAGAGAAACAGATGTGTCTCCTGTAGGGAAGAGCTGGAAAGCAAAATAATGGGCTGCTAATAGTGATTCAGAACAACGAGAATGAGAGCTCTTAACAGCTCCGAAAAGACTATGTTCACGCATGACAGTGTACACATACTTCAGAGTGTAGGAGCTGCTTGTCACGCGACATAAAAACTGCAGGAAAAGGCACAGGAGAAAAAGCTGGAACAGTGTGTTCTGCACACTGTCTCGAGCTGTGACGGAGCACTGTCACAACAACACGTGTCGTGAGAACAAGATGAAGCTGGAAGCATGGGGAGCACTCTGCTTTCCAGAACTGCTGCACAGAGACGTCACCACAGCTGGCGCAGGGACAGGGGTTCTTGCGCCATCTTACCCATCCTGACCTCTGACTAGTGTGCAATACATGAGCTCCACCCTTGAACTGGGAACATCACATCACTATGTTGGGTGATGCCCACTGTGCCGGTGTCCAGTAAAGTGTAAGATGTTGCCTCTTCACTTACTTTGCCATTGCTGACAATGCCCATCGTGCCCGGCTGCAATTTCAGCACATCTTGGCAAAATAACTGGTGAGTTCGGAAAATATTTACTCCAACGGTGTTATATTTTTTCTCAAAAGCATTCTTATCCATATCCTATGGTACAAGTTAAAAATGAATCAAATAATGAAGTGACCATATATAATTTATTCATAGAATCCCACTTTATTAATATTAATAAAATTATGCAAATTATGATTTAAAAATGTTATTTTCTTCTGATGCAACACTTTAAAGAAATAATATTCTTTTGCCAAATTGTTCCCAAAAATCTTTAAATCTTGTTCCAAATACATAGTTATAAATTATTCATTATTTAACAATTTAAGGGGGATTTGTGGATCATTATTATGTTTGAGAATATGAGTTTAATTCAAATTTAACATTAAATGATGAAATGTTTGTTAAATCCTGAACTTAGCATCTCATATTAGCTGCTTAAAGAATAATGTTTAAGATAAAAATATTCCATCTTGGAAGGGGAGGAGGACCTCCCCTAGGAGTGGACTTGGAAAGGGGCAGGGAGGAGATGAGAGAGGGAGGGTAGGATTGGGAGGGAATGAGGAAGGGGGCTACAGCTGGGATACAAAGTAAATAACCTGTGATTAATATAAAAAAAATAAAAATTAAAAAAATATTCCATCTCATCTCCGAATACCAATTGCAGAAGGCCAATTTAATAACTGTACCTAACCAATGAAATACTGAGTATAATCCACGATTAGAGTAAAAAATTATAAAGATATTCATAGAAAATCAATCAGTCAAAGTTTTTAAAGTTTCCTACTGAGGCACACTTCTCTCTATTAGTACTTTTGGACACTAATGTACATACAAGTTCACCTTGGTATGTTCTGAGTACGACTAGGAGGCCTTAGGGTCTAAAGTTTTAGCAGGTTGCCAGGCACTCCTGTGGTGGCAGAAATTTTCCACTGCATCATTCAATATGGTAACCATGGTCACAGATGGTTATCTAGCTCAAAATATGGTTACCATGATTGAGAAACAATTCAAAATTGCCAAAAACAAAAACCAAAATTACAGCTGTATGCATTCTCCACTTACAGATAGCCAATTCCCCATCTCCTCTGTGGACAACCTCCCACCACGCTCCGCTGTACAGCCAGGTATCACTCCCACCTTCTCATACTTACTCGTATTTTTCATTAGCATGGTACAATGTATTCTAAAAATACAAAATATATTTTTGAAATACACCCCCCACAACTGTTTTACTGACCACAGTAAGGAACGTTTTAATTTTATCTCCAGAATAAATTGCTTCAGCAGTCTCTTCTTTTGCCAGTTTCCTTAGGAAGTGTCTCAACAAGCTGCTTTTATGTGTAAGAAAAGCTGCCAGAATTCCTCTGGAAATGACTGTGTTCTCTTCATTTATCTTTGATGTGGGATTATAAACAATCCCTAGCCGACTATGAATACTTATTTCCTGCAAAACACATTTACAGGTTAGAAAAACAGAACTTGATATAGCCTTTTACAGTTGAACATACGTGTTTACCTCAGGTCTGATCTTACCATGTATCTTACTTTCACAGTTGGACTGTCTGTACTGAATGAGGAATTTTTACCACAAAAGCAGAGAACAATCCTCTAGTAACTATTGACATTCTCCTTTGTACAAAGATTCTTTGCTAATAAAATATTCAATCACTTCCTGAGTGTATAAAAGAATACATAAAACATATACAACCAAAGTGTATAATTCAGTGATCTCAGCTACCACCAACAGCTACATAGGTCAAGAGGCAGAGTGCTGTAGTCGCCCAGACTGCCCTAGGCCTTCAGTTACCACACGCCTCCCTCTCCTAAAATCGCCACTCCTGCCCTTTGTAACAGCAAGTCTCTTCAGTTCCTGTCCCTTACATTCCTGACTCTAAACTTCAGTCTACCTCAAGGTTCAAGGAAGTGGCTTACTATAGCTTGCGAAGCTCTGTTCTCTCTTATCCGTCAATACAACGCGATACTGTTGCTGTGTGGTTATTTTTGGCAGTATATAGAACTCCACGAGATGAATATACTCTTTATCCAGGCTTTATTAGTTGTTGAAGCAGCCAAATGATTTATAAAATATCTCCATTGGTTGCTACTCCCCCAGCAACGTATTAGTGTTTTCTTCTAGAGGAGATCAGGAACCGTCTGCATTGTCAGTTAAAGTTAGGTCATCTGTGCGGTACTGACTGACACTGCGGGAGGGTGTTACTCTCTTTTCCTCCTCATCAGTGATACTGAGCACGCCCTCAATGGCACTGGCCTCTCGCTCCCTAAACTCTTTGCTCTACTTTTAATCTTTTAAAATAATTACATTTTCTTTCCTTCTCCCCCAACTGCTTGTGCATATATTTGGTGCCAACAGTTCAAATGCTTTTTAGTTGCAACTCAGAGTGAACATAGAACAGCTATGTTCTTTCATTCTGTGGCTTGTACCATATGCTGTGAGTTGATAGAATGTAATTGGTATTTAATTTTAATTTTCACTAGTTTTACTAATATTTTAACTGATTGGTACTAGGCTTTTTTGTCCATTTTAGAAATTGTTCTGCAGTGAAGAGATACTCTTCACAGGGATTTGCTGTTTTGCTCTTTAAGTGTAAGCCATTGCCACCGTCTGGAGCTGGCTTTCTATGTGGTCCACGCCTGGAGGGCTGTCAAGGATTGCCCTTACTGTCTCACAGGCTAACTTCACCCTAGAGCTGAGAAGACACGCATGCCTCTGCTTTTCAGGTCTGTACTTCCTATTCCTGTTCTTGAGTTTAAGAAAAAAATGTTTTCAGTTATGTAGGCATTGTAGAAGGTTTTGACAATGATGAATTAATTATTCTATAGTCTCTTGTTGCCACGGACCGACCCAGCCTGGGTCCCACACCCATGGAAAACCAGAGGTTTGGATATCAGGAAGACACGGTTTGACACACAGATGCACACACCAGAGAGTGTCTGAATCTGCTGTGATTTACTGAAGTCAAGCCAATACTTTTATAGTAATTTCATAAAGAAGCACCTTAAAGTTGACATACCTCCTGGAACATTTACAAAGTTTACATTTAACTGAAAGAGCAACCTGGTAGAAAGCAGTGTCTACAAAAAATCTTAGCCTAAAAGCTTTTAAGCAGAACAAACACAGAACTCTAAACTTGTGACTATTTATACAGTTTTATTGCTGCTAATTAGAGGAGAAGGCCAGGGGCTGTCATTGCCCTCCAAGCCAAGTCGGCTAAAGACTTACAACCCTCCCTAGAGATAAGCATTGAGGGGAATTCCTCCTGTTTGTCTTGCTAAGGGTTTACAATCTTCCTTTAGAGATAGGATGCTTGAGCTAAAACTCATAGTATAATAAAAACCTTCTGACCTTCTATGTTTGCCTATCTTCCTTCTGACTCACCACAAACACCTGTGTAAAGCTCTTACTCTTTTATTACCTACAATGTTTGGATTTTCTACAAGCAATTTCTGATACTGAATCTGACTCATTAATATTTCTAAGATTTTATTTTTCTTTTACTCTATTCTTGCTAAAGCTTCTAATAATCTATCGGAAATGTGTTTCCTTGAATAGTTAATTGTGCTGTTTCAAGAGAAACAACAAAAAGCTCATCAATCCAACCCTGCAACCGAGGTAGCGTGGAAATCTCAGAATACGTCCTTTTTGGCTTAGGTGGCCAGGGGTTATTCTGCCAGTGACCTCCAGGGAGCCAATTCCCGTGGGAAGCATCTCACGGAATAGCAGCACAATCTACTGATCTCCTGTCTAGTAGCACAATCTACTGATATGCTACACCTACGCTGCTGGAGTGGGTGTGGCCTTTTTGTTCAAGTGTTTTAGTAATTCTTGGTCCTTAGAATCTTTGCTTATATTTTCAAATTATTATGACAATTGTAAAAAAAAATACGGATATCCCTACTGTACTAAGGCTATACATCAGTTATGGCAGAGATAACATCTTTACAATATTGACCTCTTCATTAATGATGACATACCTTCCACTCACATAGGACTTCTGTCCTTTCTTTCAAAAGCTTCACATTAAACTTTGTTACACTGGTTTCTAGTATCAAAATAGTATATTCATTAAAATTTCTTATTTATTGTAATTTTTATGATTATAAACAGACCTACTAACAACATATTCAAATAGAAAGATTAATTAAAATAATTTATATATCCACAATATGCAAAATATGACAGTTTAAACTTTGAGCATTTTGGCATTCATGACATGAATAAGGATTGGTTATAATCTTATATGACATTCTTTAGTCATAGGATTTTGGGTAACTTCACTTCTAACTACTTAGATAATCAATAAAGCAATTTAAAATACTTGGGTAAAATCAGCAAAAAAAAACCCTATAGATATATGATAATGATATTAAACAAAGATTATCTTTCCTCAATTTTTATATCTAATATATAATTTTGTGACTCCAAATATTCTCACTTTTCAAAATCAGTGCTCTTAAAAAAAGTAGTTTTGTATTTATGTGGGGGGGCTGGGGAGGAAAATGGGGGATAGGGGTGGGACTAGGAGGAGATGAGGGGGGCTACAGCTAGGGTACAAAGTGAATAAACTATAATACATAATAAATAAATAAAAATTAAAAATACAGATGTTCATTTTAAAAAGCGCCCTGAAATACAACAACCACCCCGCCTAGGAGCTGACTTACGGCTCCTTCCTGCAGGAGGGACTCGGTCGTCAGATCTGACATGTTCCTTTACCACCAACCACCTTAGCTCATCGTTTATGCTCTATTTTAAATTAACTGCTGTGAAGATACCTGTATGTTAAAGAGCTTAGGGACAGTTAAAATCGCATAATTCACTGCCAAGACGATATAAATAGGATAGCACTTGTCAAGATCTCAGACTCAGCCACTAAATCTAGTGAATTATTTTGTGACTGTGAGGGAAGAGCAAAGCAGTGTGCGGTTCTCCCAGACAGCGCATTTCCAGAATGTTTTCAGAAACGCAGGGAGATGTTAACTTCTCCAAAATGTACTGCTCCCCCAAAGATCTGATTGCCTACAGGTTACTGGTAACAGCCCAAATGCACTCTGACATGGTCTAGCATCACATGAAAACCCTTCAGGTGTCACACTTCACTGAAAATATATCACCAATTCCTAGTGTGGCAGTCAGCCTGCACGGTGGTCCCGACAAGCCGCGCTCTCTACTTCATGCCTTACACAGCCCCTTCTCACACTCAACAGACACCTCCCCCAAGCAACAGAAAATACAGGCTCTAACTTCTGAGACTGTCTCATAGCCGAACTGTAGTTTTGCCCTCATATAATCCCCTGTTCTCGACTCAGCCAGATGCCGTGTTCTGAGCATTCCTTAGCAACCCACATGCACACGTGCACACGTGTATATAAGCACACACATTCTCGCACACACACACATTCGTGTACACACACACACACACACACATTTGCTCACACGTGCAAGTCCATGTGCATGCACCAGGTTTATGTGGCAATGGAATGAAGCACTTGGTCCATCTGCCACAGGCAGGATAAGTGTGCCACCTCAGAAGGCCAACATTCAGCTCCTGCCAAGAGCACCGACTGTGCAGCAGGAGGCACATTGAGACTGCAACCTCCTTATCTAAGATGCTCTCGGAAACCGGCGAGAAAAAAACACTGTTTTGAGTCATTAAGTTTGGTAATAATTTGCTGTTTAGCAATAAACTTACAAGGAACTAATTAAAAAATGTCATAAAACATTTTGATGTTTTTCTTAATTTTAAAAATAAAGACATAACAGCTCACTTAGAAATACAGATGTTCCCTGTCTTCTCCTACTTCTGATATCTGTCCTGTTTGGCCTTCTGAATGAGGATTGATCATCTTACCCAGGGTCCTCCTTGTTGTTTATCTTTTTAGGATTACAGATTTTTGTAGATTTATTCTATATTACAGACTACTATCCACTTATAAATGAGTATATACCATGTGTGTCTTTCTGCTTCTAGGTTACCTCACTCAGGATCATCTTTTCTAGTTCCCACCATTTGCCTGCAAATTTCATGATTTCCTTGTTTTTAATTGCCGAGTAGTATTCCATTGTGTAAATGTACCACAATTTCTGTATTTGTTCCTCAGTTGAGGGATATCCGAGTTGTTTCCAGCTTCTGGCTATTACAAATAAAGCTGCTACGAACATGGTTGCACAAATGTCCTTGTTGTGTACTTGATATTTGTCAAGTATTTGGATATTTGTCTAGGAATGGTATAGCTGGATCTTGAGGTAGCACTATTCCTAATTGTCTGAGAAAGCGCCAGATTGATTTCCAAAGTGGTTGGACAAGTTTACATTCCCACCAGCAATGGAGGAGGGTTCCCCTTTCTCCACAACCTCTCCAGCATGTGTTGTCACTTGAGTTTTTGACCTTAGTCATTCTGGTGGGTGTAAGGTGAAATCTAAGGGTCATTTTGATTTGCATTTCCCTGATGGCTAAGGACACTGAACATTTCTTTAAGTGTTTATCTGCCATTTGATATTCTTCTATTGAGAATTCTCTGCTACCACAGAGGCCCTCTGAAAGACTGTACCCAGCAGGGTATTGAAGCAGCTTCTGAGAATCATAGCTAAACTTTGGGCAGAGTGCTGGGAATCTTATGGAAGAAGGGAGAGAGGAAGACCTGGAGTGGAGAGGAGCTCCACAAGGAGAGCAACAGAGCCAAGAAAACCTGGGCACAGGGGGGCCTGAAGAGACTGATGCTCCAACCAAGGACCATTCATGAGATAACCTAGAACCCTTGCTCAGACGTAGCCCATGGCAGCTCAGTCTCTAAGTGGGTTCCCTAGTAATGGGAGCAGGGACTGTCTCTGACATGAACTCAGTGGCTGGCTCTTTGATCACCTCCCCCTGAGAGGGTGGAGACAGCCTTGCCAGGCCACAGAGGAAGACAATGCAGCCAGTCCTGATGAGACCTGATAGGCTAGGGTCAGATGGAAGGGGAGGAAGACCTCCCCTATCAATGGACTAGGGGAGGAAAGTGGGGGGTGGGGGTGGGACTAGGAGGAGATAAGGGAGGGGGCTACAGCTGGGATACAAAGTGAATAAACTATAATAAATAATAAATAAATAAAAATTAAAAATATAGATGTTCATTTTAAAAAGCACCCTGAAATACAAAAACCATCCTGCCTAAGAACTGATTTACAATTACTCAAACCAACAATTGCTATACCTAGCTGCCATTTTAGAACACAGATTTGAGTTCACTGGAGACAAATAGGCTTTTCCTCTGTATCTCTGTCTCTGTCTCACTATTTGAGTAGATTATTAAACATATTTCAGAAACACACACACGTAGTTTGAAAAAAGAAGACTACGAAAAGGAAAAAGAACAACATCTGGGGACAGTCGCAAGGTATTTTCACCAGGAGAACAACTGTCTTATATGGAGTTTGTGTGTGACTCCCTGACTTGCTCTCTTAGCACTATGCACTAACCACATGAGCTTGCATGTTATTGACATGGAAGAGAATGACAGCTGAGCACTATTCTCACTCAGGGAGAGTATATACTCACCATGTGCTCTAATGCATTAAAAAGCAGTTTCCTCCCAGGAGGGGTATCAAAATCAGCAATAATCCACAAAGTGACGGCAGATATCATATTGTCTGAAATTTGCAAACAGTCAAGCAAAATTAATTTTTTCTAAAATCAAAATAAAGGAAAATAAAAATTTCTGCTTAAACCCCACAAAATAAGTATTTGTTGTTGTTTTTCCAAGACAGGGTTTCTCTGTGTAGACTTGGCTGTCCTGGACTCACTTTGTAGACCAGGCTGGCCTCTCAAAGTAAGTATCTTAGAATTCAAAAACCGTGTTTTCCATGCACAGGCAGACATGTGCTGGAGCTGCTCAGAGTTCCACATCTTGATCTGCAGGCAGCCGAAGGAGACAGTGCCACTGTCTGGGCATAGCTTGAGCATAGGAGACCTCAAAGCCCCTCCCCACAGTGACACACTCTCTAACAAGACCACGCCTCCTAACAGTGCTGCTCCCTATGGGCCAAGCACTCACACCGTGAGTTTACGGTGGTCTTACTCACTGAAACCACCACAGTGACATAGCTGGAATTGCTGAATAATGGGAGAGACAAAGCCGTAGCTGGGCATCCCTCGGCACATAATGAATACTCCACTTCCAGGACTGGGGTATAGCAATGGAGGTGTGGCCAACGGGGCCCCATGGGAACTGCCACACCACATAGGCTACTGACAAGTTGCTCTCCACAAACTGATGATAAGGTGCTACTGCTGAAGACAACTGACTGAACATGAAGTGGCCAAGCTGGTGCCTATCTGGAGCCTTCACCTCTACCGACTAATACACAGGGTACTTTCCTACTACCAAAGCAAAGAGGTCAACACCAATTCAGCTACAAACTCAGTGCTTCACAATGATGAGCTGCATGCAAGACTCACTAGTAAAATAATGGCCCCAAAATTGGCTGGGAGTAACCAACCAACACATGATTGGATTTCTATCCCACTCCACAAGCTGGAACCTTTGCTTGACATGCTGGGGGCCTAGAACCTTAGAATCGATGGTCAGTGATTTAGGGAAAATAACAAATACTACTGTTCTGCTCAAGAAATGTAGCAACAAAGTGACCTCTAGTGACATTGTTCTATATTCATAGAACAGTGTGTTGCTCAGTCAGTATCAGATAAGGTTCCTCCTGTAGCAGATGGAAATAAATGCAGAGACCCACAGCTATACAATGTGCAGAGAATGAGAGACCCTGGAACAGCGGGCCACAGCTGGGATACAAAGTGAATAAATTGTAATAAATAAATATATAAATAAAATTTAAAAGAAAATGTTTTGACATTAAAATAATCTTAAAAATAATCATGGTATAAAATATGTAAAAATAATATTGTGTAAAATCCATTTCAATTAAAATAAAATGAGGGAACAAAGATATGTTAACCAAAGCAAACCAAACCACCTCAAAGCAGGACAAACAAAGCAAAATCTAACTAACCAAATTCTATTTACCTATTTAAACATAAAGTTGTAGCTTTATGGACCAAATCTGTGGTCCAACTTCAGACTTCTCTTTTTAACCTACGTCCTTATTTCTAAGTGTATAAACTGTCTTGGTCTCTCTTTTTCTTGTTGTGATCCCATCTTTAGCAAGACATCCAGATTTTGTTGACTCATAAAGGAGAAACACTATTATCTCATTTAATATAGAAATTACACTTTTATTTATGAACTTACCAAATAGGTTTTAATAGGCTTTATTACTTTTTTAAATGGCAAAAATGGATTAACATACTTTTTTAAAAAAGGCTGCATATATGATTAATGAGGATAAGAGGAACACTTTCTCAACTGCAACAACTGTTAAAATGTAATAAATTATAAACTGCCAAGTTGAAATCCAAGCCCCTAGCCAAAAATAGAAACATAGTAGCATTTGTTATCCAAGCACCTTACTAAAGCTAATGTTTTTATTACTTCAGGAATAAATCATAGAAAAATATGCTCATTACCTTGAGTTAAATAATGCATGTTTTTTGCAATCACAGCACTCTTATCTTGTGAATCCAAGAAAGAGAAAGTAGAGAAATCTTCAATATCAGCAGTTACTGAAATAACAAATGTTTAATAATGATTAATAAGCCATTCACAATAAGCATTTGGTGTACAGTATAAGAATGGTTCTCTACCTGATGAAGATAATAAATTAAGGTACTGTGGTTCTGTGTGCAAAATCAAAGAATTTAAGCGGGGTACAACATTATTCTTATCCATCAGGAAATCAATCGCATTGATTTCATCATTTAATATGCCCTAAAATAGAAACATATTACTTTATTAATATGGGCAAGTTACATGCATATTTTTGTTATGTAAGTAATTCATACAAATATATTTAAATATTTTAAAAGAGCATTTAATTTGGGATTTAAATTAGGATTACATTATTTAGGATTATCTTATAAAATAATTCAAATAATCTATTTTTCATGATATCTATAAATTTAATTATTAATTATTAAATGATCAGGGTGAACATTTTCATATAACTTAGGCCATTAAAAATTTCAATATACTTATGTCATTTGTGTCATATTTTTTCTTATAAGGGTGTACCTACCATAAAAACATCTCTTTGTAGATATACAAATGTATCCATCATTTTTTCCAGAACAACTCCTTTCAGTGCTTCAGTGTTCAACTCTTTGAGGTCAAAGGGTTCCCCATTATAAAGAGCCTGAGGCAAAGGACCTAGGCCAGTCATCTTATAAAAGCTTGCTCCTGCCTATTTATTAGAGATACCAGTGTCAAACACAACACAGCTACTTAAAAAGAAATGTAAGACAAAAAGAAACAGTGCCATATTTTTATGTCATAGGAAAAATGCTTAATTTTGTTATTTATACCTATACATTCAAAGAAAATCTAACCACATAAAGCAAGAATTTAAAAGTATCTTCTAACAAGGGTTGCTAGTTGTAGGAGATTAACAGAAAATTCATGAACACATTTTTTGGTTGTCCTAAAAGTTATTTACACAAGCAAGCAGTGATGGCCCTGTTGATTCTTGACATTTGATATGACATTTACTTAAAATCAAAAGTTATCTATATTAAAAACTATTGTATTATTCACTTATTCCATAAAGACTTCTTGACTCAATTCATGAGAATTATGTTACCCACACTGAAAATAGACTCAATACTGTTCTTCAAAGTTCACTAAATACTTACAAATTAAAGCAAGGTTCGAAGTGTGTCCATAAAAGGATCATTTAACAAGTCTGAGCATGAAGAGGAAGGGTTAGGTAAAGGCTCCTGTTAGACAATGACATTGAAAGCTTTAAAAGATGAATAAAAACTTTCCAGGAAGACAAAATGGAGAAAGACAGTCCAAGTGAAGGGACAGCAGATGAAGAACTAGAAGGAAGTGAGAAGATGGCACATTTAGGTAATGGCGATAAACACAGGCTGTTGTACTGTCAGGTATGGTTGCAGAGAGACTCTCAGAAGTCAGATCACAGAGGTCCTCAGTGTCGGGCCTGCCCTTTGTGAGTAAGTCATTCACCTGACATCTGATCCTAACTGTTAGGATTATTATTAGAACTGACATTCTCACAAGCAGTCTAGGAAACTAAGTACAAATTCAGTGCTCCCCTTCTCAGATAGGATCAAAAGTACTTAAATTTTGAAATGTGTGCAGACTCTTTCATAATTCATATCCAAGATCTAAATGCTAAGTCATGACCGAATGTTTTCAGATTCTGAAGCAGTTGGAAATTCAGAGTAGAGATATTGAGCTTGGAGCACTATTCTACCATCTGTACCCAGATCTGTCTGAGAAGAGAACTCTTAACCACAGTCCTGTATAATGTAGGTGCTTACTGGGAAGCTATCTGTTATTTTAAGACAACGAATGCATGCGAAGAACATACGTAAACAAAAGTAGCACCTTAGTAGAAGGAAAGATGGATAAATTAAAACAGGCATGAATAAAGTTCCCAGAGGTATCAATGACATGACCAATACCATCAGCACGACGGTTCAATGACAACTGTATGGTCATCTTATTTATTTTAAAAAGAACACAACAATGATGTACGAAAACAGACAAGACCCAGAATGGTGTGCAGCAGGCAAGGTCAGTGTCAGGAGCAGTTCAGAGGCAGAACTGATGAACCTGATGGCTGTTTGGGAGAATGTGGAGGAAAACAAACAGGTTAGGATGCCCACACACTTCCAGCAGAGGCAGCCTGTGACAACTATGGAACATGAAGAAGAAAACAGGTTTGGGGTAACAAGGGACACAGTGGGCTTAGTTTTAGATGCCTATGACGTCATATGCTTATGGGAAATCCCCTGGGCAAATGTCTGCCCTTCTTTCTGGTGTCTGTGCGTGTGCGTGTGTGCACAGTGTGTCTGTTACAGGAGCATGAGTGAGTACGAGTGTATGGAGCACAGGAGTTCATGCTGGCATCACTGCAATGGCTTCCCACCTGCTTGCAAAAGAATTTTAAGACAAGGTCTCTCATGGGACCTGAAGCTCATCAACTGCCCGTTAGCCAGAGGCACACTGCTCTCTTGGGCATGTGCCACAGTTGGCAGCTTTTCATCTTTTAAAATGGGACTGGGGATCTGAGCTCGGATCCTCATACCTACAGACAGGTACTTCACCAACTGAGCCATATCGCAGCCCTGAATGCATGTGTGTTGACGTTTAAAAAGATATCCCTGCTGGAAATACAGCTCTTCCCAGTGTACAACTTGTGATCAAGCAACCTGTGTATTTCAAGATATTAATGAGCAGAGACAAGCCAGTGATATACTTCCACACTGTTAGCCTACGTCTCTTTGGGGCTTAGACACATATGTTCAGTGCATTTCACACTTCCCGAAGTTCACAGGCATCTCAAATACTGGATACAAAAAGTGGAAATTATCTTCCATATATGTGTTTATGTGATGACAGATCTTGGAACCTCATTTCAAGTATCAGATATATTGGTATTATAAGTATTTCCATGTTTATCAAATCTCTTAAAGTTAGTCTTCTGGTCTAATTGAAACGTATTCCTCACTCATGTTTTCCCAAGTCCTCACACCACCCAGAGCCTCTGGTGACCTGCTTCGTGCCCCGTAGCTGTGCGCCCTTGTGCTCCTCATGGGGCTAAGACCCCAAGGCATTGCTTTTGTGCCTGGCATTTGCTTTACACTGTGTCCCGTCTTACCATTCTTCTTCTATCATACTTGGAATGGGTTCCCAAGATATCCAAAATGTCAGCATAAGGAAATTTATTTTGAAGAATACTTTTCACGTTATCCACAGCGAGTATTTGATTATCCTTCACTTTTTGGTACATCTGTGGAAACAAGATATATTTTTTCCTACAGTAACTGGCTTTATTTTTCTAAGACTATAATTCTACTTGCAAAATAAAGAGTGTGTCTGACCATTTCTTTTGTTTGCTGATTTTGAAAATAGGTCACATAAGCCCCAGGGTTGCCCTCAAATTACTGTGCAGCCAAGGATGACCTTGAACTCAAGTGCGTTCTGCCTTCACTTCTCTAGTGCTGTGATTACATCTGGTTCTTGCAGTGCTGGGGTTAAACTCAGAGCTTCATGTACGGTAGGCAAGTACTCCATCAATGAAGCTACAATCACTAAGGGCACTAAATATGCACATTATTATAGAGAAAGTGGTCATGCACTATCTTTAAACCATATTTAAGAAAATAGTTAAGATGCTGTAGAACTTTCAAAATGATAACCACTTATGTCGTATTAGACACTAACTTTACCATCATTCTCACTCTGACTGCTCTCCAGGATACACATCTCTAGCTGGTCTCCTCTCTTCCTAGTCTCAATGTGGTAAGCACACCTACATGCCTCTCATTCTTTCTCATCTCTCCTTTTAAAAATGGTGGTGGTATGTCTATCTGTGTGCACATGTGTGGGCCAGAGACTGCCTTGGAGTGTCTTCCCCCCCCCCCCCCCGAGCCTAGAGCGCACTTTTGGCAAAGCTGGCAGGCCAGAAAGCCCCTGGGACCTAGCCACAGCCCCGCTGCAGCGACGGGGTTGCAGGAGGGCACTGACATACGGCATCTTTGTGGGCAAGGATCAAACTTAGCCATACTAACTTCCCGGAACTTTTTTATATATTTAGAATGATATAATAATAAACATAGCAATACAAGAAAATCATTTATTCTGAAAAACCTTATCTAGTGCACAAACTCACATGTGTCATGGAAATAAATGCTTCTAATACATCATATTTTTCTTCAATATAATTGAAAGCTCGCCAAAGTGCAACTCCAGCATCTGTCGCTCCATCAACTTCATTATCCACATTAAGAATGAACACAAAACCAATTCTGGGGAAAGAGGACAAATCAACAATGCCACAGCCACCTCTGAAATAACAAACTACTGAGATATTACCCTGCAACATCTAGATGGGGAGGGAACATATTAGATGTGGGGAAAGGGAATTTGCCCATTTACGCAAATCTCACAGCTGTTACAGTTCTGAAAAATGTCAGACATGCTTGAGTGGCCCTAACATCTCCAGAGTAATCCTACTATTTCCTGAGAAAGCTAGCAGATAGGTAAGAACTGTTCAGCTTTGACTGACAGAGTCTACCAGAAAGGAGGGTCAGGATATTTCACAACTCAAGTCATGTTCCTGCCATGAGATCTGCTGCTTTAAAAGCACAGTCATACTCCCTGTAACACATTATAGGCAGCACTAGATTTACCGCAGTTTACAGCTTAATAATGTAAATTTATAATTACCTAAGAGGAATTTCATTATAATAAAAAAATTCTGCCAAACTTATAAAGTCCAAGGTATATTCTTGAGCAGGATCAATAAACAGAACCTAGAAGAATGAACATAATAATTATTATAAGACTTTAGAATTTTCATGAAATTTAAATGTAGTCTATTTTTGTAATTTAAATCATGAAATTAAAGATTTAAGATTTTAAAAACTTCTTGATTGAACATACAAGAATTTTATAATTTTATGAAGCTCATAGTTACATATTAAATATAATTACACATGGAATCTTAAATAGTTTAAAGATATTCTTTGTGGATACACAATAAAAAGTATATATTTCGTACAAAATGGAAGACCTCATTTCACATATTCGTTGGCTCTTTTGTGAAAATGTTAAAAAATATTGTAAATCAGAAGGGGAAAAAGAACAGACAGTGGAAGTGGATGAAGAGAGGGACCTGGGTAAGAGATGGGGTGGAGAGGAAAAGGAGGCTGGGGATCATATGTGAGGAGAGCGTGGGCAGGAGGCCAGAGGTCTGTGAGAGAGATGGGAAATCAGGGGGTCAGCCATCTCTGAGACAATTTGGAGACCTGCAATGGGGGAGGCTCCTGAGGATATGGGAGTAACTCTAGCTGAGACTCTTAGCACAGGGGACATGGAGACTGAAGTTGCCAGGCAGGACTTCTAGTGGAGGGACCCACTAGAAAACCCACCCACAAAACCTTTAACTCAAAACTTACCCTGCCTACAAGATGTGCAGGGATAAAGATGGAGCAGAGATTGAAGGAATGTCCAGCCACTGACTGGCCCAACCTGACCCCCACCCCATGGGAGAGAGCCAATCCCTGACACTATAATGGTACAATAACGTGTATAATGACCCTATATTGATACAAGGCTTGCAGGCAGGAACCTAGCAGAGCAGTCCTCTGAGAGGCTCCACCAAGTAGTGGATGGAAACGGATGTACAGATATCATTTATGAGAGCTGAGTAATAATCAAATTAAGTAAATTACTGGCTTTCATGCTCCTTAAAATAGCCACTCCAATCCTGGCATGCCAGGCAAGTACTCCTTGGACTTGACATGACTGCTACCCAACAGCAAGGCAATCAAAAAAGAATATTATCATATAAAAATAATATAAGAATTAAAATAACAAAACTCACCAAATTATGAAAATTACGCCTTATGGAAGGAACTGTTTCATGTAATACTGGTTTCAGAAGTTCCCAGCAACTCGTAGGCCAACTAACATACATACCATCATTTTCTAAGTCATTAATCCACTAGAAAAGAATTCAGGAATCTTTTAAAGCTACCTTGAGATAGATAACAGTTACATTACTTTCAAATTTAGATTTTTTTTTTTTTTACTCTACTAAACCACAGGTGGAAACACACACAGATTTTGCTGTATTTCTGACATAAAAAGCCAACTGAATAGGAAATATGACACATGACAACTGTATGCTTCCAAAAACAAATGAAAACTTTGGCTCATTGCAAACTGCTTTGTTTGTAGCCATCTGTATTGCTTGGTGTGCTGACGGTGGGGGTATGTGCATGCATGTGGCGCAGATCCTGCCGAGCCACATCCTGCCGGGACTCGAGCGATGAGCCATTGGAAAGCATCTGACGTGGGGCTGGGAGGGGCTGAGGGAGGGGGCTGGGGTACAAAGTGAATAAACTATAATTAATATGAAAAATAAAATTTAATAAAAAAAAAACTTCTGGCAGAGTGTCCTCTAATTTGCCACATGTACATAGTCTCTACAAAGACTGAGACAGACTTTCTACTTCTAGAAATTTATTATTTCTTAGCTCTTTAGCAGAGTTCTAAGTTCACATAACAGACACTATAGATACAGGCATAAATCATCTCACTTTTAACAGTAGTTACAACAATGAGAGAGAATAGCAAAGAAATAAGGCTTGAATAATAAATAAATAAATAAATAAACTATACATAAAATAAAAGCATCTTCTATCCAACACTACCAGAATATACATTCTTTTCAACTACACATTAGGCATTCTACAGGATAGGTATATGTTATTACATGCAAAAAAGGAGTATCAATAAATTTATAAAACTGAAATGGTATAAACTATGCAATCATACAATAAACTAAAATTTAAAGTTAGCAAGAAAAATTCAGAAACATCACAAATATGCAGAAACTAAATAGTATAATCTTAAATAACCAATGAGTAAAAAACAAATCACAAGGACATTTAAAACACTCTTTGAAACAGGACATAGGAAACTTTGGGAGCAGCAAAACACTATAGCGATAAGTACCTACATTATGAAGTAATGATCTCAAGTCAATTATCTAATTTTCACCCTAAGAACCTAAGAAAAGTAAAGTGGCATAATAAATGTAAAAGCAAGAAGGGGTCAATACCAGTAAAGACTTGTACAAAGGTAAATAAAATAACAAAACAGCAGAGCCATACAGAAGAAACTAAAAGTTGGTGAACAACAAACTTGATAAAAGTTTAGTGGGGTTGACAAGACACCACCAACAAAGACTCAGATGCCAAACCTGTAATTAAATCAAATCAGTAGATACCAGAAAATAGAAGCCATGTAACTAATCAATAACCCTTAAGAACATAGACACTATATATGCTACAATATACACAAAATAAATGCAGCTTCAGCAGTCCAAAAAGTAAATTGTGCTCAAGCAGGCACTTTCCTACAGATGAAAAATTATTTCAACATATGGGAATCTATTTAACATATCATATCATTATAGGAGAATTAACATTTTAATAGACAAAGGAAAAAGCTTAATTTTTCATTATGAAAACATCCAACCAACTAGGAACACAGAGGAGCTTCCTTATCCTGATAGAGGGCATGTGTAAGAATCAACAGTACACATACTAGGTGGTGTAAGACTGATTGGCCCAACTTCTGGCTCTTTTGAATCCTACTAAAATCACTTAAGATGAGGATGGTTTATTTTAGAAACATGAACAAAAGCTGAGTGTGGTGATGTACACTTTAACCCCATGCAGAGACAGGTGGTTCTCTGTGAATTCAAGGCCAGCCTGGTCCATAGAGCAAATTCCAGAACAGCCAGGGCTACACAGAGAAACTGTGTCTTGAAAAACTAAAACCCAAACCCAAACCATACTAACCAACCAACCAATCGACCAAGAGACCGACCAAACAAACAACCTACAGTAAACCAAAGCTACCGCCACCACCAAAACCCCGTGAACTGTAGACTGCTCAGGAAGCTTTCTTGGCTATGGATTTTCAGCTGAATTTCGCAAAGAAAGTAGGAGCTAACTGAGGAATAGGAAAAGGAGGAGATGAGACCCAGTGGTCTCAGGAAGTTCTTCTGAGAATGGAATGGCAGCTACAGTCAGCACTGGAATACAGATATATATATATTTTTTTTAAGAATCACCTTGTTACTTCAACAAAGAAGGTAGGAGCTATTTGATAAACAGCAGGATGCAGTACAGACTAAAGTCATAGCCCAAGGCACACTGCCCAGGCTTGATTCTCCTCATGTTTAGGTCTATTCTCACCTCCCAGATCCCCGCTGGTGCTTTGTTACTGCTCCTATTCCTAGGACTGTCTTCTGCTTGTTTTATCTTTGAAGCTGGAAGAGCTGCTTCATGAGAGTCCTAATCCTTGGGTGAAGCTACTAAGTGGACAGAGAATGGGTTTGTGTTTTTGTTCCCTCTTCTGAATACTCAGTCACTCAATGCTTAGAGGTATTCTAAAGACTGCAAATACATAGTTTTATGGTAAGCCCTAAAAAACTCAAATGTTTAGGATAAGGAATAATCTGAGCACTTACCACTATTGCAGAATGCCGAATATCTAACACATAGTCATAGTCCCACACAGGCAAATTTAATGTTAAAATTTTGTTCATATCTTCTTCACTGAGCCCAAGATTTTTAAGGCCATTCATCAGTTTTCCTTCTGATTTCAGCATATCTAAAATACTTTATGATCAAAGAAGAAATAATTTTAATTTTGTCAAAACTTGGAAAATCTAGAGTTTGACAATATTTTTTTCAATTGTGTATCTACATGTTCATGTATGTAGACGCACATGAGTATGCATGACTGTGGAAGACAAGTCAACATTAATAGTTAAAGCTAATTTCAGTCATTTTAAGATTTTAAATTTAATATCAATCAAAATTTGGTTCAACAAATATTTGAGTTCCATGTTGTAAAGCTATCATAGTGGTTGACAAACAAGCTAAAATAAGTTGCCCATGTAGACTTTGAAGTCTAGTGAGTAACCAATGCTAAGAAACTAATTATCGCATGGTAATTTTACATTTAAAATTTAAAGCCATAGCATGTAGTGCTTTGAGGATTTGTGATTCCAGAGGTGTAATGCTTATATATACTTAGTATTTGTAGAGCTCAACAGAATTAAATCAGATAACCATTACGATATGCAAAACTCATAGACTAACAACTCCAGTATCAGGCATGAGAAACCCCCTTAGAATGGCTGGAATGTCCTACCCAGCTCTAACACCTCTGATCCACTCATCAAAGAATCCTCTTTATAACAGATGGAGAGCATCACAGAAAACCACAACTGGACACAGTACATAGATCAACATATCATGAAGAGCCTAGCCCCCAAACATCACAGCTCCTGTATCTATAGCTCATGAACATCTTGGAAGATGTTTGGAAGAAAAACTTTAAGAGCCAAAATATCAGGAAGTCTGCTATAAAACCCTCTCCCGGAAATGTCTGTATAAGTAAGACCAGAACAATGGGAATATAAATGGTGGAAGAGGTAAAATTTTGCAGGGTACCATCCATAGACAGAGTACAGGAAACTAATTATAGTTGAGAGAAGGTCAATTAATCTGTTTCCATTGTTGATTATCCAAAGTAGATTGGACACTCTATTTCTCTTCTGTCTGACTCATGACTTTAACTTACAGTTGAGCTGGGTATGGTGGCACACACCTTTAATCCTAGCACTCAGGAGGCAGAGGCAGGTGAGTTCGAGGCCAGTCTGGTCTACAAAGTGAGTCTAGGACAGCCATGGCTACACAAAGAAACCCTGTCTCAAAAACAAAACAAACCAATACAAAACAACTAACCAGTGCCCAGAAAGGCTTTCTGAGACTGAAGCATCAACCAAGGACCTAGGACCCCTACAAAGATGTAGCAGATGGGAAGCTTAGGCTTCATGTGGGTCCTCTAGGAAGGGAAAAGGGTGACTGTAGTGGGAACAGACTCACTTGCCAGCTTTTTGATCACTTCCCCCAGGCAGGAGTGCCTTGCCAAGCCATAGGGGAAGAGAACATACTCAGTCCAGAAGCAACTTGATGATCTAGGGATGGGGGGGATAGGGAGTCTGCTTTTCTGAGGAAGAGGGGTGGAGAGAAGGAGGGAGGGTGGGACTGGGAGGGGAGAAGGGATGTGGCTACAACCAGGATGTAAAATAAATAAAAATAAATTAAAAACAATACAAAAACAAAACAAAAACTTACAGATAAGTGGCCACTGTACCAGAGGCCTGTCTAATTCTACCTCAGTGTACTTTTGAAGAATTCTGTTTGTCCTAAGACACCTGATGGCACACAACATTCTAACTGATAGACGCAGAGACACATCTTATGTTTGCAGTTCTTTTCTGGAGAGCAGAGATCCCAGAGCTCTCAGTCCAGTCCCGAAGTATTTCCTGTTAAACATTAAGCTAATTTTAAAGAAAAGGCAGTCTAGAACAATGAAATAGCTAAGGTTCTACCATCCCCCAGATCACCCCCATCTCTCCCAGTTCCGAAATCTGAAGACACTGCACTGGTGCATTTTGGAAGAACTGCACAATAGGAAGCACTGAATAGAAGAGTACCGGGACAGAGGATGGGTAACAGGTACTAAGACACAGGGAGGATGAAAGACTGAGAGCAGGGTTAGCCACTACAGGGCGTAACAATTACTACACCTTCAAAAGACAGAGGAGAGATGATTGCAGTGTTCTGCCTATGAAGAAATTGTGTTTGAGGTGACAGAAATGCTAATCACCCTGATCTGATTATACATCATACACATGTATCAAAATACCATATTGTAGCCATAAATGTGTATAACTATGTCAAAACATTTGCCTAATCTTTACAACCTTTTGTTTTGCATTTTGACAATAAATTCAGGAAAATGTTGTTTATCTTTCCATAATTCAGAGTTTGTTAATAATTTAACACTTACCTGAAAGGATCATAAACATCCAAGTCAACACGCAGGCCATTTATGAACAGACGAGCATCGCCTGGCTTAATTTCAAATCTATGTCGTAGGTCCTTGAAACAAAGCAACACAACAGTTAACCCGCAACAGTGTCAAAGGTTCGGGGTCTACCAGTGTCCCGAGTGTGTGCAGCGCTGTTCCTTCTGCACAACAACCACCGAGTTCTACACACCAGTCATTGGCTGAATGGTCTGCAGGTAGGTACTGGCTTTCAGAAATTCCTTAGGAACACCTCACAAAATGCTTCTGGGAGTGAACTCTCTGTGCGTGTGTGTGTGTGTCTGTGCGCGTGTGCACATGCTCACATGTGCATGGGTGTCTGTGGCGTGCAGCGGGGATAAAAGGCAGGGCCTTGCACAGACATGTTGGGGAAGTGTCTTTAGCAACTCCCTGCATTCTTCATGTCCAGTGTTCTTCGACGCCTACATGGACATGCCTGAGAGGCAGCCTTTTCACTTTGAACACTCTACATGCACAACTGTTTTTTTCATGTTGAATGTTTTTTTGAGAAGTGCTGCTGCCATTTAAACTTCTTTCTTTCCATCACACCAACAACCGCACTCATTGCCTGTAAGGTGCCTTGTCTGCTCATCCTAGGTCAGTTCTCCAGCTGCACAGGCACATTTTCATAGATTTGGATCTTTTTACTTTAGAAAACAATTCTAATCACAGTTTTAAGTGTTTCTTTTGCCCATTTTTTCTTTTATCTCAGAAACTCTTATGTAAAGTTTATCAGAGTTCCTTATCTTTTCTTCTTCTTTTTTTTTTTTTTAAGATTTCCCCTATCAGGCTTTCTTCATTTGCCATTTCTTCATGCTTTCCTCCTTGAATCTGTACATTTCTAATTTATTTTCTTTCCATTGTTTTTTTCTTTTATAATTTATTTTTATTTATTATAACTTATTCACTTTGTATCCCCTATATCCCCCTCCCTCATCCTCTCCCAATCCCACCCTCTCTCCCTCATCTCCTCCCATGCCCCTCTCCATGTCCAGGAATAGGGGAGGTCTCCTCCCCTTCCCTCTGACCCTAGTCTATCAGGTTTTATCAGGACTGGCTGCATTGTTTTCTCTGTGGCCTGGTAAGGCTGCTCCCCCGTCAGGGGGAAGTCATCAAAGAGCCAGCCACTGAGTTCAAGTCAGAGACAGTCCCTGCTCCCATTACTAGAGAACCCACTTGGACAATGAGCTGCCATAGTCTACATCTGTGCAGGGGTTCTAGGTTATCTCCATACATGGTCCTTGGTTGGGGTATCAGTCTCAGAAAAGACCCCTGGGCCCAGATTTCTTGGTTCTGTTGCTCTCTTTGTGGAGCTCCTGTCCTCTCCAGGTCTTATTATCTTCCCCTTCTTTCATAAGATTCCCTGCACTCTGCCCAGAGTTTGGTTATGAGTCTCAGCATCTACTTTGATACCCTGCAGGGTAGAGTCTTTCAGAGGCCCTCTGTAGTAGGCTCCTGTCATGTTTCCTGTTTTCTCCTTCTTCCAATGTCCATCCCGTTTGTCTTTGAGGATTGATCATCTTACCCAGGGTCCTCCTTCTTACCTTTTTTAGGTGAACAGATTTTAGTATGTTTATCCTATATTATATGTCTAATATCCACTTATAAGTGAGTATATACCATGTGTGTCTTTCTCCTTCTGAGATACCTCTCTCAGGATAATCTTTTCTAGTTCCCACCATTTGCCTGCAAATTTTGTGATTTCCTTGTTTTTAATTTGTATTTTCTATATGGTCAATTCTCCTCAGTGTTACCTGCAATTGGACTTTTTACTTGTCAAATGTTTTCTCCTTACTTCCTACACCTTCCAGAATCCTTCCAGCTATGACTTCACCTCATCCTCTTGGGCATGGCTATCAATTCATGTCCACCTTTAGTCTTAGCCATTGCTTTCTAAACCTGGCACTTCTCAGCTTCAATAATTTTTAAAGTTGTTTTTTCTTTAAATGAACACATGAATCCTGTATGTCAGTTTACCTCTGCTGAGTAGGGCTTCATTAACTACAAAATGATCCTGTTCCCCTTCCATCTCAATCTTTACATTGATGTACCTTACCTTCTCAATTTTAAAATAGGAATGAGCTAGACTTACCCTGAACAGATATTGCTGTGTGTGGGTTCTTTTAGAGTGTAACAGGCAAGAGTAACTTTTTTATATTTCTCAGCATGAAGACTGCTTACAGGTCACTCAATCAGATCAAGTCGTCTCATTTCAAACCTCAGTCTCCTTCAAGGCTCTCAGCCCCAGTCATCTTTTCTTTGTCTCTGAGGGATGCTACCTTGTCTTTCAAATGCTATTTTTGAAGTCACCATCTTTGGTGATTTGGAATATTGTAAACTGGCACACTGTCATGTGCTCTTTGCACTTTCAAAGGCAGACTTTGGGAGTATGGAAGGCTCCCCGTGTCTCACATCACACGTTTATCTCAGGTGTCTTCTGTTGAGGGGCATGTTGGCCTTTAACAAGGAGGAGGAGAACAGCACACAGCTAACAATGTAGCAGCATCATGCCTTGGAGAACATCTAGAAGGTGAATGTACAAAATGTGTGTGGTAGGAACAAGAAGGCAGAAGCTCGTCTGCAAAGCTGTTCTGCTAGCCACTCTCCGTCGTGACCCTCAGTCTGGCTATTTCAGCAGGACTTCTCCAGTTATTTCTCCTGAATTTGCAAATGATTTGATGATGAGTCGCTATCTACCTGCTGGGCACTGGAAGCACCCAATTTGATGATGTTCTGCTCTTTAGTTTTTAGGACTTATTTCTTAAATTATGTGTAAGTACGTTTGTCTCTGTATCTGTCTATGTACATGGGGATGGCTGACTACATAAGCCAGAAGATGGGTTGGACCCCCTAGCTGGAGTGATAGGTGGTTGTGAGGAGCCTGACATGGTGCTGAGAACACAGCACAGGTCGTCTGCAAGGATGGCATGTTCTTTAACATTGCTCCCCCTCTCCAACTCCTGCTGCTTGCTATTGTTTTCTTCCACTTTAACTTACTATATTCTTAAAAAGTACAATTCATTTAAAACCTGAGGGATGGCTATCATGGGTCATTGTCTAGACTGATCATATGTTCACTTCTTCCCACAACACCTCTTTAATTTTATGAAATCTTCCAGCGCGCCGATTCAAATGATCATAAGGAAGAATGTTCTGAGGGTAAGTAAACAGAAAAAACTGAATATCTAATGTATAAAGCCACTGACACGATTTAGCTAGCTGCCATCATTAAACTGTTGGCAAGATTATCAGTGTGGCTGACTAGCCTACCATCCTACCTAGCCCCATTACTAAAGGAGTAAATACTAACTGCTCTAGCTTCCCTTGCAGCTAGAGATGTTCACATGACAGTCTTGGTCCATGAGACACATGCCAAAGTCTGTGGTGGGACAGCTTTAAAGATGATTAGTGTGGTTACTAACATTCTTCTGGCCTCCTTCTCTCTGCATACAGAAGAGATGTTGAGCTGCTTCTGCTCTCTTACTATCTGCAAAGCCCGTGGGTGTTTTACAAACAGTTTCTGACACTAGGGAGCTCCTGAGCTGCAGCATCAGTTATAGAGACTTTAAGACATCTTTTCATGTGAGAAAAATAAATTAACACTGTTTAGGGCCTTCAGTGTCTGCTATTAGGTTAATTAAGAGAGAAATGATTACATGGCATGGAGCTAGGCTATGACCAGTATGTTAACTACTAGCATACAGCCGTAAGTGCTAACATAATTAGTATAATTGGGTGTTTAAATGTTAGTAAACTTGGGAACAATCTTACCAAACGATCCGCTACGTCTTACTTGCTATGGGATGCTAGGCATGTCACTGTAGTCTGACACTGGTTGATTCTTTCCAAGTGTCAGACTAGTAATAAAAACAAGTACTCTGTACTACGTGAAGGCCGGGAAGGTACTACAAAGGACGAAATTCTGGAGTCAGAGTGAAAGTAGGAGCTATGTAAACACCAGCTAGATTGTGAGATATATTACATACAGTAGAAAGAAGATAATGTAAGTCTTAATTTTTTGTATTTATTGGCTGTTAAAATTTTTCAAATAATGTATTTTGATCATATTCTTCCTCTTCTGCAACTCCTTCAAGATTCTTTCCAACTTCTCACCCACAAACTTGATATTCTTTCCCTCCAAACACAAAACCCTCAGAATATCCCAAATCAAAACAAACGAACAATCATGAAAACAAAACCTCAAAGACAAAAAAAAAATTAAAACAAACAAAGACATAAAAATGTGCAGTGTGTTTGGAGTCCTGAACATAGGCTTGCTTTTGTGTGGCTGATATGCCCAGTGTCTCTCCAGTGAAGAAACCTGATCGCCTCTCTTTGAACTATTTTAACAACAGCACTAAAACTTGTTTTTTAAAAATTAAAATAAAAGATCTAACTTATAAAAAAGTAACGTAATATGGTAAATAAAAAATTTTACATAATTTCAAGCAAACCTTTTGATTTTCCTGTATTTCTTTTCTCATTAGTTCATTGACAGCAATCCTGGTGAGAGATCTGAGAAAATACATAGGTTACTTAATAAATAGCATTCATTCTTCCCAAAGTGTTTAGGGATACTCAATAATTCAATGTAACAGAATAGTTTAGAAAATATCTATTTTCTAAATCTTCAGGAGGATATTTCTGTAGTCTAATTTGACAATGGTTCCATATTTTATCTGACATTGTATTCCATTCACATGAAATAAAGACTAAAATTTCATATACTTCCAATATACGTATCAAGTATTATCATATCTTATTTACCACTACTTTTATTTCAAAACACTCAGTTATATAGGAATTCGGATTACTCCGGGGTTAACCAACACAGGCAACACAGTCATCCATTGGTATAAGTAAGAAACTGACTTCTGGATTCCCCATAAAAACAGACATCAACTGCAGGGTGGGCACAGCCCTTATTAAAAATGGTTTGGTAGTGCATGACCTACACATGTCGCCGTACAGTGACAGCAGCATATACAGACTATTTAGAATACTCAGTGTTCTCTTATGTGAATGGTCAGTACACTGCATCATTTAGAATAATTATAAGGATGTCATCTCTTCAAGTTCAGCGAAGAGATTATTATTCTTTGAGTATTTTCCAAATGTAGTTCATCAAATTTTCAGATATAGTACTCAGAGATAAAGAGGAATGAATATACTTCATTTCATATTTGCCACTTTAGAAGACTTTATCATTCTCTTAGAAGTTAAAGATAGAATTAAAAAATTTTTTCTATAAATATAGTTATTTATAAATATAGTTATATATAAATATAATCTGCAACCCCCCTAAAATGTTATTATTATGTCTGTCAATGTAGGCATAAAAGAAATGATCTGAAAATGCAGATTGTTACAGGGGATGGGAGGCCCTACCTGCAATCTAGCATTCAATAGTTAATTAACAGACTTACTACAACTGAAATTATTTTACTTTAGATTTGCGCCAATTTCAAAAGCTACTATTAATGAAATAGCATGGCTAATAACATTACTATGGCTAAATCTATATTTTCACATATACATATTTCATGTGTTAGTTATGAACAGTGTTAACTTCTCAATTCTCCACCTTAAAATTGACTAAGTCAGGTGTGAATCTCATAAGGACATTTTGTAAATATGTATACTAAAGTGTCACAATAAAACTCCTCATTTTCTAATTAGTATTCTAATGTTGGTCACGAGGGCAGGCGCAGGGGTGGAGTCCTGTAGTGCCACCCACTTCAGAGGATGAGACAGAAAGATGGAGAAGCTGAGATCAGGTTGGGCCACACAGCAAGAACCTACCTCAAAAGAATTAAAAAAAAAAAAAAAAAGAAAGAAAACTACAAACTTTTCTGTTTTCAGGGGACCATAAAACATATTTAGAATCTCTTGTGTTGAGCAGATACTATTTGTCTATCTTTCAAATGTAAAGCTACCGTCATTTAAGAAACTTTAATCTGAACTGTGAATACATGGACAATATAGAATTTGAGAAAAAAGATTTAGCATTCAATCCTTAAAAAGACAAGCTAGATGAATAGGCTGCTTGCTCACATTCTCAAGAAAGTACTGTTTCACACACATACTGTGACTTGCTTGGTGTTTCTTCTAAACACAGATTTATATTTATTTACTATGTACATAATTTAATTTATTTACTGTATACACAATTTCACATTACTTACAGTATTATACTTGGTCATTTCTAAACAAAATACAGATGCATCAAAGCTGTATTATTTTATAATTTCTCATAAAATCTGAAATTGTATTCTGGTCACTCTGCATAAGCAAATGAATTATCTATTGAATTAAAAAGTTTATTTAATGGAACAGTTAGTATTTCCTGGAAACAGTTCAATGACATATCTTACTGGCAAAAAGTATTACATAAAATACTCTATGCATTTAAAAGATTAACAATTTTGAAATCCAAACAAAAGAAAATGATTTGGCAGTATTGAGGGTACAGATCACTTATTCAGAATAACACTTTTTATTATCCTCCATGAAAGAATGAGAAATATTTTATTATTTGATCAAAAGTATTTTCTTAGTCATGATTCCTATCAAAATTAAAAAAATATATTTTTCTTTTCTAAATATTAGGCTCTAGTTAAATAGTTTTCTTTGTAACATAATAAACATGTGTATATATCCAATAGTTTACTCTAATAAAAACTAAACATAACGCAGAGTCCTAAATTGTGAAAAGCTATATATACTGGAACTGACATTTCCATTTTATGAAACCAGTTATTCTCATAAATTTCACCAAATGGAAAGAGATCTGCCTATAATCACACCAATAAACTTTAACATACCTGGCTTTTATGGGGAAGTTCTGTGCAATATCCTTCATTAGCTTTATGGCATCATAGACAGGGGTGGACACTATTTGAGAGGCTGCTTGAAAACTCATATCTGGAAGAAAAGAATCGCGAGGTGTCTAGTATAATGTTACAGCTTTAGACACCCCCATTTAGTACATTTTACTCATCACTTCTTCCCCCCACCTCACATGTTAACTTTATTCTATTTAGCATTTTAAAAGCTTTACATCAAAAACTTCTTCCTTAAGTTAAATTAAGGTATGACTTAGACTTTTATGAATGAGTGAATTAAAATAGAGTATCAGAAAGACCACTGCAAACACAGATAATATGGCTTCTATCAGAAAAACTTGAGGCTATTTTCTCCTATAATCAGGCTGAGTGAAATACGTGACAAAAGCTTTGACGGAAAGAGTGGCAAGGCAGTTAATATGACTGTGGAGAAGTGCTGTCTTCTTCAGTGGTGCCAGTGTCCCAGTAAATATTCTCACCCATGCATGCAGGGAAACAACCCTAGCCTCCCCTCCCTTTCCCCGCCCCCACAGGGAAGGAGAGTACTTGGGGAAAAAAAGAGCTTCAGCAAAAGGGGTGGGGAGTGAAAATAACTCAAACTCGATTTATACACGTATGAACTGTTTAAAGAACAAACATGATTTAGCAAGAGTCATTAGCAGAGAAACCGGTAGGTTTATAGCTACCTGTTCTCTCACTTAAAATTTTCCATTAAATTTTATTTAATATTTGGGTGCGGTGGTACACATCTGTAATCCCAGCACTCAGGGAGGTAGAACCAAGAGGATCTCTTTGAGTATGAGGCCAGCTTGGTCTAGACAGAGAAACCCTGTCTTAAAAAACCAAACCAAACCAAACCAAACCAAACCAAACCACAGCTAAAAACAAAACAAACAAAAAAGCATTCAAAGTACTGTACCTTGTAATTCCCAGACTTTCAAAGGCATCATTTCCTTGCTGCTTTCAATCAGGTACGTTTGGAATAGTGTCAGATTATCTTTAAGATCTGAATATATTTCTCTGCATCAGAATATTAAGTTACGTTAATGGTCACCATTTGCCACAAATTATGATACAATTAATATACTTTTGAAATTTTTCCTCTAATTAGACAAAAGCTAATCATTCAGAATTAAGTAATAAATTGTGATACAGCTATAGCTATTGAACTGAATAAGGACGATATATATGGCTCCTTTAAATACATAAAACAAAAAATGTGGAGGAATAGATCCTTAATTTATACATGACCTGTAAAAGATGCAAAGAGCAGGAAGAATCACTAATTTTTACATTTTTAAATTCAATGCCTCAAAAATTTTAAGTATTGCGCCTATATTTTAAAACAGAAACAATTTCACAACTAAAGACAATGCTTCCCATAGCAACCCTCACTTGGTCCTAGCCAAAGGCCAAACAGACTCTTGTTTCGTAGCTTAGAGTGTGTTGTTTCTTTGTAGTTTCACCTCCTACTTACATAAAAAGCTCAAAAGGTAACTTTGTCCAATGTTAAATACATGAGGATATCTTTTAGAGGGTCAAACATTAACGCAGTCAAATGGCATTTTCCTACGCATACTGTATAAGCGTTATCTTTCCTGTACTGCTCAGAAAATCATGCCATAGTACCCCTTCTTGTTTAACAGAAGTCTTTGTTTTAGGCTAACATTTATATATATATATATATATATATATATATATATATATATATATATATATATTATACAAACCAGTGTATAACAGTGAAACACCAAGAATCACTGAACATATGAAACAAAGGGAAAAGGAAGGTTTTGTCTGATATAGAATAAACTTCTATTTCAGATATTTATTTTAAAGAAAGACAAAACCACCCAATTATTCTATTTCTGATTCTAAAATCATGAATACCCAAAACATACAACACGGCTGTTAGCATAAGACATGTCCCTCCTTCACTGCTTTTGTTCACGTGGACCAGAGAAGAGATGAATAGAATATTTGGTTCACAGAAACACAGAAATTCAAACTGCCAATTTAGATAGACACAACCGTAAATTAATATAATTTAATTTTAAAGATTAATAAGAAAATAAACTTTATTTTATATTTCAATATATGGAATTCAATATATGGAAAATGTTTCAACAACTGGCAAAAAATATAGTAACACAAAAAGCAAAGGTCAGGAATAAGCAGTTAGCTGGAGTAGAAACTCAAAATCCAATAAATATAGAAAAGGAAGCTAAAGCTTGCAACAAACTGCCAATAGCTTACTGTTCTTGAATTCAAACTACAAAGTGCTTCAGTCAGTGAAATAACCGTAAAGAAAAAAATCATTTCACTCATTAAAAACTTAAAAAACATTATGTTGTTAGCACAGTTTTAGGAAACATATACACTCACATGCAAGTGTGGTTGTGCTACTAAATTTTAGGAGGAAAATTTACAAATATGGATCAAAATCAGGAAGCATAAATGTTTTGACTTGACATTTTCCCTTGAAAGTTGTGCCAAGAAAAAGCGAAGCTGCACATGACGGGTCCACAGAAACCCTCTCGGGCACTCTGAGGGAGAGTGTCCCATGCAGTGACAGTTCTCCCGCAGCACACTGGAAAAGGTGCAAACACTGTGCAAACGCTGCCCTCCTCAGGCAGTTATCTCACTCCAGCCACCTGTGCAGGGAGGGTGGAAACACATGTCAAAGCAGTGACAGGCATCCCCCAGTTGTGGAATTCTTGATTATTTCAAATGTCTGTGTTTTTCATCTTTGCTTTCTCTAGCTTTTTGACACTAGCTGTCTGTGAGTTCTTTAATAAAGATAACGGTGTGTATATAGCCGTGCTGGTTTTATGTCAACTTGAAACAAGCTAGAGTCATCTGAAGTGAGGGAGCATCAAATTAAGACAATATCTCCATAAAATCCAGATATAGGGCATTTTCTCACTCAGTGGCTCATGTGGGAGGGCTCAGCACGCTGTGGGTGGAGCCATCCCTGGGCGGGCGGGCCTGAGCTCTCTACAGTCAGGCTGAGCAAGCCAGGAGAAGCAAGCCAGTAAACAGCGCCCTCCGTGATGGCTGATGGCCTCTGCATCAGCTCCTGCCTCCAGGTTTCTTCACTGCTTCAGTTCCTGTCCTGCCTTCCTTCAGCGATGAACAGTGATATGGAAGCATAAGCCAAATAAACCATTTCCTCCCCAAGTTACTTTCTGCCGTGGTATTTCATTCAAATAATAGAAACTCTATAGAAGACGGTTTGTATATATAAAAAGAGCCTGTGCCAACATAGCATATCAAATTAAATACTTTCAAAAAAGTGCATAATAAAACCAATTTCATTTCTATTCAGACTCACTTCAGTTTCCCGAAAAGAAATCCTTGAACTTCATCTGCTTCAGTCTCATTTTCTAAAGAAGTATCAGTAGTAGCTACATTAAAAAAATAAGTATCTGTCAGCTGGTGAAAAACAGAAATGTCAATTAAAAATTCAATTTTTACATTTCTTTCCTGAAGGTTGACATATGTGCATGTATGTACTATAATCCTCATTTAAAAATGGGTTTAGATTGTTAAACACTGCATAATCACAATGAATGTCCTATAAATGACATAGCAACTCTATTTTATAAACCAAAATGAGAATAAATGGGACCCACAGCAAATCCTAGTTTATGTTTTCAGGTCTGGTGGTAGATCCATAGCCTAGTAAATGTGAGTTTTTGAACAATTCAAGCAATCTTGAAAGATGGTCATGCATCTTTAGAAAGATAACACAAAAAATGCTGGTATAATATGTAACACTCATCCCCTTCTCCTATCAAGGGATGTGGAAGTCGAGGAGGGGAAGGCTGTGATGTTCTTTATCAGTGTGTTGCGACTCAGCCGGTCTGCTCCGTCTTCTCACTCTGCTGAAGCTCTGGGTCTCAGACTATAAGCAGAAATGCAGTCATGTGCTAGCTGTGTATTTGCTGAATTCAATCACTGCATAATATTTGCTATATGCTATGATTTCTGATGGGATAGATATCAGGATAAAGACACTAGTTATAAAAACCATAGTTGGTGAGAAAAGAGAAAGACAAATGGACAACTTTAATACAGTGAACAAAACTTTTCTAAGTGGAGGCACAGAAATACATGGGCTAGAAAAGAAAAAAAAGCAAACAAATAGAACTTTGAGAGATAGGAACTGTATATCGCCTGGCTGAGGAGATATTGGCGAATGACAGCTGCTGGGAAAGGGGGTTGGTTTCTTTAAGAGTATGGCACTGTAAGTGGATGATATTCCTGCAGAGGGCCACACATTGAGCCCCTGAAGCCTGTAGTCGCCTGCACAGACGAAGCTGCTCAAGTATTCCAGCGTGTCTCACCCTAGCTGAGAGCTATTGGTGGTGGGTGGCTTGCTGAGGGAGGTCACTTTTCTTTTGGAAGGGCCATTGGCAATTTGGCTGTCATACCCCAGTGGATGACATCACACCCACGTGCATATGGTAGGCACTAATAGACAGACTAAACGGGTTATAAAAACAAAAAAAGAGGAAGATGTGCTAGGAGAAGGGTAGGCAGAACTGGACGGGGAGGCGCGGGAGGGGTGACCAAATACACTGTAAACATGAATAACAATGTAAAAGGACAGAAAAGCCTTATTCAAACAGTAAATATCTTACTTTTAATTTGGATATCATCCAACGCCTTGTATTCTGTGTCCTTAATTGCTAGCTCCACACCATAGCCAGATAAGTACATTTTCCTTGAGCTTGGTTTCTGTTCAAATACATTTATTTTAAAAAAGGAAACATTTAGTTAAGCATGTTGCTTTAAATTTAGTAGCATGACATATTAGGATATAATAGCAGATTACCAATAGTGGAAGCTTGCATGCATGTGCGTGTGTGTGTGCCTGTGTGTTGTCAGGTGCTGAGTCTTCAGCCCAGTGCCTTGTAGGTGCTAGGAAAGTACTCTAGCACCAGGCTAGAGTCCCCTGCCCAACACAAAGAGCTTGTAACCACCGTGAATTATTATTATTATTATTATTATTATTATTATTATTATTATTATTATTATTATTATTTGGGGAACACTTATGTGAACTATTATTTTGGGGGAATACTTAAACTCTCTACATCTATATCAAAGAACCAGAGTTTTCTCAAGGACATCTTCCTTCACTAGAAACTTAGATATGACTCTTCAGTATTTTTTAATTGGAAAAAGAGATTTTTCTCTTCAAATCTACAATGAGTTAACAGAGGGTCCAATACAGTAAAGTTGAAATAGAATTGCATTTCTTCCATTCACTTCCACAAGACTTGCTTCTTATGTGTTAGGCAACTGGATCCAGGACAATCAGAGAGCGCAAAAGTAAATAATGAAAAGTACAGAGAGAGATAGACAATAAAACACTCAATGCTTAGTGCCCTGGAAACCTCGTAAGAACTTTTTTCAGGTGTCTCAATGACTAAAATATTCCAAATGTTGCAAATTAATGAGTGTCTATCTGAGCTATCTGAAATATTTATATTATCAGATTTTAGTAGCTACTTTTCCTCCTTCTAGGAAGGGACAAATATAAAATTTAAAATGTATCTCTAGAGATGACTCCAGTGAGCAAGGCAAATCGCGTTTCATTTTGCAGGAGGCAACACAGATAAAAACACATGATTTTTAGAAAGATGTCTAAGTTCCCTTCATGTTCCAACCTAAAATTCTTATCGGCTGTGCTGCAACCATCATGATTTCTTTTTTATTCTAAGAGTTAAGAAGCTAGTTGTAATTACTTGAATGCACCAAATTCTTGGTAGCAACTATATATCTTTTCTTAACACAAGTTTGTACAGGGACAGTTTGGTAATTCTGCATGTGACAGAGGAATGTGGAAGGCCAGATACTGGAGGGAAGGAGAACCATAATGACACATTACCCTCTACTCCTCTAATGATTTTCTTAAGCCTTAAAATGAAGTGTATCAGGAGAATGCCTCTCTCTTGAGCTCTTAGGTCCAAATCAGAGCATGTATAAATAACCTTTGGATACATACTTAAAACTGCTGCTCGGAGTGTAATGAGAGCATGAAGAAACTAAGTTATTGATAACTACACTAATATAAAAAGTTGAGGTATTCTAAAGAGTTTTCAATATCATGTGGCTACTCCAAAACCAAGTTGTAGCTGGTAGACTGGAAAACTGAAGTTTAAAGGCCACATATCTTGTCAGAGTTGATAAAGGAAATGTAATCCACATAACCAATTTCTATTATCAATACTAAAGTTATTGGTGCCTGGATCATAAAAGGAAAGTGTTTATTAAATTTGTATATAGTTTCTATTTTTGAAATGTATTAAAATAAAAACAGAATTGTAGTTTAATAAGCTTGGATTTGTAACCTGAAGCTCTTAGCCAAAAGGGCTAAGACAAGCCTTCATATTTCTTTTGTTTTTTAAATTAAATTTTTTATTTTTTATATTAGTTACAGTTTATTTACTTTGTATCCCAGCTGTAGCCCCCTCCTTCATTCCCTCCCGATACCACCCTCCCTCCCTCATCTCCTCCCTGCCCCTCTAAGTCCACTGATAGGGGAGGTCCTCCTCCCCTTCCATCTGACCGTAGCTTATCAGGTCTCTTCAGGACTGGATGCAATGTCCTCCTCTATGGCCTAGCAAGGCTACTCCTTCCTCAGGGGTTGTGTGGGGAGGTCAAAGAGCCAGGCATTGCGTTCATGTCAGAGACAGTCCCTGTTCCCCTTACGAGGGTACCCACTTGGATACTGAGCTGCCATGGGCTACATGTGTGCAGGGGTTCTAGGTTATCTCCATACATGGTCCTTGGTTGGAGAAATAGTCTCAGAAAAGACCCCTGTGCCCAGATATATTTGGTCCTTGTGGAGCTCTTGTCTTCTCCAGGTCATACTAACTCCCCCTTCTTTCATATGATTCCCTGCACTCTGCCCAAAGTTTGGTTTTGAGTCTCAGCATCTGCTTTGATACACTGCTAGGTAGAGTCTTTCAGAGGCCCTCTGTGGTAGGCTCCTGTCCTGTTACTTGTTTTCTCCTACTTCCAATGTCCATCCCATTTGTCTTTCTAAGTGAAGATTGATCATCTTATCCTGGGTCCTCTTTCTTGTTTTTAGTATATTTATCCTATCTTATAGGTCTAAAATCTACTTATAAGTAAGTATATACCGTATGTGTCTTTCTGCTTCTGGGATACCTGACTCAGAATGATCTTTTCTAGATCCCACCATTTGCCTGCAAATTTCATAATTTCCTTGTTTTTAATTGCTGAGTAGTATTCCGTTGTGTAAAAGTACCACAATTTCTGTATCATTCCTCCATTGATGGACATCTGGGTTGTTTCTAGGTTCTGGCTATTATGAATAAAGCTGCTATGAAAATGGCTGAGCAAATGTCCTTGTTGTGTACTTGAGCATATTTTGGGTATATGCCTAGGAGTTATATAGCTGGATCTTAAGGTGGCGCTATTCCTGATTGTCTGAGAAAGCGCCAGATTGATTTCCAAAGTGGTTGTATAAGTTTACATTCCCACCAGCAATGGAGAGGGTTCCCCTTTCTCCACAACCTCTCCAGCATGTGTTGTCACTTGAGTATTTGATCTTAGCTATTCTGATGGTGTAAGGTGAAATCTCAGGGTCGTTTTGATTTGCATCTCTTTGATGGCTAAGGACGTTAAGCATTTCTTTAAGTGTTTGTCTTCTATTCTATATTCCTCTACAGAGAATTCTGTTTAGCTCTGTACCCCATTTTTTAATTGGATTGATTGATTTGTTGCTTTTTAATTTCTTTAGTTCTTTATATATTCTGGATATCAGCCCTCTAGGTCAGATATAGGGTTGGTGAGGATCCTTTCAAGCCTTCATATTTCTATCTCTTCTTCCCCCTCAAAAAAGGCATTTGTTCAAAGGAAGCACAAAGAAGTCTATTTTCATTAAAACCTCAGCTGATAAATTTACATTATTGTTTCTGTGATTGTTCAAGATGTCATGCATTAAGTAGAAGGTTATTATTTACTGGTACAAAGGCATCCTCATGGTTAATATGATCCCATAGGAGTATTTTTTTACTATAGTTTCCAAAGAATATTTAAGACAGCCTCAACAGATGGGCATATCCTCCACACATGAGGTAAATATACTCTTTTATCTCCTACATCCATTTTCTCTTCATGTGTCTCTTACCTCTGGTCTGCTCCACCTAGGAGAGAATCACTCCCATAATGTCTATTGATAAACACATATTTATTTTTATGGCAAAAAAGGAAAAGGATTGAGAATTACTAGTTTAAAAACAATAAGCTATATAGAATGTTTGATCCTCTTTTATCTTCATATTTTTACTGATACACTTTTTTTTTAATCATTGAACATTATATACTTATGGGTTATGCACAAGCAAATGTCCTTGTGTACTTGAGCATATTTTGGATATATGCTTAGGAGTTGTATAGCTGGATCTTGAGGAAGCACCATTCCTAATTTTCTGAGAATGTGCCAGATTGATTTCCAAAGTGGTTGTACAAGTTTACATTTCCACCGGCAGTGGAAGATGGTTCAAAGGGGACTATTTCTCTTACTGCTTTGTAAATAATACTTGGCATAGAGGCACATGAATTAATTACTTACGTATGCTAATACTTAGAAAACATATGCACATTCAATGGACCTATGCTTTTGCTTTATATTTTAATCTTCAGTAGACTATTAAAATATCTATATTCTAGTTTACCAAAAATTTAAGATTATTTAACAAGGGTTTCTCATTTCTAGTAAATAGTAGTGATTTAACTAAAATCATACAATAAAAATTAAAAATTTAGAATAGTGAGGAGAGTGAAAAGACATTTCAGTAATATATGCTTAACGGAATAGAAAAGTCTCCTGATAACCTCTGTACCACATTCTTAAAATGACTTCAGCAATCTCTCAGGATGTAGCATCCTGGGACATGGAGGAAATTGCTGGAGCAACCTAGGTTCTGTCTGCATTTCTCCTAGAATAGGATGTTCTACAAATGCTTTAGTTCAACTAAAACAGTTCTTAGAAATAGTAACAAAGAATAAGATCTAAACACAGCAACCTAAGTGTCACTTAAAAAAGCTAGATGTGCCCAAGAAAACTAAGCTTTAAAGAAGATAAAGGAAAGAAGCCCCAAACATTGAGACAGAATGCTACAACAGAAAGATCACAGAAGTCGAAACAAGCAAGAAGCTAGAGGGGCTTCCATACAAAAGATTAGTAAAATTGATAAACCTTTAGTCTGGCTCAGGAAGAAAATGATAAATTAGTAATACTGTCAAACAAACAAGTAAGAAACAACACAAACACAAACATGTACCTTAATGTAGTGGCGGAGAACATACAGAATTTTACCATTTTGAGATTTCTTAGACAACACTTTGTGAAACTCAGCAAATGCTCTAGTACCAATTTCTGCATAAAGAATGACCACTGGTAAGTTCTCCCTGCCCGTGGGGAACTTATGATCTCTCCTAAACAGATAAGGCCTGGGCCTGAAATGAAAACAAAACACAGACTTCAGAAGAAGTGAGGGGCAAAAAGCGTATGAGACATATGCCAGGATACTTTCTATACTTTCTGCTACCAAAGGATTCATAATGTAAGTAACCACAGAAACAGGGAAATAGAAATAGAAAAAGAAGGAATTGGTTTATCCAAAATTGACTTGAGAAATGCTTTAATTTCTGGTTAGGTGAATTGTAAATAAAATAACATTTTGTTAATATGATTTTGGTCAATTAAAATTTATATTTAATTAGAATAATTTTCACTATAGTTAATATTCCCTGAAAATAGTTTCCAAATCTGTAAAAGACCATGCAAAGGCACACCTCCATCAAAAATCAATGTTTAACACCAAGGACTATGAATGAGTCCTTGAAAACAGGTGGACAGGGTCGGGAGCCAGGAGGGTTCTGGAGCTCGACCGGCACCACTGCTGTAATCAGCTGTGACAGTTTCTTTCCCGGGCACATGCTGGATCATCTGCAACTTCCATCAATCTCTGCTTTTGCGTGTGAAGCTGGTTACTACTCCTTATACCACCTTTTCAGTCTCCGGGGCTCAGACTGGTTAGTCAAGCGCAGTGAGACCAGGTGAAAGAGAGAAATGCTCATATTCCAGGGAAAGTGATTTCTGCTTGGGGCCTCTAGGCCTGGCGGAGGTTTCCTTACACAGGAATTTAAACACATACACAGCTCTGATAACACAGCAAGGAAGCAGGGGATGGCAGACTCCTCATATTTCCAATTAAAAGCATATCTAGTTTCCTCAAAATTACTTGCAGCATGGGTTTTTCTTATCCTTAAGATGGGCTAAAAGACATAAAAAGCTTCTTGCAGCCACCAATAGAAACAGGATCAAATATCTTTGTTCAATGTCTTAGAATATTAAAATTCTATTCCAAGTCTTCTCCCTCACAAAGCATTTCTCTGTTATATATACTGCTTTACCTTGAAGCAGCCTTATTCAGCAGCTTTTTAATTTCATTGATTTTACAGGTGTACTTCTGATGTATGACCACAAATGCATTACATCCATCTGGTGGTGGCTCAGCAGCAGCAATCTACAATCCCAAAGTTGACTCTGTTACAGGAGCTCATCGCTAGAACATAATCTAAACTCAACTGTTACTTTAATTAAAATAACTGAATTTTTACTATAAAGTCACTGTTCTAATTAAAGTAAAATATTTTCTGTGAATAGAATTTAAGAAATATTTAGCAAAGCCAACTTTGTCTTAGGAGATATATACATCCAATTGTTTTTGAAATCCTGTAAAAATTTTTATTCTAAGTAATTTCACTGACAATGTGTCTCCATGCTTTTCTAACTCCAAACAGGCAATATTTCATTTTTGCAATTATAATCAATGTCAGCAATGGTAATAAAATCATCAACAGGTTATGGAATGAAAGACACATTTGTGCAACACTTTGAATCAATGATGCTCACTTTAAATAGCTCAATCTATATTATCATGCATATTTTCATTAAGTAATGCTTGAGTATTTTCACCTGTTGGGACATCTGAATAGTTGGAGAGTATGCCCTTATTGAGAACGCAAACTTTAGGAGATTGATGTGTATGTCGTCTAAAAACTGTCCAGCTTTCTTCAGGATTAGGCTGTAGTAAGAATGATCTGATTCTACAAAAAGAAAAAGATGTCAGCATTTTACAGTCAGTGTACTGGCATATCCCACATACAGAGCTATTGAATTAATGGCAAATCATCATATATTAAGCTTGGGTCAGCTGCTAAAAAAACCATTATTTTGTCTGTTTCGGTGTTTTCTGAGCAATCAATGCAAGAAAGATTACAATAACCTTGCCCTTAAAATCTCTTGGGAAGATGCACTTTACTCTGTGTCAACATGTGGGTCACTACACAGATGAGTTACATACAGGCTCAGTGTGCAGCTGAAAAGGACCGCAAGCATGATGCCACTAGTAAGATAAAAGCACCAAGTCTGGCACAGTGAGCCAAGTGTAATCAGCATGTCAACAATAGTCCAGAAATCACAATTCAAACCTGCCTTTCATGATGACGTGTCACTCCTGTCTGGAGATGGAGCTGAGATACTGCTCCCTTTTCTCTGAGCTGATGTGAGCTACGAAACAGAAGGCTGGCTCTTTGAATTCAGTTTTAAACTCTCTAACAATCTTTGGGATAAAAACATTTAATTTTGGGGGTAGGAGACAGAAGAGAACAGCAGTATAAAGCTGAAGACAGCCCAGGGATGCTAACAGAAATAAGCAGGTAAAAATGTTTATATCCCTGTGTCTCTCCCTACATCCATGTTGTAGTAAACAGCCTCCCACCCACGGTCATGGAAGCAACACTACACATGAGTGGGTTACATATGAGAGAGAGCTCTGAAAGTAGGAGGGGACTTTCAGGAGAGAAAGGTTTCAGAGGGAGAAGCGGGGTGAGGAAATGAGTGAGGGCATAGGGAGTGAAAATAACTAAAATTCATTACATACAGGTACAAAATCACCAAAAATAAAACTTCTAAAAATAGATTGTAAATGTCTATACTTTATAACTATCAAAAATCACCTCTACTATGAATTAGAATGCTTAGGATACTTTATGCTGTTAAAACAATTAAATTTATGCTTGTCAAATAAATGGCTGGTCATTATTTTGCCTTTTTAATTTTCTCTTCATCTTCCCCTTGTATTTCACTCAAGATTTGTTTCTTGGAACTTAATAAACCATACACTTATTTTTGGCCAATATAGTCAGCTATTGATTCATTCTCTTGATGCTTTAATGTACTCAAAGATTTAAGTTACCTCATTTCCTCAATGCACATACTTATTAAATTTTTTTAAATTTTTTATTTTTATTATTTTTTATTTTTCATATATTAATTACAGTTTATTTACTTTGTATCCCAGCTGTAGCTCCTCCCTCATTCCCTCCCAATCCCACCTCCCCTCCCTCATCTCCTCCCTCCCCCTCTCTAAGTCTACTGATAGGGGAGGTCCTCCTCCCCTTCCACCTAGCCTATCAGGTCTCATCAGGACTGGCTGCATTGCCTTCCTCTGTGACCTGGTAAGGCTGCTCCTCCCATGGGGGATGGGGAGGTCAAAGAGCCAGCCACTGAGTTCATGTCAGAGACAGTCTCTGTTCCTATTACTAGGGTACCCACTTGGATACTGAGCTGCCATGGGCTACATCTGAGCAGGGGTTCTAGGTTATCTCCATTCAATGCACATACTTTAACCTAGAGTAATCTATACCTTGCTCTGGGAATTCTATTATGCCAGGCAATGCCAACAAATGCTTCCTGAAAGAGTCAGCAGATTCTAGACTACTGATTGCTATGAACTGAAGTATTTTTAACATACACTTTACTCACTTAGAGAAATGTAATGGTAGCTAGGCACAGTGGTGCACGCCTGTGATCCCAGCACTTAGGGAAGCAGAGGCAGGTAGCTCTCTGTGAGTTCAAGGCCAGCTTGGTCTACAAAGCACATCCAGGACAGCCATGGCTACACAGAGAAACCCTGTTTCATAAAAACAAAACAACAACAAAAGAAATGTAGTGGCTTAATTACAGAATACAGTATGTTTGTATGTCTGTGTGTGCATGGCCACATGTGCACACACATGTAAACATGGCAAATACAGCAGGCTCAAACATTCCTCAGTTACCTTCCACCTTCATTTCGGAGGCAAGCTCTCTCCCTGGCCTTGCACTCATTAAGTAGACCAGGCTGGCTAGCCAGCCCAAGCCCTAGGACCCTCCTGTCTTTGACATTACAAGCATGGGGCACACCATCACACTTTTTTTTTTTCCAAATGGATTCTGGGATCAAACTCAAGTTGCTTTACTAACTGAGTTATTTTCCCAGCTCCAAACTTAGCATCTTCTTACTATCATTCTCAGGCATGTAAATAACAAATCACATATCTATAGATTGTATGTTAGACAAATAAGCACACTCATTTCATCAGCTTCAATTTAAATTAGTTTTCATCTTTAATAAATGGTAAAATTGTCTGTATGCCTAATTGGTTTTGAAATCAATTTCCTAATGATTTATTATTAAACATTTCATTCTTTGGTTTTATACCTATTTTCTATGCCTACATGCTTGGCATCATGTAAAGATTTAGTGGGTCAAAAGTCATCACAATTCTCAGTAGAGGAATATCGAATGGCAGAGAAACACTTATAGAAATGCTCAATGTCATTAGCCATCAGGGAAATGCAAATGAAAATGACCCTGAGATTTCACCTGACACCCATCAGAATGGCCAAGATGAAAAACTCAAGTGACAACACATGCTGGAGAGTTGTGGAGAAAGGGGAACCCTCCTCCACTGCTGGTGGGAATGTAAACTTGTACAGCCACTCTGGAAATCAATCTGGCGCTTTCTCAAACAACTAGGAATAGCGCTTCCTCAAGATCCAGCCATACCACTCCTAGGCATATATCCAAAAGAGGCTCAAGTACACAACAAGGACATTTACTCAACCATGTTTGTAGCAGCTTTATTTGTAGGAGCCAGAAGCTGGAAACAACCCAGATGCCCCTCAACTGAATAATGGACACAGAAATTGTGGTATATCTACACAATGGAATATTACTCAGCAATAAAAAGCAAGGAAATCATGAAATTTGCAGGTAAATGGTGGGAACTGGAAAAGATCATCCTGAGTGAGCTATCCCAGAAGAAGAAAGACACACACGGTATATACTCACTCATATAGACATATAATATAGGATAAACCTACTACAATCTGTACACCTAAAGAAACGATTTAATCAAGAGGGAGGACTCTGGCTAAAATGCTCAATTTCCATCCCAAAATGCAAAGAGTATGGGCATCAAAAGAAGACGAAAACAGGAAACAAGTTAGGAGCCTGCCACAGAGGGCCTCTGAAAGGCTCTGCCCTGCAGGCTATCAAAGCAGATGCTGAGACTTATGGCCCACCTTTGAGGAGATTGCAGGGAATCTTATGAAAGTGAGGAACAGTAAGATCTGGAAAGGACAGGAGCTCCACAAGGAGAGCAACAGAACCAAAAAATCTGAGCACAGGGGTCTTTCCTGAGACTGATACTCCAACCAAGTACCATGCATGGCGATAACCTA
>NW_026591086.1:56660060-56701680 GCF_907164565.1 Psammomys obesus
TCTTTCCTGAGACTGATACTCCAACCAAGTACCATGCATGGAGCTAACCTAGAACCCCTGCACAGATGTAGCCCATGGCAGTTCAGTGTCCAAGTGGGTTCCATAGTAATAGGAACAGGGACTGTCTCTGACATAAACTGATTGGCCTGCTCTTGGATCACCTTCCCCTGAGAGGGGAGCAGCCTTACCAGGCCACAGAAGAAGACAATGCAGCCACTCCTGATGAGATCTGATAGACTAGGATCAGAAGGAAGGAGAGGAAGCCCACCCTTATCAGCGGACTTGGGGAGGGGCATGCGTGGATAAGGGGGAGGGAAGATGGGATTGGGAGGGGAGGAGGGAGGGGCTTATGGGGGGATATCAAGTGTAATTAATAAAATTTGTTTAAAAAGTCATCACAAGTAGAAAAAGTTTAAGCAGACCTTCTCCCAAGGTTGACTAGGCACCTTCTGTGTTCACACCATGCAGAGCCCTGCTGCAGCTCTGAGTGTGCACACCTGAGCGTAAGCACACCTGAGTGAGATTAGACACACCTGAGAGTAGGCCCACCTGAGAGTGTGCTGTTTCGTGACTCTACCATATTATTAAGTACTGAATACATACGTCATACTTCCTCAGCCTTACAGTATCACCATTTAAGCAGTGCCTAGCATCTTAATAAATTGCTAGGTTTTTATAAATATTTTACCTGAAATGCCATCAAAGGTATCTGACGTCTTTATTTTTAGGATCTATCTAATTAAGTCAAACATTGCTAAATATCAAAGCCACTTGAGCCAAACACACTGCAGCAAATGAATACTTAAAACTAATTATCTTCCACTTACATTTGAGTAAAAATAAAACTATTTAATCATCTACAATAAAAAGTTTCTGTGTCTAAATGGTTAAAGATTTAATTTCTATGGAATTCTACATTCATGTCATCTATGTTATTTCAAGATGAAAATACCTTTCCTTCAGAATAAAGCTATAGCTTCTGTTATAGCCTACCTTTAATGGCCTCGATATTTTGATATTCTCTAAAAATATATATTAATGTAAGTGTTAGTAGATATAGATACACACATTTTGGGATATATAAAAGTAGGAATTACAATCTTAGATAATGATATGAAAATACATTATTCTGACTTTTGTAGGATGATTACTGGGAATATCTTCAAGAGTTCTAAAGCAAAAGTACACAGGCAATAAAAATGCAAGGCCAAACATTTGTTAGAACTCACAGAATACACAATACTAAGAGTATAAACTATAAATTTTAAACAGTAATGATGAATCATTGTAGGTTAATCGACTCAGGTGAAGACTCTGAATAAGGGAGGCTGTTTGTGTGAATGAGTGGAGTAGACAGGAGAAATCTCTGCACTTTTCCCCACTTCTACTGTAGTCTTAAAACTCAAAAAGATCAAGCCTATTAAAAAGAAGAAAAAAATATCCCAGTGCAAAAGTTAGGCCAGAGAGGAGAGCTTTGCAGCCAGTCCTGAAGATACCTGACAAAACAGGATCAGATGAATGGGGAGGAGGTCCACCCTATCAGTGGACTTGGCAAGGGGCACGGTGGAGATGAGGGAGGGAGGGAGGGACTGGGAGGGAATGAGGGATCGGGACACGGGATACAGAGTTAATAAAATGTAACTGATAAGAAAAAAATAAAATTTAAAATAAATAAATAAATAAATATTAAAAAAAGAAATTTAGGTTAAATATTGCAGAAATTTTGATATTTTCTGTAACAATATACAATCATTACTAATTATTTGAGTGTTCCTACAGGTTTTATATCTATCTTAGAAATGAATGTTTACAATAGTTTCCTAGTTACAATAGTTTCCTTCTATTGCTGTGATAAAACAGAATGACCAAAGCAACATGGGAGAACAGGGTTCATTTCACTTTCCTGTCCGGATCACAGTCCTTCCTGAAGGGAAGTGAGGGCAAGAATTTGTGCAGGAACCTGGAGGCAGGAACTAAGGTGGAGGAACCCAGGAAGAGAGCTGCATATAGGCTTGTTCCCTAAATCAATCTATCTATCTTTCTTTTCTTTTCTTTTCTTTTCTTTCTTTCATTCTCCCTTCCCTTCTCCTTCTCCTTCTTCTTTCTTTTCAAAACAGGTCTCACTTACGTAGCCTTGCCTGGCCTGAATTTTCTATGTCAACCAGACTGGTTTCAACCACCATGCCCAGACCCAGCCAGGTTTCATATACACCCAGAATCATGGCCAAAAGCGGGCATACCCAGAATGCTATTGGGTAATATTTAGTCACTTATTAAGAAAAGGCACCACAGGCTTGCCCACAGGTTTAGCTGAGTCGGGCATTTTCTCAACTAAGGTTTCCTTTGTTCAAGTGACTCCAGCTTGTGTCAAGCTGGCACAAAAATAGGTAGTGCAGTTTCCACTAAAACATCTGTTCAAGTTCAGAGAGTTCTTTCTTTCTTTTTCTTTCTTCCTAGACAAGATCACATGCAGCTCTGAGTAACATTTGACTCAATATATGGCAAAGGATGACCTTGAACTTCTCACCTTTCTGCATCACAAAGGATGGGATTTCAAGAGTGGGTCATCGTGCCTATTTCCTTGGTGATGCTGGTGACCCAAACCAGGGCTTCTGTGTGCTAGGCAAGAACTCTACCAGCAGAGCTACATGCCCAAACTTCAAATAATGTTCTGAGTTACTAACCCACTCAGCATTCATATTTAACTATGATGATTTAAAACACATCTAATGTAAGCATATAAGCATAAATTTCATATGCTAAAATATGTACATCACTTACCTGTTTGCTTATAAACTGCTAATTCTCTTACTGTTTCCACAAACTGCCAAAATTTTTCATTACTTTCTTCTGCCATAAATTCACTGTTAAAAATATAAGCCATGAATAAATAAAAATAAAAAATAGGTTAGATACCTAAGCTACACTGTAGAACTATGTTTTGGAACAACATGCATCTATCCCTGCCTACTAAATTCTGTATAAATAAAAAGGCACCCAGACTGTCAGTCAGTCAGGACGTAAAGCTCCTCCCAACCCCCCATGCCTGACTCACTCCTCCCTTGCTGCTCTTCCCTCCACCCTTCTTCAGACCCTGACCTCACCCAGAGCCGGACCCTGGCAGAGGACACCATCACACCCCATAGAATCAACAAAGCAGAGCTCATCAGGGCTCACACCGACTGAAAAACAGCCCGCATGAGTCTCAGCTAGGTCCCTGCTTATGTTGTGGTTGTGTAGCTGGGTGTTCCTGTGGGTCTCCTAACAGTGGGAGTGGGGGTGTCTCTGGCTCTTTTGCCTGCTCTTGGGACCCTTCTCCTCCGACTGGGTTGCCTCGCCTCGCCTTGATATGAGGGTTTGTACCTTTTCTTACTGTAACTTATGTCATGGCCACCTGATGGCCCTGGGAGGTCTGCTCTGTTTTTGAAGGGAAGTGGAGGAGTGGATCTGGGGGAGAGAAGGTATGGGGGAAGGACTGGGAAGGTGGCGGGAGGGGAGAGTGCAGTCTGGATGTAATGAATGACAGAAGAATAAATAAATAACAAAAATACTGACCGATGGGGACCAACCGTGGGATCAGGTCAGGCAGTGTGGATAAGAGGAAACAGACACATTTAAGCTAGAACCATTTAGTCAGTAAGAACTGCTGTGTGGCATCAAGTAAATGCAATGCGATCAGTGATGTAATAATGCGATGAGGTTTCTTTTTAGATGCATGGGATATTGTTTTGTAAATACATTAAAACGGTTACAAAACTTTATGCCCAATACACAGGAACAAAAATTGAGACAAAGTCTCCCGTTGGTAGCCTTAGGCTAGCCACAAATTCATAAATTTTTCGTCCTCCTGCTCCACAGGGATTAAAAGGGTGTGCCACCATGAGCCATGAGGGGCAGGGTTTCTATTCCGTTTACGGGAACATGAAAGGGCAAAATCCAGTAATATGTCTGTTTTATGCAAGGAAAGTACACAGAATGAATAACAAATCCCGCTGTAGAGATATTTGGGGACAAGGGTGTAACTGAGAAGCTGCCTCCTCCCCTGTTAACTTGGGAGATAAAACGTAACTGGAAAACCAGGCGCTCTGAGTGTGCTGTCTGCCAACTAGAATTGTTCAGAAAGGTTTGCATTAAATGCCACCTTCCATGTCCGTAAGACGTTTAGGAACAGGAATCAGCTTGGGACAGAGAAGTTTTAAAAATCCTAGGCGGGCAGGAAAGTGGGGTGAGTGAGTGGCAGAGTGACTGTTGGGCGCAATGATGCTCCAGGTGCTTGGGGACATAGAGGGACAAGAGGAGGACGCCTGGTTGGAGAGGTACCGAGGGTGCCAGATCTGAGGGCACACTAGCTCTGAGGGGACGCTGGGGTCGGAGAAGACGCCAGATCTGAGGGGGCTGAGGAGCTGCGGGGTCGCAGAGGACCGCAGATCTAAGGGGGTGCTGGGGCTAGACGGGGCGATGCATCAGAGTGGGGTCGGCCTGAGCGGATCTGAGGGGCCCCGGGATGGGAGGACACGCGGGGACGTGCGAGGACCCCGGGGCGCGGGGCTCTGCGCAGCATCTTGCCGGCGGCGTCTGCGCCGATCCAGGGTCCGCCGCCACGCCCCGGCCTCGGCACCCACCTGGCCTCCAGCAGCAGCGGGGTCTCGGGCCACTTGGCAGCCAAGTGCGCGGTCACCGCTTTGGACGCGGCCGTCGTGCGGGCGCCGAGCAGGGCGAGCCACAGCGCGACGGAGCGCAGGAGCAGCCGCCGCTCGTCGGCCGCTCCGGCCCGCGCCATGGTGCGCCGAGGGAAGCGCGGGCCGCCGCGCCGCCGCGCCGCGCCGCGCCCCACTTCCGGTGGGGGGAGCTGTGGTCCGTTACTCGGCCGGCCCGAGCGTGCGCATGCGTGGCCGGCGAGGTCCAGGGGGCGCGCTGCGGAGAGTCCCCGGGCCGACGCGCTCACCGAGGCCGCCTGGAGGATGCTCGGAGGGTCTGCCGCGGGGTCCCGGGGGGGCAGGCCCGGGACACGGGGTGCGGAGCCCCCGTGCCAAGCCATGAGTAGCTGGAGCTGCCCCAGTCCAGCTAGTCCTGGGTGAGGCAGACTTTCAGTTTACGATTACCAGGGCCAGTGTGCGAGTGAGACTAGGCCTCAGGATTAACGTCCGAAGCTGCAGCTGTGCGCACTGTTGAGAGAGCGGGTGGTTTACCAGTGGCCGCCTCAGGCTTTCGCTGTCCTTGGCCGCTCCCGAGCTCGCCCTCACTTAGGGCCCCTCACCTAGGAGCCACACTCGCTTCTGGAGTTGGACGCAGAAGTGTGTTTCAGACCTTGGAAGGCCCAGGCCTGCGCACGGACAAGATGGAGCGAGTGGTGCTTCCAAAGATTACAGCTGAGCACGAAAGTGCCGTTAAACGATAGGAGTGAAATGTAAGAGAGAGGCTGGAAAAACCGTACAGGGCGAGCACAGAGCCGTTGCTTCCCGTCTGTGTACATCGCTGCCCTGTGGGTATAGCCATCCCTTCTAGCTGCCAACGTACACGCAAGCATACACTTACACACACACACACAGACGAGAGGGACATAAGAAGACGGACACACAGACACAGAGGCAGATGGAGAGGGCGAGAGCGCTCCATTTCCTCTCTGGTTTAGTTTTCTTTAGAAGACCCTGTTCTGAAAAAAGGCCCAGGGAAATGTCACTTCCAGAGCAGAGTGTTCACTTACTGATATCTCTTCAGAGGACTCTTCATTCTTTAGACCCCACCCCACCCCCCTCAGCTGCCTCGGATTGGGTTTTCACTTTAGGACCTGAACACAGTTCTGGCTCATTTCCCCTAGGGCAGATGGCGGCTTCTCTGAGAGCTCAGGCCTCACTCATTGCTGGCAGGTGTATGTGGAGGATCAGTAAGTACTGAAAAGGCCTCGGGTAGGTGAACAGAAAGCTAGGGCCAAGGAACTATATTTCCAGCCAGAGTCTGAGGAGAAGTATATTGTGAATCTTTTAGATGTTTTTGTTTTAATTCTTCATTTTTGGCTGAAATTGTGGAAATGAAGTGTTGACTGCGAGTCTGAATGTCAGCACATCTCATACATTGCCAATCTTTACTCAAAAGCAAACAACAAAAACTGACTTGCTATGTAAGTCACATGCGCTATGTCATTAAAGAAATGAAACTTGTTAGCATGCATTTCTGTTCAGAGAAGTGGGCATGCTACAGCATTCTTTTGGAGAGAATGAAATTCACTTAATATCGACTGTGTGATTACACACTTTATCTCTTAGGGTATTTTCCTAGCAACTGAGATCATTTTAGAATGTTCTCTCACAGCGATCATCTCCTGGGTTGTTCTTTGCCTGCCGGTAAGAGGGCAAGACTGGGTGACCTTCAAGCTTCCTTTTCCTTGCAGTTGCCTTGCAGGTATGAAAAACCCAACAAAGCACAGTTAAGTCAGCAAAATAGCCAAAGAGTAAAATGAGTAATTATAAAATTTGATCAATAAGCTCTGAGAACCTGGTGCAGGTTGGCCATGAACTGTGCACACCCCAGAGACATGATCATGCCTTAGCACTCTCTCCTCTTAGGAAAATGCAATTCAGAGTTAGTCACTTCAGGGCACTGTGAATGAAAAATTCATGATAGCAGTTTTCATTATATGTGGAAGACATGATTAATGAGTTCTTTATAATAAGAAACGTGTTTCCTGGAATAAATCATCTTGAATTCTTAAGGTACAGAGCCAGCTACGTGCATCTAGTGATTAGAATGGTGCCATGTGAGAGTAAAGGTAGATAATAAGAATCTCAATTTTCTGAGCCAAAATAAAGTCTTAACATTTAAGTGAAGTTTAAAATCCCCTTTTGTTTTCAGATATCTTTTGTTGTAAAGCAGACACTATTTTCATGATTTAATTGGAATATTTTAAATATCAAAAGCATCCTACCCTCTGTTCCAATTGGGAAGAATTCATAAACTTAAGGAATTTGTTATAGCTCCTCTTAGGTATGATTATGTCAAAATTATAAGCAAATGAATAATGGTTGAGAGTTTTTAATTTAAGGATCAGCAAGTCCAATTTTCTAACTTTGCATGTTTTATTTAAAGTAAGTTACAAATGTCTGACTCCAATTTATTGGTTTGTTTGTGAAGTCCCAGGACTGAGCCCAGTGCTCTGTGTGTACTCAGTGGGTACTGTGCTGCTGAGCTGCCCAGCCTCTAGCGGGATGTTTCGGGTGACATGGGTGCATGCTTGCATTGCCGTCCATTACGGTGGCTTTCAGGGAGCAGGCTGTGAACTGCACTCATTCTTAGATTAATCATTTTGGTTATATGAGAACTTGGAACTTGGTACCTGACAAATACCTCCTATGCCTACACATAGGCTAGTGAGGTCAAAGAGTTTATTGTCAGTGGCAAGATCCCTGTAAGATAAAATCGGTCACTTTACCCGCGGTGCGGTATAGCTTTGTACAGTTGAGTACACGCACACTGGCATGCAGGGATCTCTGGGATTCCTCACCTCGCCATCTTTCTCTCAACCTCGCCTTCTACTTTCTGCTCCTGATGATTTGACGCCTCTAGATAATCACATGACTAAAACCACACACCATTTCCTGACTGGTCTGTTGTAGCAGAGTTCTCTAAAGCTTTCTCTATGCTTGGCATGTTTCAGAATTCCCTTCACTTTTAGGGCTGAACAATACTCTGCTATCAGATGGTAACATTTTGTTCATTCATTCTTCCATGGAAACTTGAGTTTCTTCCATGTTTTAATCCTTGCTAATAGCCCTGCTATGGATTTGAGTATAGAAATATAGTTTTAAGATTCTCCTTTCAGTTTTTTCAGCTCTCTACCCTGAAGTGGAATTGCAGGACCATATAATTCTACTTTTAGCTTTATGAGAAATTGCCATACTGTTTTCTTTAGTGATTTACTGTTTCACATTCTCACCAAAAGGGAGTGAGTGTGTAAGGATTCCAATTTCTCTCTAGCCTTACAAAAAGTGAAGTAGTATGCCATCCTGGCTTTAGTTTTAATCTCTCTAATGATCAAGTTGTCTTGAAGCGCAACTTTTAGAGTTAACTTCTGAACTGAAGACAGTACTTTCCACAGTGGTGTAAGATTAAGACAGAGACTCTGTCCCTCTTCACTCATTGTTGAAGATACTACATAAGATACCCAGGGCTTGCTGTAGTAGGACAACTGTGCTCTGAAGGTGCCATGTTGCCCTGGCTCTTGTTGATTATGTTCTTACACTGCCCTTTAGTCATCTGGTTATCCCTGGATGGCCCTGGTGTCCCAGGCCTGGTGAAGGCCAGTGGACCAATGGCTGGATCCTAGAGCTGGGACAGAGGTGGAGGAGCATAGGGCAGCTCGGGCAGCTCAGGGCAGCTGGGGACAGCTCGGGACAGCTGGGTGTTCCTGGGGCCCTGCAGGTCTCCTTGGGAGTGTGAGCGATGAGGCGTGGAGGACAACCTGCAGCTCACCTCTGTTGGCTGTGCCCTAGGCACACGTAGCAGGCAGGGGACTGAAGACACTACTTAAAAGATTGACTTTAGTTGACACTCTTGGTACTTCCTAAAGAATAGCTTCCATGAAAGGTTGGTGGTTATAGCTCATTGGTAGAGCGCTTGTCTAGCCAATATGAGGCCATGGTCTAAATCCCAGCACTAAATAATAGTGTCACAATTGACCACATAGGCTTTTTCTGACAATTATGTCAATAATAGCTTCAACTAGTGAGTGATTCCTACTCTTGTTCTCATTAAGCTAGAAAAGGTTTCATGGCAGTTCCGACTGCTACAGTCTTCTATTGGCCATGTTTATGTTTTAACCTCGATATCATAGCTGGCGGCCATATCTCCACCACATATTAATGTGTTTCTGGCTGGAGAAGGAAGAAAGATCAAACCTGGTTGCCTGACTGAGCTGATTGTGTTTAATACAACTCTCCTTTGAAGACTCGCTTATGAGGCTGTTTATTAACTGGCCCCATGCTCCATGGTGGAAATAGAATTTTACAGCTGGGATATTTTCCCTCTCTTTCTTGACAAGATTGGGATTCTGTGGCTAAGAAACAAGGACATGAGCAATAATGTCACAGCAAAACTCATGTGTTCCATCTATTTTAAAATATCTGTTTTGAAGCAAAAGTTAGTCTGGAGAGCAGGCATGGGGTGAGATGTAGAAGACAACATCAATGGAAGGATTGTCTGCTGCAAGTAAATACCTTCTACTTAGAATAACTACCATGATGTGAGTTTAGTTGGTTGGAGAAAATCAATACTAGTTGTTTGAATGTTAAGTTGCAGTTAAGAAGGGCCTTTATTTCAAATAGTATAGTAACTCTAGAGAAGGAAATGCCAACATTTATTGTTAAACCATCTTGGCTTTGTTATACTTGCAGCTGGATGTGCTAAAAAATCACATCTAAAATTAAGTTATATCAAGTATTACGAGACAAGAAAATTTACACCAGTTATGCCATTTTTGTAAGTCTCCCGACCTAGCAACTGGCTTGAATAAGATCAAATAACAATGTGTGTTCTATTTAAAAGGCCGAAATTCCATTATTCTTGGCTAGCTAAAGGAATATCAGAAAAGTTAATTCTTCCTGTTTGCCTTCTCTTCTTCTCATTTCATCTGAGAATGAAGGGGCAGGATCTGGATGAAAACAGAAGCTTGGGGACAATTTGATTAGATTCCATCAATAGCGGCATTTGCATCTTGCATCTTATTTCAGTTGGAGATAGGAGAATGGGGCACAGAGATGGAGAGAAGGTGAGAAGTTGTCCAAGGTCCTCTGACCCTATAAAGCTTTTCATTTATTTTAATTGTTGCTTAGTGCCCATTTGTTGTTGTTGTTGTTGTTGCTCTTCTCCTTTCTCTTTCCCCTGTTAGTCTGGTGCCTTTCCTTTGTAATTCAGTGTGAATGCATTTCAGGCACTAAGTTGGAAGAGGAGGGCCCTGGTTGAAATAGCCCTGTGGTCCCCTGGGACCACAGAAGGAGGAACTAGAGAAAATAGGAACTTGAGCACATCCCCAGAGGGTTCAGGTTGTTGTGTTTCATGATCCTGGTTCTCTACATACTTGCCCCTGTAGTTCAGGTATGTCTTCACACAATGCCTTTACTTCAGTGGTCTGCTCCCTCCTCCAGCGCTGTCCCACCTCCATCTAAGCTGGCCCTTTCATCTCACACCACAGAGAGCTTTGTTTTTGAATCAGATGGCTTCCAGAACATTTCAGATGGAACCTTCTAAGGAGAGCAGACGTGCATACCATGTCCAGGAATCTGCATGTCTCAGACACATATAGAGAGGCCAGCGATGAGGACACACTGAAGTTCATCATGTCACCGTGAGAAAAGACTCTGACCAGAAGCAACTTAGAGGCAGAAAGTTCTTCAGCTTTCACCTTCAGGCGAGGAATGTCAGGGCATGATCTCAGGCTGGAGCTTGAAGCAGAGCCAGGAGGGAGGCTGCCTGCTGACTCTCACACTGGCCTAAACTTAGCTAGTTTTCTTATTCAGTCCAGAATGCCCTGCTCCCGAATGGTGCTGCTCTCAGTGAGCTGACCCCTCCTGTATCAATGATGGAGCCAGACCTCCAGACATGCTTCCAGTCCTGCCTGACCCGAGTAAGCTCTGAACTATGACTGTCTCTCAGATAATCTGCCTTGTGTCAAGTTGACGGTTTTAGAACCAACAGCGACAGCAGAGATCCAATGATCAGGCTAGATGGCGGCACTGTCTCAAAGTTAAAAAAAAAAAAAAAAAAAAGGATTCACTGGTACATTAAAATTGGCCAGAAAATAAATATCCTGAAAGTTTGCTAATAAATCCAGGATTGGGGACTTAAGTACTTTAGCACATTTGATGAACATATTAACATATATGATAGTAATGAAGATGAAACTGCCAATGTGGTCACTTTATGGAGACTTAAATACCCAGCTGTAAAAATAAACACTAATGCAATTGCTTAGATTTAGATGAGCCTCTCACTGGTTTAAAATTCAGAGTAAGTCACCACAGCGTCATAGTCAATAAAATAATCCTTATTAAATGCCTTGTGCATACCTAGGCTATGGCAAGCAATGGCATCTGAAAACACACAGCTACAAGTTACTGCCCTGTTTTGTTATATAGTTTCCAGTGGGTTATAGTTTATATTAATTACGGACAGTAATGAATTTCACACTTAACTAACAGGTGCTTTGTAAATTTGTCTCTAAGTTTCATATTAAACCTCAATGTTCATGAAGCAGAATTTTTCTGTTCATAAATTTCCCAGACTGGTGGGAACATTGGTGCAGGCTTGGCATTAAATCCTCCTGGGAATTATAAGCCACATCCTCACCTAAAATTTATGTTTGAAGTGACTGTAATTTGAAGTGTCAGAATCATTTCTGCCATTGATTGAGGAGCTATCTCTTGCCTACCCATTTCTCTGCCGTCTTGTCTGGATTTCTATTTAAGCAGTTGGCTTTTGCTTTATCTCTGATGCAGCCAGCTTGCAGAGTTAGCAGTAACTCCAGCTGGGGCAGAGTGGAGCCGCCTCAGCATAGCGATGCTGGTGACACCACAGCGTCTCCCTGTCACACTAAACTGCCTCACAGGCATAAAACACGTGTGATGACAAAAGAGAGCTGACAGGAATCGCCGCAGAGCGGACCAACACTTGCCCATTGGAAGAGAAAATGTCCGGCAGTGAGTTGGTGCATTATCACAGTGACAAAAAAAAAAAAAAAAAAATCAATAGATCTTGACTGTCAATAAAAATAAGAAAGACTGTGGCTTTCTGCTGATGGTTTATGATTAATGGTTTAGACCAGAACACTTTATTAAAAGCCAAACTCACTATTTTTGGAGATGCTTAGAAAAGACCCAAAGCAGCTGCCCAATTCTTATATGAAGAATAACTGAATAATCAGTTAAAACTTAATTAACTTCTTAGTTGAAGAAAATATATACATAGATATTTATATATCTGAATAGATTTTCATATGTCTGAATGGATTTCTCATAGCTCTGACAGTCATGTGACCTTTTCCAATCAATAAATGGCACGTCGCCAGTACCCTTCTTGTCTGTGAACATACCTCTCTCTGCAAATCTAACTAACCTGAGATCTTACATAATAAATTTCCTTTTCCTTTTCTTTTTAAGAGGTATATTACCAAGCACACCTGATAGGTCATTCTATGCAGAATAAAGTTGAGATCCAACCTGGTAAGAGAAAGTGGAAGTGATGCAGGTGAGAGAGTGGGAGGTGAGCAAAGCAGAAGAGTCAGGGATGGACATGAAGGGCCAGGCATGCAGATGATGAATCAGGGATTCAGGCTGATTTAACTGGGGCACAGCCCATTCATCAAGAGTCTGGAACAGGTTTCAGGGGAATGGGGCGAGTCCAGTGTTGGACATCCTGAGTTCCAGAGGCAATGTAGCAAGGACACAGACAGAATTGAAGGTAGCAGGAAGTCAGAGCGACAGTTGTTTGTTGATTGGCATCTGAGGAAGGATGTGAGAAAGAGGTTAGGGTAAGGGTGGTAGTCCACAGACTGGTTCCAGGAAGACGCTGAGCAGAGGTATAGTGTCTGATTTGGGGGACCAAGGAGTTTCAGGTACACAGTCTGAGGTGTTTGAGAACCTCAGGATGGTACGGATAGCTGAATCTGTGGCTGAGGTCATGGATTGAGTTTTAGTGAATGACATATTTAAAAGTACCTTGGAAAGAGTGTGGTGCTCTGCAGAGTCCTAGCTCTTCCTGTGTTGACTAGGGTGAAGTAGGCCCTGATCTCCAACCAGCCCACGGATAACTGCTGGGAGAGAGACATCATTTGTGGTTTCGTGGAGGTCAGAGAAGACATCAGTATTTTGTCATGGTGACAATGGCATCATGGCAGACTCAGAAGCCACATCAGGAATTATTCATCTAAATCTAAGATGGGAGGCAGTTCTTTTTTCTATAAGAAAGGAATCTTAAATTTATTCTTTACAAACAGTTATGCTCAGCTGTGATGCTAGAGACATGCCTAGTCACTTCAGACAAAGAGGCCACTGGCCAGAGGAAGCATTCTGTCCAACTTAGCTGGTTAGTTGATCAGAACTGAGGTGCTAAACAAAGCTATTCTTAAAAAAATATATGGACAAATTAAAGCAACAAAATACAGCGTGTGAACTTTGGATGGAATTCTGTCTCCCCACCCCCAGAAACACTTTTAAAGACATTTGGGGGTCAACTGGGTAAAAATTTGAATATGACCTGGATATTTGACTGTAAAACTGATTACTATAAGATATTACAAAACAGCATTTTTCTTTTTTTATTTTTTAACTTTTATTAATTACACTTTATTCACTTTGTATCCCCCCATAAACCCCTTCCTCCTCCCCTCCTAATCCCACCTTCCCTCCCCCTTCTTCCATATGCCCCTCCCCAAGTCCACTGATGGGGGAAGTCCCCCTCTCCTTCCTTCTGATCCTAGTCAATTAGGTCTTATCAGGAGTGGCTGCATTATCTTCTTCTGTGGCCTGGTAAGGCTGCTCCCCTCTCAGGGGGAGGTGATCCAAGAGCAGGCCAATCAGTTTATGTCAGAGACAGTCCCTGTTCCTATTACTATGGAACCCACTTGGAAACTGAACTGCCATGGGCTACATCTGTGCAGGGGTTCTAGGTCATCTCCATGCATGGTACTTGGTTGGAGTATGAGTCTCTGGGAAGACCCCTGTGTTCAAATTTTCTGGTTCTGTTGCTCTCTTTGTGGAGCTCCTGTCCTCTCCAGATCTTACTGTTTCCCACTTCTTTCATAAGATTCCCTGCAATCTCCTCAAAGGTGGGCCATAAGTCTCAGCATCTGCTTTGATAGCCTGTAGGGCAGAGCCTTTCAGAGGCCCTCTGTGGCAGGTTCCTAATTTGTTTCCTGACAAAACAGCATTTTAAGGGTATGAATAAAATTTTATAAAGTAACACTTTCAAATAATTTAACAAGAAGCATGCCTTTCTCAGAATGTTTAAAACTGCTGAAATTCCAAAGTCTGATCACTAGGTGGGGATCCATGCCTGGAAGTATTTGCTAGGCTAGCTGCTTGTGGCTGGAGAGGGCACAGGCTCCAGAGAAGAACCACCACCTGTCATTCCTCTAAACCACATCATTCCTATCTGTGCTGTAACTACTTACAACCTCAGATGTGCGGCTGTCACCCCTCATTAAAGACAGTTCTCTTTGTAGCAGATGGAGGCTTCTTCAGAAACCCACAGCTGGAAAAAATGCAGACGAGAAGTGAGCCAGGGGCCGGGGTCTCAGCCCTGGCTGGTGTGTCCACACTATAGTCCCCACGGGCAGCCCAGAGAACATTGTGGAAGAGGGTACAGAAGGATTGAAGAATCGGAGGACCAGGACACCCTAGACAGTGTCTTGAGGACATACCAGGGATGTTGCAGCCGTGACATTTCAACAACATGGCTAAACAAAACCTACACAAAGACAACATGCATCAACACGCCAATGTGGGTGGCGGGAGTGTCACAAGCTAGCACCCCTTAAGAGCCACAGGCAAGCTGTTTGCTGAGAGGGGAATCCACACACTCTGTGATGAGCCTCCTGGTTCTCCAGTCCGGAGCGGCCAGCCCTAAACCCGTGTACAGAAAAGAAACACTAAATGAACTCAGTAGGTTGCGTAATGTTATGCGTGCATGCGTGTACATAGGTATTTGATTCAAGAAAAGATAAGTTTTGGAGTCATGAGGGGCATGGGAAGAGTTGGAGAGGAAGAAGCAGAGATAGAAATGATGTAAATATGTTTTCATGTATGAAATTCTTAAAAATTGAATTAAAAATTGTTGAAATTGAATGTTTCGTAAGAATTTACTATTTTTCATGATTAAAACATTTCAAAATAAAAATGTAAAAAATAAGTTTGGAGGGAGCTTAGATAAAATTTAATGTTTAATTTTGGTGCCGTTTCTGTTTTAGAATGTGTATACATGAACCATAGCCCCTGTCCACAGCAGCTATTTCACAGATGATATTTGCATACTTTAATTTTCCTGCGCAGGCACACTCAATTCTTATGAGTGCATTATAGCATGATGACTAAATAAACATGTGAACTCTGAAGGAGTTCCCCTAAATCTGTTTCTAACTCTCTCCAGAAGGGACTTTCTCTTCTCAGTGCTGAATCCCCAGGGCTAACCCACCACTTGGTCCACAGAGAGTGCTCAGACATGCTTTGGATGAACAGGTTCATGGAAAAGGACCAACAACCACCCTTACCTTGGCAAGGATTCCCTTTCATTTATATTAGTTAACAGCACTCTCAGCATTTCTGCCCTAGTGGTAGCATCAAACTTCCTATATTGATGGGCCAGAGGGACAGGGTGGTCGGAAGAACTGGGAGACTATAGTTTTCTTCCTTCCTTCTTTCCTTCCTTGCTTCCTCCTTTCCTTTCTTTCCTCCTTCCTTCCCTCCCTCCTTTCTTTTCTTCCTTCCTCCTTCCCTCCTTCCCTTTTTTCCTTCCTCTCTCCCTTCCTCTCTTTCTTCCTCTCTCATTTTCTTTGTTAGAGACAAGGTCTTGCTGTGTAGCCTTGGCTGGCCTTCAACATGTTCTATAGCCCAGGCTGGGCTCAGACTCACCTGCCTCTGCCTCCTGGGTGCTGGGATGGAAGGTGTGTGGCCAGTCTAGCTCAGGGAACATTTTCACAGCAAATGCTTACATGTAGCCTTTAGCTGATACAACATTGTCATGCCTAGACAGGAGGTCTCATGCCTGGATCATTTTAGATTTAGGTACAATAGGAAGACCCTGCCACCGTGTACTATGAGGATTCACTCACTGACTGAATTTGTAAAGGACCTTTACCAAGTTCTAAACCTGTCCATGGCATTTGAATGACAAAACAGCCAGCCAGCTAGCTCAAGCCAAATAAACACAAAAGCTTTGCCTTTAAGGAGTACAGGCAAGTTAGAGGGAAAGATGAATAGTCTGTCACTAAAATAGTTCTGTAGTTGTTTAAAGATTCCCACTTAGCACCTTTCCCTGGACTCCACTAAAAGAAGTGAAGCCAGCAAAGAGCAGCCCACACCAGAGGAAAGATGATAATCAGGGTTTTCCCGAGAAACTGACCAGTCGTATTCGCCTAAGAGAAGGGCTTGTCAATTATAATTGACAGGTAGTTATGCAGGCTGAGAAGTATAATTTGTTGTGCATTAGCCAGAAAACCAGGAAGATGGTGTTTCTGATTAAGACTTTGGGCAAAGGCTTGAAAATAAATCTCATAGTCTGAAGGGCTGGAGCTGGGAGAGAACCAGTGTCCACACGTAGACAAATATGGGTGCTCCAGCTTAAGAAGAAGAAACAAACTATTCCTTGCAGGTGGGCTAATGAAGACCCACCCACGTGGCAGTGTATTTTTCTTTCCCTTTAAGGATTGGTTTTTAACTTTTGTTTGTTTTGTGAGTGCCTGCCTGTGTGCTGTGTGTCCCATATTCTTGTGGCTGTGTAAGGAGGAAGAGGGCATCTTACACACCTTTTGAGATGCCATGCAGGTCCTAGGAGCTGACCTAGGGCACCCTGCAAGAGCAGCCAACACTCTTACAAGAAGACAAGAAGAACCCTTTCCCCAGCTCTGGACAATGTGTTTTTTTCAGTCAGCCTGATTTTTTTTAAAGATTTTATGTATTTACTGTATGAGTGAATGCTCTGCCTGCATGTACAAAGGCACGCCAGAAGAGGGCGTCAGATTCCAGTCTAGATGGTTGTGAGCCATCATGTGGTAGTTGACCTCTGGAAGAGCAGACAGTGCCCTTACTGGCTGAGCTAGCTCTCCAACCTGTCAGCCTGATTTGAATGACAATATTCTCCAGAAATACCCTCATAAGGACATGCAGACATATTTTTCTAGCTACTTGGACATCTTAGAAAAGTTGACATGTTAATCAACCAGTTAATCAGCTGATTCAAAGATAAGCTAGAGCCAGGAGCAGTGCTGGCCATGCTCTCCTTGCTGCTGCGTGTAGCGGAGGCCAGTGTCAACGCTACTGTTTATTACTGTGAAAGGTGATTTGAAGAGCTTCTACGAGCTAACGCACACTACAGCACATGTTCAAACTATCACCATCAGGCCTTCTTTCTCCACAAACCCTCACATGAGGCCTTTGTCTTCTTACTGGAGGAGAGTTCTTTTCTTAACTTTCTGTAGATGGCTCTCTCATGCCACGCATAAATGGAGCCTACACCAGGCTGGAGCAAAAGCAGGCAGTAACATCCCTCCATTTGCTGCTCTCCATATTACCGCAGTTTGTGAGTGCCGAGTTTCCAGAGAGTTAGGATGTATTGACTACGTTTTAATATTATACTCAGCTGTAACTAAATTAGGATTGAGTCTTATACTCCTATTAGAAACTAACTCTCATGCCTTTCAAATGCACTAAAACAACACAAAAAATGCAGTTCACTTGTAGCTGAAACTGAACATTGCGAGGCAATCAGTATTTGATTTATGCTTTGAGAAATACAATGAATCACTCTCTGATTATAGCATCCCAAATTGCTAGGCTAAAGAGTCCTTCATGAGTTAAATACTTTTTCTTCAAAAATATTGGGTCTCTATAACAACATATCATTTCCATGGTTTTAAATAGAGCATTTAAGACCCAGGCATTTGAAGTCACAGGCATCTAACCACCAAGTCCATGAGATCATTCACATTGAACAACTGTGACAAATATCCAAGAATTACTTTCAATAATGCAAATGAACAGCTCATATCCTCTGCATTAATATGAGTACGTAAAATTCTCAAGTGAAGTGGTTTATATGCAGACATAATGATAAAACATCGAAAGAAGCAGCTTTGAAATTGACACAAAATGTAAAAGGCACACATGAATGTCTATGTATATGAAAATGGCAGCCACAACGTCAAACCTAATTAAAATGGATTGATTGCTTTGAGCTTTGACTTTTTTCTTTTATTAAATTATTGTGAGGATTCCTTGTGCTCAACTATAATTAGGGCACATACATATTAAATGTTTCTCCTATATACACACATATGTATGTATACAGACATACATATATGTGTATATAAGCTGAATAGAACAATATATATGCAAGTTTAAGTGTGTGTAATTCAGGTAATTAAGAATTATGATTCCTTAAGCAACATTAACATACAGATAGTTATGAACCACTGAATTGTATGTTACATTTATCTCACAGTGTATACTTCTGGCAAAGTGGATTTGAATTGATTTACATTTTCAAGTTATTGGGCAAATTTCCAAGTTTGTAAATTCATTTTCCATTTCAGTGTTTGTGTGTTGAGCTGGCTGGTCTTCCAGGCAAAGGACACCATGGTAAGCACAGTAGAGCTTGAGCTGGCTGGTCTTCCAGGCAGAGGACACCATGGTAAGCACAGTAGAGCTTGAGGATGGAATGAGGCTGCCTTTCGACTCCCCTTCCTGCCTATTGCAAGAGATGGGTGGATATCCCACTCAGGTTTATCTTGTTTATAAACTTTCAAGAGCCTGAGAAATGATAGTGTTGGGTGCTCTTTGCATATTGAAAGTTGGTTAACTCAGAACCATCATATGTCCTTGGAGTTGTAAATGTGAGATTCAGAGAAAGCCTGAGCAGTCAGTGCATGGAACAGAATGACTTTAAAATATGAAAAGGTGCCTAAGTGTCAGGAGGGAACATCACGACAGTGCATCAGAATTTCATTTCTAATGCTTTAATAAAGCTCCCTGACAATGAGTGACCTGGAGAAAGGGTTTATTTTAGCTCCTAATTGCTGGTTACAGTTCACCACTGAGAGGAAGCAGAGGCAGGAACGTGAGGCAGACAGTTCCACCACATCCACTGTCAAGAGAAAAAACTGCATTGTTACTGCTCAGCTCGTTTTCAGCTCATTCGTAGACCGGGGCCCAGGAAGTGAGGGTGTCCTCACTCAGAGTGAATCTTCCCACCTCAGCTCAGTCACAATCCCCGATGGTCAGGCCTGCAGGCCAGCCTGACTAGGTAGTCCTCAGCGAGACTCTCCCCAGATGATTTTAGGTGTTGTCAAGCTGGCAAACGTAAGCACCAGAAGTGCTCCACAGGCTTTTCTCTGTGAGGCAGCAGTTAGGCGAGCCAGTCACTTCCAGGTCACTCTCTATGATGAGTAAAATTGATTCCCACTGAGCCTCATTGAACTGCATTTGAGAGTGGAGCCTTTCCAGGTGTATCAAGTGTAGACAAGGTTGCCTTAACTAACAGTAACAAATTGGTGTCTCTAAGCAGGAAAAGGAAAATCATCTGAAAACAGACACCACTAGGGAAGAGCAGGTGATCACAGAGGCATAGATGGAAATGTTATGCAGCAACTCAACAATCACTAACAACCATCAGCAAACAGCGAGAAGCAAGGAACAATTCTTCCCTACGCGATTCACAGTGAATGAGGCTGGCTAACATCTTGATTTCTGACGTCTGTCCATGAGAACTATACATAGTTTCTGCAGATTTAGGAAAAAAACAAAGAAACAGGTGTTTGTTGTCCATGCTCCCTGTTCTTTAAGAGCCAATTATATGGCTCCTAGATTTCCACATAGCTGAAACCCAGTCTCCTCAGTTCCCTGGAACACGAAATTAACCAACTCCGTGTTCCCAGCAGTCCAAGCCCCAAAACAAATTGGAACTGGAGTGCGGCTACTACAGTGAATGCCGATGAGACATGCTGGATGTGTGAGCTGCTTGCTGCACGGTGGTCATGCCGGAAGCACTGGCAGCTCCTTCCATACCTGGACACATCTGCTGCATCCTGCGAAGAAGCCATGATCTGGTCTTAAAGTAATTACACAATCCCCACAACACGGGTTGGAGAGCCCTCACACTCCCAAGATGAGGTCCAAAGATCTAGAGAACTGAAAGTTCGGTTGAATTCCTGATTGACACGCCTCTGTGTGAAGAGTGAGATCATAGTCATCAGTTTGGAATGCTATTAATCAGCTCCAGAAACAGGAGAGGTCAAGTGACATACTCGAGGCCACACCAGTTTTACGTTAGATGCAGTCTACCACCATTAATGTTAAAATATTAAAATATAAAGATTAATAAAAACACTCAATTTATTATGAGTTACATAAAAGTTATTTATTTGGATAAGTTGAGGATTATGTGTGAATATCTAAGGCTGAGGATCAAACTAATTCTCTGCTAATGGCCTCATATTATATCTTAAATAGTATCTGTTGTAAGAAAGAAGAATTTATTTCCAAACAAGTTTATTTTAATATGAATATCTTGCTGAAATATGAATATTTTCTACTAACAAATGGGACAAAAGTTTAAGATGACATAATTTTTATGATCCTTACAGAATAGTTTAAGCACAGAGACTTTGTCTTATTGAATTTAATGCTTTGGAAGCATTCATTATATACATATATCAATGAGGTAAATATAATTAAAAAATAATACAAGAGAGCAATGATGAAGGCTTTGCTTTAAAAAGAAAGGGGTTTGCTACTCAAAAGAATGCATTGAATTGTGCTTCACAGTACTTACCTCAGGATTTTCAGTCAGGCTCAAGAAAATCTTTATCTAACACCAGCCCTGTTACATCAATCAAAAGTCTAATACTTTTTAGACTTTTTAGAGGTATTGGGTTGGAAAGATGGGCCAGTGGCTAAGATCATGGCTGCTCTGCCAGGGACCTGGGTTAGAGTCCCAGCACTCACATAGTGGCTCATACCATCTGTAACGCCAGGCTCCGGAGGTTCAATACTTTCTTTTGACCTTCCTGGGTACCAGGTCCACAAGCAGCGCACAGATAGGCCTGCAGACAAAACACCCATACACATAAAATGAGTACTCTAAACCAAGAAATTTCCAGCATTGTCACAGGCCTGAGATGCTGATTAAATAGAACAGAATACTAAAACTAAGCTTGCTTCGGAATGAGGAAACGGTAGAAGGTTTCTTGGTTTGCATCCAGCAGGATGAGAAGGGTCCCAGTACTCACCAGTTTTTTTTCTGTTTCCACACTAAGTACATCGACAAGCAAGCCAACAAGCAGAGATCCATGGACCACGTCTGTGTCCCAACATCATGCACATTAGTACCAAGCTTTTCACTCTTCACCAAGAAAATGCAAAGTTTTGGCAAACACCCACAGATGAGAGGCAGAAGACCAAAAGGGGTGGGGGGCTTTAACCCTCCAATTCCCCACAATTGCACCGGGACATGGGGAGGATGGGCTTCCTCTCACAGAAACAACGTTCACCCTTTTATCTAAGGTTACCCAGCATCACTAGAGGCAGAGCCTGCTTCCAAGGACTAGTGCCAAAGGTACATAGACTAGGAAGGGATTATCTCGAGCCTGAGTGGAAATTTGAGGTAAACAGTGGAGCTCAGTTGGATTCATTTTTTTCACACAAAGTCTTAAAAAGAAAACCAACACACCATTGTCCCTGTATATCTTTTATAATTTTATATCCCTATAGATATCATGAATATTTCCAAATAGCACACAACCTGGCTCCTCTAAGAGAATATTTACGGATTAGGTGATAAGTTGCTCAATAGTGTCCATCAAAATGCCATTATTATTATTTTTTTCAGATCTTGCAATCAGCTAACACCACTTTTCTTAGGTCTAAGAACATAAATACACACACGCTCTTTCCCCCTTCACGTTCCCCTAAAACAGATGTGATAATTAGCGACCCCTAAATTCCAAGGTATCTTCGGTATTATTAATAAGCCAATTTATGCCAGTGAATGGCTTTTTAGGAATGGCAGCCAGGTGAAATGTTCTCAGACAGCGTTGAGAAGCACACATGGCTATAGTCACCTCGCAGCCCCTGCTCCCTGGAAGTGTGTATTCATCAAGATATTCTTCCTAACAAAACCAAATCAAAACAGAAATAGTAGTGATGAGCAGTGACAATAAGACTTCTATGGGACCCGTCTAAAATCTGATATTATGGAGAACTCTTGAATCGGGAAATTACTGACTTCCAAGTAGTTGTGTTGAGTTTTTGGGTGGTTTTAGGGAGAACACAAGAATCAACTGTGGTTCAGCCCACACATATAATGCAAGTTTTGCTCTTTTAATTTTACTATTTCTGGTTTCTCTTTTGCTTATTAGTAAAAAGAAAACTAATTCTGTTTCTTGGCCGTGGAGGAGATGATGCTACGAAATGCACTGTAATCATTTAGACGTGATTTCCTCTAGAGATCCTGGAGGCTTAAGTAACTGCGTTTCCTATTACTTTCTGCCCCCCGGGTTTTACATTAGCTCTGCACCAACTTTCTTGTCTTGTGTATTTGTAAGAGTAAACGATTGGGCGGGAGAGCCTCCAGGGGATGGTTCCTGGAGTAGCAGGTTGTGCTTAACCATCTTCTCCTTGTGTGCACCTGATGCGGTTGTTTCTTAACAGACTCCACAGCAATCAATGGCTACAATATCTCTTAGCTTAATAGGTATGTGCAAAGGAACGGAAAGACGTAATAACGCTCATCTGCAGGTGCGTCCTGTGGTCTTAATCCAGGAGACAGAGTTTGGAGGGTTGTTGGCAGCCGCTTACTTGTTCTGTGTCTCCCCTGCACAGGTTGAGCCATGAATATTCAAAATGTAGTCTGCCTGACTATTTCACCCAAGGGAAAAATCAACAAGAAGTAGTGCATGTGGCAGAGTCTATGGACAGCAGAAGCTACTGGAAATGGAGTGGGAGGATTATGGAATAGCAAAATAGAACTGGGGCTGGAGACATGGCTTACCATTTGGTGCTCTTGCACAGAACCCACTTTCAATCCCCAGCATCTACACTAGGGGCTCAGAGCCTGTAATCTGGCGCCCTCTTCTGGCTTCCATGGGCATCGGCACTCACAAGGTGCACAGACCTACAAGCAGGCACAGACATGCTTCAGGTCTCTGGTTTTATTCAGTGTTGCCATTTAAAATTTTTTATTAATTTTATTTATTACAATTTATTCACTTTGTATCCCACTGCAGCCCCCTCCCTCATCTCCTCCTAGCCCCTCCTTCCCTCTGTCTTCTCCTCCTATGCCCCTCCTCCAGTCCACTGATGGGGGATGTCTCCTCCCCTTCCCTCTGACCCTAGTCTATCAGGTCTCATCAGGACTGGCTGCATTGTCTTCCTCTGTGGCCTGGTAAGGCTGCACCCCCCAGGGGGAGGTAATCAAAGAGGAGGCCAATCAGTTCATGTCAGACAGCCCCTGTTCCTCTTACTAGGGAACCCACTTGGACACTGAGTCTATGGGCTACATCTGAGCCAGGGTAATAAATATAATCTTAAAAACAAACAAAACCAAAAAGGTAGTAGAGGTGGCTAGTCGGGAATTTAAAAGTGGAAATCAGATAACAGCACAAAGAGCAGCATGAGGGAGGGCAACTCAGCACTTTGAGGACCTTGATGACTTGAACAGCTTTACGTTGGCTCAGTGATCCTTGGTTTAGAGGAAAATGTGAATATAAATGCTTTGCTTGTTTTGTTGTGATTTTTTTTCCCTAACAAGGAAGGAGCCTCTTTTATTCCCCTTCACTTTTCTTCTTTTCTTCAATGCCTCTATTCTGTTTGTATTCCTCCCTCCTTTTCCAATTTTTTTTTTTTTTTTGACTGACTGTACTAAGGTTCTTTTGTAGCTCAGTATGGAGAAAAACAAGAACTGAGAGCTGGAAGGATCTTGATGTTACAAAGAGGAAACATTTGAAAATGGACATCTGGCAGAGAGGTAAGAGGGAAAGAGGCAGTCGCCAGCAGTTCATGGGAGAGGGTAAACCCCAGGAAAAGGGTTGCTGACGATGCATGCAGCTAACTGATATGTGGGATTTCTGGAGAAAGTGGATAATAACACCATAAGCTTTTCCAAGAAATATTGGTGGGGAATGCAGGATGTCATTGTCTTATCTGTAATTTCAACGGAACCGTTGAACAGGAAGTGTACGTGTGTGCATGCACACATCCGTTTGTGTACCTGTCTGTGTGCACAGTTGTGTGTGAGTGTGCTGGGTGTGCATGCCTATAATTCATTTATGACACCAACACACTGGTTTCTATCCCAGAAGCTTCTGGTTCCCCTTAACACTGCATCACGCACACTGCTCTGCTTCTTTACCAGCTTCCATTATTTCCATACTACCTGCCAGGCAGAACCTTCCCAATCTTCCAAAGCCCGAATGCCCCCTTTCTCTCACAGCCTTCTCTCACTTTCTGGTTTGAAGTGATCATCTTTCTAATTTCTACGTCTTTAATAATTTGTCATCCTGCCGAGTCCCTGTTTGCCCGCTGCCTTGCCTTGTGGCCCCAGGGTGGGCAGAAGGTCTGTGGACTTTCCCGAGGAGGCGTTAGCCAACCACCCACTAACCCCGACAGCTGCACAGGCTGACAAAGGAGCCACTGTCCTTGCAGTTACTTCCAGGGCAACATGCAGACAGCCACACCACTGAGGAAAAAATCCCCTTTCTCTCCCATCAAATGTTAATTGCTCACATATTCTTGGGAATAGGCAGTCCTTACAGGTTCTGTCTCACTTGGAAATGGAGTGTTAGTGAGTCCAATCTTGCACAGGTGTCGTGTGGGTGATCGCAGAGAATTTAGGAGGGAAAGTGACTTGTCTGGCCTGGAAGTCAGATTTCTGCCGCAGGTAGCTACAGACCTTCCTATGCAGGAACCTTATCCTATTCATTGTGACCCCGCTCAGAGCCTAGTCAACGCCTGCCTTTCACTTAGCGGGTGTTCACCAAAGATCCATGGGACAATGCATGTTTCTCTCATCAAATGTAGCAACTTTTTGTTGTTGTTTGCTTGTTTGTTTTTCCTTGTATTTTCTCTTATACTCTATGATTTTGTTTAAAAGCTCTTTTGTAGGTAAAATTTTCTTCCCATAGTACAACAGGGGAAAGTAAAGTTGGTGACAGAACACTTCAACAGCCGATACAGAAAACTCTGAACACCCCAGGGAATACTATCTTTTATTTAAGTAACTACATTGTTATAGGTTCTCAGTCATTTGGGATGTATTCACAAAATAAAGCTGTGTGGAAATGAAAAGCAGCAAAAATGATATACTAAAGACCTAAAAATAATATGCACAGGGAAGGGTTAATGTTGCTGTCTTTTTCTCAAAGAATTGTCCAGTGCTAATTGTTTAAGATCTGAGAAATGTAAGTAACCTGAGCTGCTTATTAGAAGTAGCTAACAGCCCTCTATTTCAGAAAGAATGGCTCCTTTTGTTTGTACTTTTGTTTCTTAGCTTTCTTATTGTCTCCATTTCCTTTGTGAAGAAAAAAAAATTCAGATTTGAGACAGTGCTTGAAAGACAAAATAAGACTCCAAAGAAAACAAATGAACAATATCTACAAATGCCCACATGGTTTAATCTAAGAAAAGGCAATTTGGTGAAAAGCGAGGTCAGGGAAGCAGTAGAATGTTTCAGCTGAGCCCTCCTGTACAAACTTAAAATGAAGATTAAACAAGCGATGTGTTCTTGAAAGACACCTGTATTTTGAAAACCACAAAGAACACAGAAAAACTAAAAACTGGGCTAGAGCTGGCTCAGTGGTGTGGCACTTGCTTAGTCTGTGTGAGGCCCATGTGAAGCCCATGCTTGGTCCTGTACTACTGCAATAGAAAGGAAAGGGAGAAGCAAAGAAATAAAAAAAAAAAAAAAAATCTGACCACATAGCTTCGGTCAAGGCCTGGGCTCAGTCCCTAGCTCTGAAAAAGCAAGTGAGCAAATAAAACAAAATAAACACAGACTCAAGGTCCGAACAGCTTACTCTAGCTGGAAGGGCGCTGTGAGGGGGCTGAGAGCTTCAGAGGAACAGGGGATATTCTGTGTCTTGAGCTGGATGCTGGATTTCAGAAACTGTACTTGTGTGTTAGAAACGTATTTGTGTATGTGATTGAAATTTGTAGTGCGACCGTGTAGACTTCTTGTGAAACGGGCTTAGAGAAGCCAGAGTGGCCTAGCATGCAGGATCCTGCAGAAACCAGGAGGTAGACACAGTGCTGGACGCTCCTTTGTAACACGGAGCAGCAAAACCGTCTTCAAGCACATGGCAATATTGTGCAAATATTTTATGGCATGAGATGAAGCATTAGCTTGAAGTTTTAAAGATAAAATACAAGTGTTGTCCATTAAGTTGCTTTTTGCAGTGAGCTGAAGTCAGCTTGACCTGAGACCACACGGGGGTGCTCATTCATCGTTCTTTATAGGGATGTGTAGCTCAAGAGGAGGACTTGGCATGAGCCAAGGAGCCGAGGAAAAGGGTCAGGCTGAGCCACTGTGGAAGCAGGCTTAGATCCTGTCTCAGAGCACAGCAGGAGGTGTTCATGACCTCACACTGTGGTGTGCTTTACACAAACATAGTTTTGCTGTTCAAGCTGAGAAACAGGAGCCCATTCTTCCAGAAGCTTTTGCTGAACTAATTCTCATTCTTAGTGTGGGAGACCAGAGGTCTGGGCAGGAGTTATGACAGACACACAAGGCGGGCATTGGTATGTGGAAAAGGAATGAGGCTGGAGCTTTGAGAACTTTAGTAGGAACAAAGGGAGGGATGGCAGAGCTAAATCATGACGGGACTGCACAAGTAACCCAGCGTTCAACATGGTGCTGGGCGAAAGTGGGATATGGAGAAGTGAGAAGGAGCCACTTAGAAATCAGGTGACATTCTATTGAATCCTTTTATACATAAACTAGATACGAGTGCAAATCCAAAGGAGAATGTGGACTCTGAGTATAGATACCCATAAGAAAGTGGATACATGCTATAGCTTCTCAATTTGATTTAAAAGGAGGGGCATAGAGAAAGAGAAATACATCCTGAGACACATAGCCAAAACATAGTGCTATTATGTAGTAAGAATTTTGGTGTCTTAAAAAAACCCAATTATGTTATATGTTTTTGTTTTAATCCCAGGTGTGGGAATACAGGGCTGCTTCTGTTTGTCCACAGCGGCTAACTATGATTGTTTCATGCTCTAGGAAAGGCATGATCTTTGCCAGCTGCAGAGAGTTTAAATTTGGAATTCTGGGGCCTCTAGTGAGGGTATAAAAAGACCAGAGCCTAAGAGAGGGAGTGAGGCTTTTCCCCCTGCTGGTTCCTCCTCCTGCTGGTTTCTAAAGTGGTCCAGAGAAAAGACAAGAAAAAGAAGTTGGAGATACCCTGATGAGATGAAGATTGGACTTTCCCCAAGGAACTAAACACCCTAATCAGCAGGAAGTAGTTTAAAAACTCAATAACCCCTTTCTCTCCTAACCTTCTCTCCTAACCTAGTATTGGGGGCTTGGAAGGGATTAGAATGGAATAAAGATTGGAAGGGCACAGAGGTACAAGAATCCAATAAAACAGATAAAAACAAATATGCCTACACTATTATCTATCATGAAAGTTCTCACATGGACCCTTTAAGGACACACCAGTCACATTGCCTATCAGCATCTGCCTGCAGGTGTTTGGACCTTTTATACAGAAGGAGAGGCAACCAGTAGTGGGATGAAGAAGGAGAAGGTGGGAGATCTTTGTTCAGGCAGTGGCCCTCACTCTGTCTTGACAGTGAAGTCACACGGAGTGCTTCAAACATTCTGTTTCAGGACATGAAGACTGAAGTGACCACCTCCTAGCCAGGCAGGACCAGTGGAAGGAGACACAACCTTTCATCCAAAAACTACCCTGCCCACAAGAAGTGCAGGGACGAAGGAGGAAGAGAGATTGAGGGAAAGTCCAACCAATAACTGGCCGAACCTGAGACCCACCCCACAGTAGAGAGCCAGCCCTGACATTAATGATGATGCTCTGCTGTGCTTGAATCATCTAGGAGGCTACAGTCAGCAGGGGATTGAGACAGACGCTGGGACTTGCAGCCAAGCATGGGATGAAGCTCTAGGACTCCTGTGGAAGCGTTGGGGGAAAGACGGAAGGACCTGGAGAGGACAGGAACCTCATAAGAAGACCAACAGAGATAACTAACCCAGTCACATGGAACATCAATTAAGGAACATGCATGGTCTGGACCTAGGCCTCTGCATACGTGTGGCTGATGGGCGGCTTGGTCCTCATGTGGGTCGCCTGGTTAGTGGAGGAGGGGAGCGCTGTTTCTAACGTGGACTCTGTTGTCTGCTTTTGGATCACTTTTCCTGGCAGGGCTGCCTTGCCTGACCTCAGGGGATGAAGCTGTGCTCAGGCCTGATGTGGCTTGATGTGCTGGGGAGGGAAAGGGAGAGGGGAAGGGGAAGGGGAAGGTGAAAAAGGGGGGACTGAGAGGAGAGGAGGGAGGGGGCACACTTGGGATATAAAGTAAATAAGCTGAAATAAAAAAGTAAATAAAAGTAAAAAAAAAAAAACATTCTGTTTCCTGTGCCCCAGATTATCATTTAATAAGCCTAAAATATGCCTGGAGGCTAGCAGTTGTTTTAGCACTCCCAAGGGCATTTATTATTTACTATTATTGTCCTTGTCCCTTCCAGCTTTCCCCCTGTATGTTTTCCTGGAACAAATCTTGATGTGTCAGTCAAATCCACGTCCACCTCGAGCATATATCTTATTGACCACTCATTTTGTTCAATTCTATTATGCTTTTATTCTTAGCAAAATCCATAGGTACATTTCTAAGTTTTCTTTTAAAATAAAACCAATAGCCATTACATTCTAGCTCTTGTTCTCAATCCAAATTTATATACTTTACGTAATCTGATGTTTGTTTACTTAAGGAAATTCTGCTCCTGCCCATCTTAGAATGCATAAAAACGGGCAAGGCAGAGTGCAGACAAGATTCGTGATTTGGAACTTAGGGAACGGAAATGGGGAGGAGGAGATGGGCAGATGGAAAAGAAAGAAAATCAGAAATTATCCAGTGGTGTATGATCAGAGCAACTGCTCTGACTTGATGCCAAGCCACCAGCATGAGCGGATGTGAAAACCAGCTCCAGACAAGTCTCAGGCGCTCTCATTGCAGACGAGGGCACTTGACGATTTGACGCAAACTCTTGGAGTCAGCTATTTTGACTGACACATCCCAAGAATGAGTCATTAAAAGTTCATGGTGGTGAATATAAGAGAAACATAGACTCCCACACCTCTGTAGAGGCCCACTGAGGCAGGAACCGCCAGGATCATATTAAGACAGAGAGCAGGTTATTTCTTCCTGCCCTGAAGACGATTTCACACAGAAGGGGAACTATGGATTTCCTGGAAAAGAGGAAGTTAGAGACATCGCAGGATAAGATTGGAGAATGAGGAGTTATTTCAAGGAGAGCTCAAATAAACAGGGTTTGGATTGACACCCCTGAATAACTGAGTATCGTTCCGGGTGCAGGATCTAATCTGAGGCTCGTGAAGAAGGGGAAACAGATATGTAAGTGGAGTCAGTCATGCAGGATCGTTCTCTCACTATGTTTATGATCAGGTGGTCTTGACTCTGTCTTGTTCATAGCTGTGGAGAGCCCCACCCAATGTTAAGACAGAGTGAAGCTGTTTATATTCCACAGGAAAACCCCGTGGCCTTGCTGGCAGCAGCGAGGCCAGATACCAAGGCTCACCGTTGTTAGGGCTGTGTTTTGTTTTCCCAGACAAGTTGGAGTCAAGGTAGGGATGACAAAAGGGTCATGGAAAGATTACGGATGAGGGATGGGATAGAAGTTAGGAGACATGATCAGAAGAAAACTAATTTAAGCCAGTGTAATATGTCTGCCCCACTCCTTCAGCACAGAAAGACCATCCGTCACTGCAGGGAACGCCTGCGTGTCTCAACAGCAGATTCCTCATTCTCTTCTCTCTGCTCTTCTCCCTCTGCACTTCCTTTTTCTTCCCTTCCTTCCTCCCTTCTATCCTTCCCTCTCTTCATTCCTTTCTTTCATCATCTTATTTGCTAATTCAAATGAACCATCAATTAACCAATTGTTTAATTAGGCACAAGGCACTAAGCTAGTACTTAGTTTTCTATTGCAATACAACAAATGGTCACCAAAGTAATAAGTTTTTAAAAGCCACTTTGTGGATCCACAGGGGATGAGTCTGGGTGTGGAAGAACTGCACTTTCTACTTAGGGCCTCTCAAAGCTAAAATCAAGATGTCTGGTTGCTTTCCCAAGTGAAGGTGCTGAGAAAGAGTTTGCTTCTAAAGTAATTCAGGTTTGAGCAGAGTTCATCTTCTGGAGGAGGATGGCTGACCTGTTTTCTTCCGGATTTGTGGTAAGGGACGACGCACAGCCATTAAAGTCTCATTTTCTCGCCATGTGGCTCCCTCAGGAGGTGGTCTCCAGGTTCTTCCTCGAGGTCTGCGGAAATGTATCTACCTCTTTCTCTGGAGTCCGTCTGAGGGACACAGTGCTTTTAACTGTCTCATTTGATTAGATCATGTGAGGCTGTAACCGCCACACTGTCCTATACTGCACCTGTCACACCTTTTGTGCACATTCCGTAGGATGAGACAAGGAAAGGGAAATGGTCCTCGGAAGTCCACCTGGGATTCCGGCTCTTTTAGCTGGATCAATACACACATCAGTAATCAGGAAAACTCGATGCCTGGAAACCTCGCCATCAAAGGAGAGAAGCCAAGGGTCTCTGCCTTCCACCTGTATGCTATGGCACACTCAGGGCCCCACACAGACATACAGAAGCAAATAAAGGTGAGAAAAATTTAAAGAGAACACTGCTCCCGAAGAGCTCACAGTTTCCCTCGCAGGTCTGTTACACAGAGATAATTTAACTGTGCGCTATGGCAGTGGAGCTGCACAGCTCTAGGAACCTGCGACACTGGAGGAGATAATGAACTTCGTGTGGGCTGCGGGCCTGGATCTCTTTAGAGAAGAGGCGTGTTAGCTGAAGAAGAGAAGGCCGAGCCGTTACACGGAGAAGACAGTTTTCCAGATAGCAGGCTTCTAAGCACGGAGACTGTGTGTGTGAGCGCGCATGCGTGCTTGTGTGCACGCGTGGGTGTCTGGGGAAGCACTCCAGCATGGCTGCCACCACTTTCTCCTCTGCAGGTGGTCTGGTTGGTTTGGGCGAGTGACCGCCCCACGGCAAGTACTCGTGCCTTCCTCCTCGCTGCCATCCTGTGTAGTTAGCAAACCGACTCCTCACGTTGAAGCCCCAGCGACAGGTGCTCTGAAATCCTTTTCAGAGGAAGATGTTTTTCTCTCTACAACAACAGAACAGCACCCTAGACTCAGAGGCTTAAACTATGCGTCATTATCTTACAAAATCGCAAGAATGACATTGAACTAACAATAGCTCGGGAGAACTAACACGAAAGGCTTAAAGGTGATTCGCAGGAGGGGACGGAACGTGTGGTAGATTTCTGCAGTCCATGGAGGAGCAAACACAAAAGAGCAACTGCTCTGAAATGACAATTTTGAGCAGAAAAAGCACAATGAATTTGGGTGTCTGGAGTACAATTAAGAATTAATTGCATAAAAACCATGACTCTCACAGCATGACTCTAGAAACAAATACTTGTATTAATTAGTTGAGTCACAACGGATATGATCTGCTGAGCTGTGTTTAGGATGTTGCTGTGGGCTTCAGGGGGAGGGGTTAGTTTCACCGAACTATTGATCTTTTTGTTTTAAACATTTAAAAAATGAAAACAAAACATTTTAAAAAGTAATAATAGCTTTGGAATATAGCAAAAACAATTTTGTCAGATAAGTGATGTACTGGACGGTGACCAGTCATTTCGGTAAAGTGAACGCAGGCATCCACGTGTATGTAACAGAACTTTGCTTTTGTGTGGTTAGACATTTCCCTGGGAGCAGCAGATTAAATGGGAGGGAAAGGTCACATGGAAAAGCCCGTTATCAGGGGTGAGAACACACTGAATGATTTACCAAGGGAGTCCAAACTGGCTTTGCCTTCCGTGAAACATAAGGGAGAGCTCTTAGGGTCTGGGAGCTAGGAACCCCACGGCAGGAGCTTGCGGATTTTCACTTGAACACTTAAGAGGATTGGTTTCTTTTATAACCTTTTTCTTTTTCTATTTGGAAATTATGTCTTTGGTTGTGTGTGTGTGCATGAGTGTGTGTGTGTGTGTGTGTGTGTGTGTCTGTGTGTGTGTCTGTGTGTGTGTGTGTGTCCATGTGTGTGTGTCATGTGTCTGTGTGTGTGTGTGTGTGTCGCGTGTCCGTGTGTGTGACTGTGTGTGTGTGTGTCCGTGTGTTGGCCAGAGCTTGCTCTTGGGTGACCTCCTTCGTCACCCTCCCTCCACCTTTACCATTATTTCTCTTGCTCTCTCTGGCTCTAGAGCTCACCATCCCTTTAGACAGGCCGAGCAGTGAGCTCCATAGATCTCCCTCTTTCCCACCTCTCCCCCTCCGGAACAAGGGTTCATGGGCGTGTAAAAGCAAGCCAGCTTTAAGAGGGGCCAGGGCTCACACTTAGGCTAGCATGGCGAGCACTCACCCCCGCTGCTGCCCTAACTGCTTCCTGCCATATTAGGAGCAACGTTTCTTCAGAGGCCTACTAGGCGCAGAGTGCTAGGCTGTGGCTGTAACAAGGAGAGAATCCTGTTTCAGATCTGTCCTTGGGGAGCTTTCAGACCAGCTGCCTTCTGTGCTGTGGAGATGCTCTGCTAACAGAGCAAAGCACGGTCGCCCCCGATATCCCTTAGAGGCCACTTCAGACATTCGGTTTTCTGTGACTGAAAATCTACATCCACATATATGGATCATATGTGTGTACTAGAGAGAATTTGTGGCCAGTGTACAAGGGAGGAGTGTTACATCCTGATTTATCGTATGAACTGTTAGAAAAGAGAAAATAGTCTCTACAAAATGTGCCTCTATCTAGACTTTCTCTTTCCAGGCTTATAATTAAACTAAGTTTATCTCTTTTGCCGCAGAAAAATTGAAGTGTACTTTCAAAGCTTTCTTTGTTAAAATGAAATGTAAACGTTTTGAAGCTCAAACCCATTTGGAAAATGCAAACATTTTAATTTGCTAAGAGAACTAATAATTACCCACACTGATTTTTTTTGCACCTAATCCTATACGCGTCTTGCTGTCCATATTAATGATATCAGTGTCTGTGAAACATTCCAAGCCACAACATGTTGAGATATCTTCCGTCTCTCTTACCTCTTCTCACCTCTTCAGGTTTTATTGACTTTACATCTGGAATATTTTTCTCCTCATTTGTTCTGCTTTTTTTTTTTTTTTAATTTGAGGACTCTTTTGTCCTTTAGACAGTGCCAATTGCTTGCTTGGTATTTCACAGACTCTGTCAACAAATGCTTCCAGAGCAGTCACTGGGTTTTGCTACCTTACGCAAGAACTAACACACTTTTGTCTTTGATACAGAATTCAGATGTGGTCTCCAGAGTCTGAGTCCAGGCATTATTTGATATCTCCACTGGCTGTCCCATTATGCTTTTATACTATTCAAATTATGCAAATTATGTTGCAGTTAGCAAGAATCTTCATACTTACATGGCATTGTTCTTACCTCTCACCTGTTCTCATCTGTGCTCCCTCCCTCCTCCAGCTGCTTTTCCTTCTTTCTGAGTTAGTGCCCTTTCTGTCTTCTTATCACCTAAAGCGATTATTTCAAAATCTTATCATTCAATATAAGTTATTCAATAAAATCAGAATGGTAACAGAGAAGATCATCAAGGTCCCTGAACAGGACAACACATTTTTGAAGCAGTCCATGTTTTATTTTTTTTTTCATCAAACTTCAGGTTGTTGTGCGAAATAAGCATTAATGCATTGTTGATAAAGTCTAGATTAGTACAATTTGAAAGTTATACAGTCTTTATTCACATCTAATGATGTATGCTCTTTAACTCAAGTTCTATTTGTGGCCAAATATTCTAAGGAAAACATGCTGGTAAAGAAGGCTGCATGTGCTGGTAGGAAAACCACCACATGAGGGTAGCTACTCATGAGGCCCTGTGAGAAAAGCCTATCAAAGAGAGGAAGAAGCTGGAGGACAGCTGTCCCAGTTCACTTCGGAAGACTGACAGCCGAGGTTAGCAGGATTGTGCTTGAGACCAGGTGGGACTCAGAGAACGGGTACAGAAAAGAGAAGGTCTCCTAAACCAGGGCTCCCTCAGCCAGCGGAAGATGCCATAGGAGCGCTAGCCTAGATCTGGGTGAAAGCCAACAGGAGTAAGGGAGGGCCATGACTTTGATTGTTTACCCTAAGCACAAAGAAATGACTGCTCCATTTAAATCCAATAGTTTTTACTTCCTTCCACCTCAGACAGGGTGATTCTACAGGAAATTTCTGTTCCATCATTGGAAAATGAGGCAATTCACACATTTCCATTCCAAGTCTGTGGACTTGTGACTTAGTAAATTATTTTCTTCACTTTTGCCTCCCTAGTCCAAGCCCCAGTCATTGGTTTCTTGGACAACCACGTTGGCTTCTGCTTTCTCTTCAATCTTTTCCATTCTATCACGGAGCCCATGAGCTTGCTCACAACTCCTCACTAGCTGCCTCACACCCACTCTTACAGTTCTAATGACTGGCCCTCAGTCTCCCCATCTAATTTCCTTTTCTGCTCACGCCTCTCACGTCCTTTGCCCCTGCAGAGCACCGTACTTACTGCTCTGTGCAGCACGCTCTGCTCCTGGTGTCTGCCGGGGCTGGTCCGCCCTGCTCCTTCTGGAATTAGCTGCAGGAGACAACCCTCTTTTCTCCATCCAGTGCAATTGGCCGGCATGTAGCCTGAGTTCCAGTCACCTTCATTGCCTTGCCGTTAGCGCTTGTAGGATCTTGGTTGGCATCCTGTTGGTAAACAGTCCATCCTCAGTTGCTTTTGTCCCACGTCTTGATACCATCCTCGACTCTTCTTTCTCTTTATCTAAACTTCAACTCATCACAGAACATGCACTATTCTATCTTAACACCACGACCAATCCTGCCACTGCTCACCACCTCTTCTGTTAGTTCCTTTCTCTTCACCCCAGCCACCGTCATCTGTCATCTCTCTATGGTTACTGCTGTGTCTCTCAACTGGTTTTCCTGTTTCTGTGTTTGACCTAGTATATCCTAACAGAGTAAAACAGCCCAATTGACCATTTATAGATGGTTCCCATACTTCCATGTCTCTTGTCTCTTCCCTCTTAGAATCACATTCTTATGACATCCCAGCTTTGATATGACCAATCTCCCAGTCTCTTTCCAATTTCTCCTGGACTGTTTTTGCTTTTATGGCATTTAAACTCCCGAGGGCAAACATTATTGTCTTCATTGCTTCCCAAGGTAAGCCAGATACCTAAATGTACCTGGAACTTCATATGTTATATATGCACCTCATTATATGTTTTTGGGTTAAATGAATTGATTACATCCATTTCTTCATCACTTTTCCTCTCTATTGGAATGTAAGGTTCATGAAGGCAAGTCTTGATTGGTCTTGTTGAATGGCATAGCTCAAGCCTCCAAAGAAATATGATAAATGCTCAACAAATTCTTGTTGAAGAAATAACTGCACATTTACTATGAAAACACTAGTGCGTTTACTTACATTATACTGAGTTAATGAATATATATTATGCATTCAGATGGCAGTTTCTATGTTTTCTATGTTTCTCTGACAGGCTGCTATCTATGGTTGGTGGAAAAGGTTATACAAGAAAGCAAAAAAATTTCATCCATTCATATAAATAGGAAATTGGAAATGCAATATGTAGAGACACAGTTGCCTCAAAGTCACTGTGTTGTAGGGAACTGGAACACATTTATTACCAATTCCAGTTCTTCCTGTGGTTTGCGCTGGCTCTACAAATGCTTCTGGTTCCTTCTTAAGGAAGAGGTTAATGTTACTTGCAAACTTCTTTTTTCTAAATTACATTTTAATTTTTTATATTAATTACAGCTTATTCACTTCATATCCCAGCTGTAGCCCCCTTCCTCATTCTCTCCCACTCCCACCTTCCCTTCCTCTTCTCCCTCTATGCCCCTCTCCAAGTCCACTGAAGGGGAGGTCCTCCTCCCCTTCTATTTGACCCTAGTCTATCAGGTCTCATCAGGACTGGCTACATTGTCTTCCTCTGTGGTCTGGTAAGGCTGCTTCCCCCTCAGGGAGGTGGTCACAGAGCCAGCCACTGAGTTCATGTCACAGACAGCCCCTGTTGCTATTACTAAACACTGAGCACTCGCAAACTGCTTAACCAAGGGACTTGGGGGTAGGGCTCGTTTGCAGAATCAAGAAAGAAGTCATTTCAGGGACAAGAACACGTTTCATCCATTATTTCATTTTGAACTTGTATGAGCATGGGCGTATGTCTGTGCACCGTTGTGCCTGAGGAGGACAGAGAGAGTCACGGATTTCCTGGGACTGGACTTACGACTGCTGCAAATGTGTGCTGTGGAAATCAACCCCAGGTCTTCTGGAAGAACAGCCAGTCCTCTTTGCTACTGAGCCAGCTCTCCAGCCCCTACTCATTCTAAAAAGAGGGACTCACATCGCCATTCACGACATGCTCTATTTTGTTTTCTATATGCTTCAAAGGGCGTGCACATCTCTGCATTCCCATGTGAAGGTGCAGGGAGCCTACATTATTCTTCAGGATTGTCTGGATCACTAATCTTTCCAGAGTGTCCTTATGTTGCTGCTATTTTTTTAAACTTTTCATTTAGGTTTTATTATTATTATTATTTCACTTTGTATCCTGGTTGTAACCCCTCCCTTATCTCCTTCTGGTCCCAACCTACCTTTCTCTTCTCCCCCTATGACCATCTCCTAGTCCACTGATAGTGGAGGTCCTCCTCCCCTTCTACCTGACCATAGCCAATCAGGTCCCATCAGGACAGCCTGGATCCTCTTCCTCTAATAAGGCCACCTCTCTAGGGGGAGGTGATCAAAAAGAAGACAACTGAGTCCATGTCAGAGACACTCCCTGTTCCCCTTACTAGTGATCACATATGGAGACTGAGCTGCCTATTGGCTACATCTGAGCAGGGGTTAATGTTCTCTCCATGCATGGTCCTTGGTTGATTCATCAGTCTCTGCAGGACTCCCTGGTCCCAGATTTGTTGTCTCTGTTGGTCTCCTTGTGGAACTCCTGTCCTCTCTGGGTCCTTCTATCCCCTCCTTCTTCCATAAGACTCCCTGCACTCTGCCCAAAGATTGGCTGTGAGTCTCTGCATCTGCTTCGATCCCCTGCTGGTTGGAGTCTTTTAGAGAACATCTGTGTTAGGCTCCTGTCCTGTTCCCTCTCTCCTGCTGCTTCCAGTGTCTATCCTGTTTTCCCTTTTGAATGCGAATTAAGCATCCTCCCTAGGATCTTCCTTGTTGTTTAGCTTCTTTAATTCTGTAGACCTTAGTATTTTTATCCTATATTATATGGCCATAAATGAGTTTATATCATGTGTATCTTTCTGCTTCTGGGTTACCTCACTCAGGATAATCTTTTCTAGTTCCTACCATTTACCTGCAAATTTCATGATTTCCTTGTTTTTAATTGCTGAGTAGTATTCTGTTGTGTAAATGTACCACAATTTTGATTGCCCATGTTCATGGATTGGTAGAATTAACATAGCAAAAATGGCCATCCTACCAAAAGCAATCTACAGATTCAATGCAATTCCCATCAAAATACCAACACAACTCTTTAAAGACCTTGAAAGAACAATTCTCAATTTCATATGGAAAAACAAAAAAATCTAGAATAGCTAAAACAATCCTGTACAATAAAAGATTGTCATTAGGTATCTCCATTCCTGATCTCAAGCTGTACTACAGAGCAACAGTAATAAAAACGACATGGCGCTGGCATAGAAACAGAATGGTGGATCAATGGAATCGAATAGAAGACCCAGAAATAAACCCACACACTTATGGATACCTGATTTTTGACAAAGAAGCCAAAACCATACAATGGAAAAAAAAAAAACCCACAGCATTTTCAACAAATGGTGCTGGTCTAACTGGATGTCTACAAGTAGAAAAATACAAATAGACCTATATCTATTAGCCTGCACAAAAGTAAAATCCAAGTAGATCAAAGACCTCAACATAAAATTAGACACACTAAATCTGTTATTTGTTTCTTAAGTTTCTTTTTCCTTCTCCAATCTCTTCTAACACCCCGACACCAGGAAGGAGAGAAGGACGTTAGTGGGGATGGGGCAGAGTTCTCCTGCTGTTAGGGTCATTGGGGTCTTTGGGGGAATCTTCATTTCAGGAGATCTCTGACTTTCCTTCACACTGCATCAACAGCAATCCGGAGCAGCAGGGGGAGCAGCAGCCTCTTCTTTCTCGGAGCCCCCTTCTCTCTCTGGGCCCTGGCAGTTATTCCCTCTCCAGAGACTTTGATTTAAACTATCTGTAGCTGGCACAGAGCTCCTCTCAGAGCCTGCACCAGGCAAATAGTCTGCTTCTGCGGATCATCTGAATCAGTCCAACAGCCTACACCTGGGATCAAAGCAAAACCATGTTTACAAATCATAAACCAAAACTTGCACAACGTCCTCATCTTTCTCAAAGGCAGTTTCTTGTACCAAAAGGGAAAGGAAGAAACTGAGATGCAATTTAATCTCCCAGTTGAAGTTGGTTAAATGAGGACTGGGCTAATCAAAAGCTTGAATCCTAGAGGGGGTGTGCAAGGTTACAGGTTTGAGAGTATTGAGAAGAACAGCGGATGGTAGAGAAAGAGTCAGGCAAGAAAACTGTAGTAAAGCTTATTAAGGCATAAAATTAGGTGAACAAATTGCCTCCCAGACAGCTAAGTGTTAAGCTCACTGCTAGACTGGCAGAGGAAGTGGAAGAAAGTTTTTTGAAAACGTTACTTTTATTCTTTTAATAATTTCTGTAGGAATCATAGTAGCTGCAATCTGTTAGGCAGAAACAATTGCCAGCGGGTGTCACCTGCAGTAACTGTAGCAGGCCGAATGCAAATATGTTTCCCTTCACCTGGGGAGCTTCAGTTTTAGAGAGTTTCTATTCATTTCCACCAGAATGCCAGCTCTGCCCTCGTGATAAGGAAGCCTGTCGATTGCACAATTTAAGAGCTTTGATTAGGTTCACAACAAGTTCTTCTGTGGTACTAGAGAGATCACACCTGGGATAGACAAGGTGTTTATCCAACCAAAGTTACCTATCGCTAGAAATGAGTTTCTGAACACATGCCTGAATTATCCATGCAACTGGCTTGAACCTACACGTTGTTTTTCTTCCAATTATCTCAAGGAAACGGTGGCATCCCATTATCTATTTTACTGAAAGTAAAAAACAATAATAAAAAAGATTTTTATAGTGTTATGGAATAATGTTTTTTGAACACTGTCATGCAGACTTATGGACACACAAGTCATCAACAACATAGCTGTTATAATTTTATAATACTTTATAATTTTATAAATCTCATAAATGACCTGTTTTAATAATGATGCCACCCCTTACGATTGGTACTATCCTTCCCTTGTTTACCTGGAAACTCTGACTAGATACCAAAAGATTGCCGGATGTGAAATTGCTCTGCTTTGCCTAGCAAGCCGTAGGGAGAGGGAAAATAACTTAATTGTTCTGTAGCAAGGCTGTTGCTTCTTCCTGCCTCTTGCTCCACAGGGTCTCGGGGGAGAGAGGAAATTATGAACTGTGTTTTTGTTGTTCTGTGGATTTCTTCAGTGGTGGTTTGAATGTATTTCAGGGTATTAGAAGCTTCTAATTTTAACTTTGCTTTAACCAAGCTTTTCTTGGTTCAGTTTCCTCATCTCAGAAATGAAATAGTATCCATCGTTTTTTTTTTTTTTTTTCTTTAATCTCCTTAGAGTAATGTTCTGAGGAGCAAATGAGAAGATGGTTGGGAAAGTGCTTTTCCACTACGAAAATTACCACCAACACCCCTGTAACTCATTTGGATACAAAGGCTCTCTTTAGCTATGAGAGATCAAGAAGTATTTCTCAAATAAAATTGTGCACAAAGGCATAATGACATTTCACCTGAAGTGAAACACCGTCCCTCCCCCACCCCATGTGCTTCTCTGTGCTTGTGCATGTGGAGGCCAGGACAGCTTGGGATGTCGTTCCTCAAATGCCTTCCGCTTTTTACGTGAGAAGGAGCCTATCACTGGCCTGGAACGTGCCTGGTGATCCATTTGTCTCTTGTCTTGCTTCCTTAGCAGAGACACCGAGCTTTTGAGCTCTGGCCATCTTGTCCAGCTCTAAAAACTAATTGGCTCTGGAAATGGAAATCTAGGGCCTTGTGGATGCATTTTATCAACTGAGTCAATCTCTAGCCTTAAAAAAGTCTCTATTAGCTCAATGCACTTAGGAAATAATTGCTGGGTTTTATTGAGTTCTTGTTTTAAAATCCACAATTTCTTGTTATGCAGTGTAGTACGACGTCATTAGTAGGATTTTGAACTTGGGTGAGAGAAAATAGAATTCCCAGAGCTCTCGAGGAGAAGCTGGTTCATTTCATCCACCGCCTTTCTCAGGAATGTAGGCTTCCACAGTATGAAGAACGCACGGGCTGCCGCTGTTGTAAGCTTGAAAGCATCACTTCTGACGAGCAAGCCTTGGCGCTCCCAGAAGACATCCGAGTTTAGGCGACGGGTGTGCTGGGGACAGAAGAGGCCAGCACAGTCCTCCGGAGATAGCGCAGCTGGGGCGGAGTCTGGCTGCGCACTGAAGCAGTTTGGGTTCTGGGGCAAATTCAAAATTTGAATTTGATCACTTGAAAAAGGATGTTAAAAAATTCTGCGGACGAAGAAAGGCTTCACGTGGAATACAGCTGGGGAGAGCTGGTGTTGTTTCACTTGGGTGGGCAAGGGCGAGCCTTGGTTAGTGGGCTGAATTTTGGAGGTGACCCTTAACCTCCGTTTACACCCTGCCTGGCTGCGTGTTGGGCTGGTCTGGTGGCGAAGGAAACGACGCGTGCATTCAACACAATGCCCTTGACGTAGCAGGCGTTTAATGGCTGCCGGTTGAATGAAGTTGTAGCGTTGGACCTACTAAGCTTACAGTTAAGGAAACTTGGAGCAAACTTGACCGTCAGTTTGCATGTGGTGGGGAGACGGTGAGTGAGGCCTGGAGTCCGTGTTCCCCGCCGAGGAGGGACAGCAGCCGCTGTGTGGTGTGTTCTGCGCGGGACCTCCTGCCATAGCGGTGTTGCTCCTGCGAACAGCGCCGGCCGGGTTTCTGTCCACGCTCTCGCCGAGAAAGCTGCCAGCGCTGCGGCTCGGAGCCGTCGGCTCCTGGCTGGCGCCGCCCTCCGAGGGGCCTGTTCGCTGTCCATGGTAGCTGCCTCACTCTCCGCCGGCTCCGGGCTGCAGGGATTCCCGCCCCCAGCGGCCTCCCGCCAGCCACGCGGAGCCGTGGACTCCGCCCCCGGAGACTCCTCCGGGCCGAGGAAGGCTTTGGCGCATGCTCCGTACCTAGGGCAGGTTTTTTTAATTTTTTAATTTTTTTTGCTGCGGGTAGCAGGGCTCCCGTCACACCGGCTGGCGGGTTGTGGCGGTGCCAGCCCGCGTGAGCGAGTGCGTGCGCCTGCCTGCGCCTGGGCGGGCGGACCCAGCGCAGTAGTGCGGTTCGCGCGGGAGGCGGCTCCGCCGTGGCGCCGCGCTCGCTCGCCGCCGCCGCCGAGGGGCAGCTCTGCAAACTTGCGGCGGGCTCCGGGCGCCAGCGGCCGGCGGCGGAGGCGCGGGGCGCACGCGGAGGGCTGGGGGCCGCGGGGCCCGGCCG
>NW_026591086.1:56702080-56719791 GCF_907164565.1 Psammomys obesus
GAGGACGAGGACGAGGAGCCGGACCCCGAGGCGCCCGAGAACGGCTCGCTGCCCCGCTTCGCGCCGCGCTTCAACTTCACCCCGAAGGACCTGACCCGCTTCGTGGACTTCAACATCAAGGGGCGCGACGTGATCGTGTTTCTGCACATCCAGAAGACCGGGGGCACCACGTTCGGCCGCCACCTGGTGCGCAACATCCGCCTGGAGCAGCCGTGCACCTGCAAGGCCGGCCAGAAGAAGTGCACGTGCCACCGGCCCGGCAAGAAGGACACCTGGCTCTTCTCCCGCTTCTCCACCGGCTGGAGCTGCGGGCTGCACGCCGACTGGACCGAGCTCACCAACTGCGTGCCGGCCATCATGGAGAAGAAGGACTGTCCCCGCAACCACAGCCACGCCAGGTACGGCCGCGCGCCCGGGCTGCGGTGGGCTCCCCGAGGCCCCGGCGCCCCCTCCCCAGGTCCCGGCCCCTCCAGCCCCGCGCGCTCCCCTCGCTGCTCCGCGGCGCTCGCCAGAGAGTGGGGCGAAGGGTCAGAGACCCCCGGTTGCCCTGAGCTGGCTCCTCCCCCGTGCCCTGCTGCTCCCAGTCACCCTCTGGCACCTTCAGAGGTGGCCGTGGCCATCCCGGGTGCGTTCCGACCCGCGCCTAGCACGGGGTGCTGTGCTGTTCGGAGCAGGCAGTCCAGAACCGCTATTTCCGGAATGCTGAGGCTCTGGGCTGGACCAGAGTGGGCGAATCTTGAACTTAAACCCGAAGAAGGGGGGTGGGTGGGCTGCGGGTGTGCAGACGCAGCGAGAGTTTTTCGGGAAGGGCGAAGCTGGAGTATGATCCCCTCCTAAGTGGCTCAGGGAACTATCTTCTTGATGCCGCTTTGAAGACACACGTGCAAATTCTTGCTCCACAGTGATAATTCTAGTTCCGGAGATAGTCTCTGTCTCTGGGCAATACTAGGACTCATGCTGTCCTTAGCAAGATTCCCACCCCTCCCCTTAAGCCATCCCAACCGTTTATTTCCACATTACTTGTTCATGGCCTGCCGTGAGCCTGGGTGTGCTCCAGTAACTAGGATCCCTTGCTTTCAAGAGGGAACGCTAGCGCGTAGAACAGTGCTGCCCTTCAGGACCGAGAAAGTTTGACATCTCAACTGCCAAGGCAGCTGCTCACGTTTCCATCCTCTGAGAGACGCATGGGCTTAAGGACGCGCTTGGATGCTCTTTCTGCCCATTGCCATCTGGAGATTAATCCGAAATGCTCAAGGGAACAAAATATTAAAAGATCAGAACACTAGTTTATTAAAGTTTTTATCTTAAAGGTTTCAAACAATTTGGTGTAAGGAAATAGGAATTGAAACATTCAGCTCATATATTGCTATCAGATAGCTTTGTGCATTTGACATTATGGAAAAGCTTCATTTACTGGAAACTGCCCAGACTCTGAAATTTGCCATCACTGAAGCATCTAATTCCACTTCATTTCTCTGAGAATGAGCGGACTTTCATTATAGAATTTTTTTTTTCCTTTTACTCTGGCAGTTTTTTTTTTTTTAAATACTTTATCTCCTTGCTGCTACTGTCTTTGTTTGATGGAAATTGGTTAGAATAAGAAACTGGTAGTCTTCCTCGCTCAGTTTGTTTGAAGGGCTTTGCACCTGTATTGTAATAGTTCATTATTTTAGAGCCTGCCATTGTGTTTTTAGCTTAAGACTTTTGGATTAAGTATTCCATTCGATCTTCCCATTACGTAGCTCTGTTACTTCAGTGAGATTTCATCTGCTCTAGCCCACGCCATGGTTTGCCCCTTTGATTTAGATAGTACACCTTCCTGGTTTGATCCCAGGAAGTGAGCCTGCTTCATTGCTTCCGTCCTAGGAAAGCTGGAGTCTCTCATCAGCACGTCAAACCCCAGTGACCTTCAGTGAGTCCCTATTAAGAAGCAGAGGGAGACAGGGTCTTAGTGGGTGTGTGAAGATTTGCAGGAATCAGAAGAGGGTGAGAAACAGAGGCCATTGGGTTTTGGCTGAGCGGGAGATGGCCCTGCTGCCAAGACCACAACTAGGCCCCAAGTATTGGGTCTCCCTTCTTAGGAGGTGTGCGCTATCTCTGTATTCTCTGATGGAGGAAAATTCCTCCTTGGCTATTTAAACACATGGTTTCTATCAAAAGCAAATAAGGTTTTCAATTTCGCAATGGCATATAAACATTCATTTCTTTTTGTGATGCAAGTTATCAGATAATCGATCATTGTGCGCTGACTTGTTTTGCTTTAATTTTTTTTTTTTTTTTTGGTGGCCTTTTGTGTCGCACTGTATAACCTTCTCATTTCTTCCCTCCTCCTCTCCCTTTCCCCGGTGAGTCCCAGTTACTTTTCTCCTAGATACCGTAGGAAGGAATCGCTGTGATCTATGTGAAGTGCCCTGCATGGAAAGCTATAGGGAAGGCATTGAAGAGACGTTAATAGTAGCATCTTGCTAGCAGAGAAGATTGAATTAGTTGTCTGTCATTGTAATGTCTGTGTACAGCATTCTACAGTCAACAAGATTAGCCTGGATAATGGAGGGTACATTTCCACAATGCAAAATGGCAGATAATCTATTGCTACATAATGGGAACAAGGTTCTACTTCAAATCGGGCTGACTCTAAGCAAAATTGAGAAGGAGCGCCTGTTGGTTTTATTTCCCCAAGGCACTCTGCTTCTGGTCCCCTCTTGGCAGCTCGTCCCCATTTCTCTTAAGGATCAATGCCCTTGTGGTCACATACTGGGTAAGTGCAAGACTCTGCAGATGGAAGCACGTGGATCTGGCACGTTCTATGTACAAGGAGCAAGTCAGTCTCTGCCCAAGTCTGAGTCCCACATTCCCTCTGCTTCATCGTGCAAATAACAGTCAAGATGTCCCCTAGCGTTGTGTTATGAGAGCTGGACGAGCTAATCCCTGGAACATACTTAGTGTACTATGTATATGTAGTTTAATATGCCGGAATGTAGCACTTGACATTCAATACCTGTGTATATGGTACCCGGGTAGTGAGAGAGGAGGGAGGGACACTCAGACTACAGACGGAAGAGGGAAAGGCAACTTTGAGAGAACATGGGGAAACTGAAGGATGCATCATGCGGATTTCATAGGCCCAGGAATGGGCAAGACCCTGGAATGGCACAAAGGTGAATTCTGATGCAGACAATGGTTTTGGGATGGGAGGAAACCGACAGGAACGTGGCTTCTCCCTCTTTTTTATCATCCTACCAAGGATTTCCTCTTTTGTGTGTGATGTTTTTCCCTCTCATTTCCTCAGTATGTTATCCTTTCTTGCTGCCTTGTGCATTCATCTTAAAACAGAAATCTCTGGGGGGGGGTCGTGTTAGGGAGGAGAGCTGGGCACGTGCATGCCATGGAGTGCCTGCGCAGGTCAGAAGACAACCTCACATGTCAGTTCTTGCCCTCTGCCTGGCTCGATGCAGGTCTCTTGTTAGCAGCTGCTTATGGCAGGCTAGGTGGCCTGCAGGCTTTTGGAGATCCTCCTGCCTCTGCCTTCCGTCTCAGCACAGCTATGCTGGAGTCACAGCTGTGGAGTGTGGCTTTACACAGGCACTGGAGTTCTGAACTCAGATCCACCTCTCGTGTGCTAAACATTGTACTCGCCGATCCTTCTCTCCAGTTGTGCTCCTTTTTATTTTATGTCTCTTCCCCTTTGTCTGTATGACCCAGTCTTTAGGGTTCTCTTTACCACTGTTAAGTATGGATTGAATCATAGCATTTTATGCCAAAATTAAAAAGATAAAAGCCACTGAAGCTATCACTAATCCCCCAATTTTGATGAGCATTTCAACTCTTAAAAAGAGGAGATGATGTCACTGAGGAGTCCTTGGGGAATTCATGTCTTCATTTTGTCACTCTGTTCAGTGCTCCGAGTACTGTGACTTCTATGTTCATATATGTCCTTAACCTACTTCTGATACTTGTATGTCAGGTACTCTGATAGTTCTGGGAATGGAGTTTTGAGCAGTGTCAATCTTGTGTGAGCCTTCCTGTTAGGAAGACAGCTTTAACCTTGGTAAATGGGTATCGTCATCTTCCATCTTACCTGATGCTGGAAAATACTCTCCTCCACCCTTCTGTGGGATGGGGAGCGGACTTCTGTCTTTTACTGCTTGTGTTCCATCGATCTTGCCAGGGTGGATGATGTTGCATGGATTTGGTACTAGACAGGACCCTGTGCTCAAGCGATACAAACCTACTTCGGCTAGAGAGGGTTGCCGACCGGTGTAGGTACACAGCTGAACAGGAGAGTGTGGAGATGGTGTTAGCAGTGCCTGGGAACATGGGCTCTGTCTCCCCACATTCCTGTACATCTCCTAGGGAAGCACCCCAATATGCGAGACAGGTAAACGGGGCGAATGTGTGAGATCGGAGAACATGGTGCTAGTAGGGATGCAGGGCCCAGGTGGACCACTAGCTCTTCAGTGGTGCCAGGCGCAGGCGCTAATAAAAGAGAAAGAAACACCTTCAGGCATCTTCTTTGCATTCTGTTGAGGTAAAGCTTTCAAGCAAATGACAGTCCACCTGATTGATAGCACCTGAAAGCCACATTCACAGTAACTGAAGGCATCGGTAATATTTACTGTGAAGATGGAAAACATTAGGAGAAATATTCAAGTTGCCTTCAGTTCTCAAAATAAGAAGGTGCGGAAGGTGAAGGAGACTTGTTTTGAACCAACCCCGAATGTAAAACCAGGGTGAGACCTGGTGGGGTTCCCCTGGAGAGAGGACGGTGTGAAATGTGTAGCTGTCTCCAGTGAGCAGGAGCCCTTCTGCAGGGCGTGGTCCTCAGCAGTGGGTGCTTCAGGCGAATCTGCTTAACCACGGCCACGAAATTCCCTCCTGGGAAAATCGGCCTTGGGTGGCCTTTAGTTTCAGAATCCTTAGTTCAAATCTAAGCTGCTTTTAAGGTGTCTTCTCCCCTTCCCTACATTATGATCAGAAAAGAACAACCAAGATTATAAATGAATCAGTCAGCTCTCCAGTATTGGTAAATATTTCTGCAAGGGAGCTTCAGAAAAGTACAATCTGAAAGAAGAGACTGTTAGACACATTCAGAGCCCAAAGTATTTAGTCCCTTTAATGACATTGTTTTCTTAATAAATACAAAAAGATAAGATGAGAAAATACAACAGAACTCATCCTAAAACAAACAAAACTGCTTTGGAACCTCATTGTACTTTGTCTTTAGACAACATGCTAAAATGTATGTCTTCATTTTAGTACCCTGATTCAAAGATTCTAGAATATTATAGTCTTCACGGTTTACAAAGCATGTTCTATTTGCTGTCTCTTCTAATTAGAAATGTTGAACTGCCAAGAAGGTTATTTTTTTTCCTAACCACAAGGTTTGTGTGCAGTGCAATATAAAAAAGATGAGGTTTTGTTCTGTCTGCACACCGCATTCCCTTAGTTGGTCATGACAAGGTTTGTTAAAGTATGCTTCTGCCTAGAGCCACCAATATTTGCTGGGAGTTAGGAAGAGGTTAACACGTTTGGTGTTTATTGAGTGATAACAGGCGATGTGTTCCTGGCCCTCTCTTTCTTGTTCCTGTGCTGTTTTTGGTAGGCTCAACTTTAGAGAAACAAAAATGTTTGAGAGATAATTAGAAGCTAGGTAAATTTAGCCAACAATGTGGGTTTGCTTAATCTCAGACTCTTGTACAATCCCCCAAAGCTAATTATTATCATCTCACTTTAACTAAAGACAACAACGAAAGCTTGCAGCATTTGAAAACTATGTATGCGTGATAATGACGTAAGTAGTTTGAGACAGTTAAACCTAATATGACGTTTAGAGTTATGAATACAGTGTTGGGTAGGGTTAATATGAAAGCAGTTGAATAGGGAACTCTTATTTATATATTTGTAATAACCTGTTACCTTGTGTTTGAATTTGCTAGATCTTGGGTATCATGGACGAATTCTCTGTTGATTTTAGTTGGCTAATGGCGCTTTCTATCAGGTATAGCTGAACATTTAACAATATGTTGGGAAATGTACTCAGACATTGTTAACTTAGAGCTCATTATTTGTTTTTAATTTTCCTGTGGCATATACCATTGCTCTGTAAAAGACACGTGAAGTGCTCAGCACGGAGATTAAACCCCGGAAGAAGCCCAGTGAATGCCTGCTTTTAGACTGCCTTTAAAAATTATGGTGTAATTGACAAGATTGTGGTCCTTTAGAAAATTATCGGACACTTTGCTTCATGACTGTTATTTTGGGTGTAAATTCTACTTGTTAGCTCTTGAGACCCACAATTAGCATGATGCTACATCTGATTATCCAAAGTAAAAAGGAAAGTAAGAAAGGTAAGGCTTATTGGACTACTTCCGGGAGATTTTCCCTTACAAAAGAGAGGCATCAGCAATTCATCTGAGACTAAGATTTTGGAAAGGTTATTTCAGTGTACATTTTTAATTTAGAAAAAAAAAATGAGGTTGAACTGAAGGATGGTGGAGGCCTCCACTCTTAGCCATATTGAGACGTGTGATCACTACTGTCCAAACCAGACAGCAGAGTTTGGACTGGTCTGCTTGGAGATTGTGATGCTGAGGAACCACAGAAGAGACGATGAATTGGGAAAATGTCCTCAAGAGAGATTGGAGGAATCCAGCGGCAAAACTTACTTGTGACTGAAAACAGCACTGCTGTGATATCTGTGGCTCTGTAAAGGTCTAAGAATGTGGACTCCAAAGGCAAACTCAAGGGACTTTAATGTGGTTCAGCCTCTTGCTGTGTGGCCTTGGGTTATCAATCACCTGCCCTACACATCCCTTTCTTTTCTGGAAAGTGGGGCATGGTAAGAGTATAATCTCTTGCATTATAACCTAAGCACCACTAGCTTGTGACGTGCTCTTCGGACAGAGTTAGGAAATCGTGTGTATACACATTTGTGTGTGTGTGTATAGTTAGCTGTTATATTTTCTTGGGACTTGTCTTATACATATATCCTGTATTGTGTTAAAATAAAACGAAAGGTAAATCTATGATATCCTTTTGGAATCTGGAATCTTTATCTAAATAGAATAGAAGTTAACTGGTAAGTTCTAATTTAAAAAATGGCCTAGAAGATAAAAAGTAAATATTGATTCGTAGGGTACTAGGGATACTCAGTGGGTACTTAGTTAAATGGAAAAGGGAAGTTTTTCCCCCCAGAAGCATACTGATTTTTTTCTAATGGGAAATTAATGAAATAGCAATAAAATGTTTAAACATACACAATTAAATTCATACATGAAAAAGTCCTACAGTGAAATTGAATTAGTTGCCTGTGGGCACATAAATATTTTTAGTTCATTGCTATTATTCGTATCTAACCATGCTTTCATTGGTAGGTACTTCATTTGTTTTAAGAACCCTTGATCTAATGCTGTGGATTTATGTTGGGCTGTGCATTCTAATTTCTTTATAAGCACAGGGTGATGTGAATGTCAATCACTTCGATTTCCTTGGTACTTATTCACTAAACACACAGAGTATTCTTCCAAAGAATTCAAGATCCTGAGTTTGTAATTACAAACATGTCTGATGGACCACAATTAGAAACCTGTAGGATTTTTACGGACTATGTCTTCGAACATGAAGTTAGAGCTGGTATGATGGCAGTCTGAGGAGAAGCCACCTGTACTTCAGCAAAACACGAAGTCACGTGAAGGAGGAGAGGACAGGGTGACAGTGTACACTGCAGACGGTGACAGAGGAGGAGGAGGGCCACAGTAACCAAGGTGAGTGAACCCGGAGAAGTGAACCAGAAGTAATGAGACTGGAGAAGACAGGCCATTGTATGGTGCACAATAGCGCTGACTCCTTTGTGTGTTTCTGAGAGGCTACCAGCCATCAACGGGCTATCTGATTTGGGGCAAAAGCATATTTAGATGTTGCTGCTTTGTATTTATTGGCAGATACCTTCTCCCTTGTAGCACGTTGCAATCTCACAGCATTACTGCCTTTATTAGTAAGGGCCCTGGCACCAGCCGGGATTTTAAAGGGACCAATTGGGTATATATGGACCGGGATAAGGGAATGACATTGGACCTCCAGGTACTTTTAAATGAATAACAAAGGGAGATTTTTACCCCAGTAACCAGATGGGTTACCAACTGGATGGATAGGAGGTAGCAAGGGGGAAGACTGACGTTAAACATATTTTATGCTGATAGCTATCATGAGCTACTGTCTCAGCAGGAGAAACCCCAGAAGAGGTATATGGATAAGAGCTGTTTGTGGAAAGCTTCTGCTGGAACTGCGTAATCCTGAGGCAGTGAGAGATAAAGAGCTGGGAGCGTATGTCCTGACCACTTTCTCCTCTCACCTGCTCATCTTTTTTTCGTTGTCTCTCACTGACGCTGTTCCCTGGAAGCTGACAGTAACTACTTAGTTGACTGTCTCGTGGACTCTCGTGAGGCAGAGAAAAATGGGAACGAACCCAGGGTTGTGCAGATGGAAGGGCAGCAGCAGGAGAGTGACTTGCACAGTGTCTTCAGATAGTCTGAAGTTTCTTCCTCATGTTATGGATGCCCCAGTCCTTGTCAATGAATGAGATGGACAACAGAGAGCTGAATTGTTTGCGTATCTTCTGCACAGAACCCGGTACCCACTTAAAGAATGGTGAAAGTGGAGAAAGGACCCTTTACAAAGGAAAGTCACCACAGGGACATTTGCTGGGGGAAAAAAGTCTTGCTATCTTGGATACTTGTCACCAGAATGCACCTGAACCAGCTGGTTAATAGTGACAGATTTGGGCTGTTAGATCCGTGTTAGAAAGCACAGTACACCACGCACGTTCTATGTTACATCTGTGTGCGGCATTTCGTAGGTTTGGAGCTATAGAGCAATGTTAGTTAAAGCGTGACAAGCGGTGTGCAAAAGTGGCTGTAGTCTGCAGGACCGTGTTTATGAGACTGGAGGCTCACGGCTGCTTACACTGTCTTTCACAAGCATTAAGAGTCATCAGAGCAACATTTATGGGCGTTAGTTCTGCGAGACATGGGGAGAGGGAGAGGGAGAAGGAGAGGAGAAGAGAGGGAGAGACAGTGTCATTGGAAGTGATCTGAATTTATTCGCTTTTAATCTGGAAAGACTTCTGAAGCATGGCGGCATGTGTTATTCCTCACACCCTACACTCCAGAACCTTTCTATGTAAAATATTGTAAATGTGTTGTATTTACCTGGAAATAGATGTAGGTGATGGCCCAAACACTGGGGACTGGACCATGAGATGGGACAAAAGATGCTTTTAAGGAAGGGGGCTGAGGAGCGTCGTGTGGTATTTTCATGAGAGGAGGTCCTAGCGCTGGGAGGGCCATGATGGAGTGCGGTGTGTGAGTGTGTGCAACCAACTGAAGCTGGATAAGTAGGAAAATGCTATGAGGAAACCCTTTACTTGCATGCTAACGAAAAACAAACTTAAAATATCCTAGCATTAAATTCTGGAAGATTTTTAAATAATTGGTAGGCCCAGGAACCAGGGAACAAGCTTTCCTTCCGAGAGCCAAATGCTACGAGTGAATTGTTATTATTTATAGATGGCAAAATTAATGTCCAATTAACTATCCATACACAGCCCCTTCCGTGGGATCCGTGTGCGTCTGTTCTGGGTATCCGTAGGTCAGGATTTTGAGTCATCCGTGCATGGAGAGCGGAACTCTCCTGCCCCTCTGTATACAGCGCCCCCTTGTGTTTGTCTAGCTCACGGATCTATGATGCAGCTAGCTTCTGAGCAGCCTGCAAATAAGGTGGAATTCAGGTGTCCTTTCTTTCCTCGATAAAACCGACTTGGGAGGCAACTTCTGTTGGCTATACAAGCTATCAGTTCTAAGTGCTTGTCGAACTGGAGTTACGTCCAGCTGCTGAAAAATATCTGAGTAAGGGGTCAGGGACTGTTTCTTCCTCACACAACCTTACCATTTCCTTCTTAAACTGTCCACTCACACAATGAGACAGGTGGGCCCACAGGGACCCTATTTCCAATTTTTGTGTGTGTTTGCTTTATGCCTTGATCTTGTGTGGACCAGGCTGGCCTTGAACTCACTGACTCCAGCTCCAGGGCTAAGGTGACAGGACTATCCACGTCTGGCTTCTATTTCTAGTATGTTCTGTTAAGATTTCTCCATTGCTATTTCCAGCTGCGCACATAAAATGCATTTGTGCAGGAAAACTTTTAACAACGAGGAGAAATTTAGCCGCTTTGGAAGTATTAAGTTTATTTATTAACCTAAAATATCTGTGACTATCAAGGTACGTTGTTTGCCTTTTACATTTGGGCTGAAGCCTAAAACATCACTGCAGATAAATCTCTTTGCTTTGAAGGTTTTATTCTCCAAGTTCCTTATGTGTGCTATAAAGAATAATTAATATAATGAAAAAATCAATATCGTGTATAAATTATTTAAGCTTTACTACTGTTGTAATTTTCTCTTCAACACCTATTGATCTGCAACAATTCATTTGTTAATTTCTCCCTACTAAGATATTCATTGTGTTAGGCCTGTGGTACTGCTGTCCCTGCACTTTCACAAGCAAGTCATGAATTACTAATGGGACGTGGGACTAGTTCACTTACTAGCGTGTGGCCTGAGACACAATGTAGAAATGCTTCCTACAGGACTGATGATGATACTTCAGGTGTGGACTTGTGCAGATTATCAGTTAGTGTGCGCAGTTCTCTGGGTGTGCTGTGCTCCAGGTCTGAATGTCTTTGCTTCCCTGTTTCGGCGCTGGGGTAGAACCCGGCCTTTCGGATGCCAGGCTCAGAGCTCCACTACTGAGCATGCCAGCAGCTCTTGCCTCTCAGCACCCCCTTTCCTTCCCCTCCTCTTAGTCCCCTCTTCCTTCCTCTTTCTTTCATTCTTTCCTCTCTTGCTCCTTCCCTCAGTTAACAGTTTTACATATTAATGGAGCTCAGCGTGATATTTCAATTTATGCATTCACTATATAGTGACCAGCTTCTCCCAATTCCCAATTTTCAGTGTTCATTCTTCGATATTGGGATTGGCCCTCCCCTCCCCTCCTTTCCCCTTTTCCCTCCTCCCCTCCCTTCTTTTCCCCTTCCCTCTCTTCTCCCCACCCCATGTGTGTGTTGTGAGTTTGAAGGAGGAATATTCCCTTGATTATCTACACTATTGTTCTGGACAGAGAGTTTTGACTCATTTTGACAGTGACCAACTGGATCACTCAGAGAGTTGCAACAGTCTATGACCCTTTAGAAACTCAAAGAGAGCTAAGTTGCAGAAATAAAACTATTCAATGGGAAAGAGGACCTTGACACTATGTAATTTAGATTAGGGTGGAAGGACGGTTTCATGCAAAGATCTACAACTCCGAAGTTCAACATCGAGGACTACATTTTGGGCTTCCTCATGCTCTTACTTATTTTTGTGTATTGGTCCTCCTTGTCAGATATGTCTTCCAAGGACACTGATCCTGTTTGTTTCCTCCCGGGCCTAGAATAGTGCCTGGCACACATACCTGTCAAGGAAACGGTGACTGAATTAATGGAAGAGTAAAAGTAAGTGAGTCTAGCAAATTATTAGGCCATCTATAAGACTGCATGTGTCCTTCCCAGTTCTAGAGCTGCTGTGGGTTAGGAAAGTAGACATAGAAGCACTTTGTAAGGTATAAAGTGGTAAACAGACTCAAATCCACGTGCAGGGTGCGAAGTCTTAATGTAAAATAGAAGAGGAAAAGAAATTGGACTTTGGAAGTGCAATAAATATATTATTCAGCTTTTATAAAGTTTCAAAAACCAGGAATGACAAAGATAAAGCTGAAAGTGTGAAAATGCACATTCAGCTCGCTAACTCGCTAAGGTAATGGTCAACTTCTTTTAAAATAGGAAATAGCGTAACATAAAAGACTGATCTAAATGTATACTTCTTTGAGACCTTTAGGCACCTTCGCCAGCCCAGCAGTTTGCTATAGATTAGGTCCAAAATGTTTTACCCTTTTGAGGAAATGATCCTAAAATGGGTTTGTGTGTGTGTGTGTGTGTGTGTGTGTGTGTGTGTGTGTGTGTGTGGTGAGTGCAGGTGCCTGCAGGAGCCAGAAGAAGTTGTCAGATGGCCTGGAGTTGGACTGACAGGTGGTTGTGAGCTGCCTAGCGGGGGCTGGGCACTGAACTTGTGTTCTCTGTGAGAGCAGAAAATCCTCTTACCTGCTGAGTCAGCTCTCCAGCCCCCATAAAATTGATACTTTTAATTTTGTGTTAGCGCCTTTATATGGCAGAGATAAAGTATAGCAAGAGGTTAGTGTGTTTTGAAGAGGAAATCATACTTCTTTATTTGAGCAGATTTAGGAGCTGATGATCTGCTGTGCTGTTTTGTCAGGGTAAAGCCAATTACAGACAAAGCAGGAAGTATGTTTAGAACCGAAAAAAATCTTCTGGAATATCTTCCACATTGTAGTGGAGATCTGTTAGCAGGGTGGTTTGGCTTGGTCAGGAGGCTCGTCTCAGGCACGGTGTGGCGTTTGCTGGTCAGTGCCAGGAGGACAGGCTTGCGTGGATGAGGCCCACGTGGAGCTCTTTGCGGTGGCTGAGTGTTGAAAGAAAACCGATAATGACAGAAAACTCATTCTCAGGCTGATGCTTCATTCTCGTCACCTGGGATTTTGCTGTCCCCTGGAGTTGCTGGCCTTCCCAAACTTAGCTAATTTGTAGATAGCGTAAATGACTCACCTTCTGGCAGAGTTTTCAGAAGAAAACCACTTATTCTAGAGCCCATAACTCTAATAAAATGTTAAGATATGGTTTTTGTTTTTTGAGATTATATCATTCCATCATTTCTCCTTTTCCTTTCCTCCCTTCAAACCTTCCATGTGTTTTCTCCCCTCTTTCAAGTTCATGGCCCCTTTCTCTTTCGTTGTTGTTACACACACACACACACACACACACACACACACACACACACACACTCCTAAATACTTAGTACAGCCTTCTCAGACTGCATGGTCTTACATGTGTATGTTTTCAGGGACCCAGTTGGAAGTGAGGAAGCAGTTGGTGTGCCCTTCCTGGGAAAGACTGCTTTTCCCACCCTCGTTGCTCCTTAGTTGCCTGTAGCTCTGTGGATAGCTGATGCCTCAGGGACTTTCCCTCATTCACATTAGCATGTCTATCATTGATCTTGCTCAGCTCATGTTTTGGCAGCCATGTTGGTGAGGCTCTATGGGTGTAGCTCCTGAAATTAGTAGACACAGTCTCACCCCAATCTGCCCGATTCTCCGCCTCTTGAAATCTTCCCCCCCTCTTTGACAGAGATCCTCGAGCCTTCGGTGTAGGAACTGTTTCCTAGGTGCAGCCATTGGGACTGGGCCACAGCTCTGCATTTTGATGGTTGTGGTTTTCTGTAATGGTCTCCATGTATTGCAAAGAGAAGCTTCCTTGAAGAATAAGAGCCTCACTTGCCTGTAGGTACGAGAACAAATGTTTAGACTGTAGTTAGGGATTATGCTGGTGTAGTAAAGCAGGGATTGTAAATTTTCCTCCAAGGTCATGGCATCACTAGATCTGAGTAGTTGGCTAGGCTTCTGGTACCAGGTATGAGTGGGGTCATATGTCCCACTGGAGAGCTGGTGGTTACCCCAATATATGTGTGTCATTACTGTACCCTAGCTTCCACAGGAGGGAAGCAACCAACAGTCCTATCCAGCGATGATCCCTGTGATCCACAACAATGACAAGCATGGCTTAAAAACGTACCTGATACTTTCTTAATGGCTCTTCAATGCCACCATCATTTGCCTCATTAATCACCTTAAAATGAACACCAGGCGGCTGGAGGCAGCGTCTATGAGAAAAGAGTCACCTGCTTCCTTGTTTCTTCTCACGGAATCTTTAATGAAGGCTCTTGCCTATGTTTTTAAGGCCCTGCCTTCTGGTGTACTCCTATGCTCCCTGTGTGATCACGAGTGGTGTTCAGTGTCTCATGTTGCCAAGGACCTGTGAGTATAAATCTGTCTTCCTTCATAATGGTCATTCTCAAGTCCGATTCAGCAAGTTCTTGGAGTGGTTTCCAAAAGTGGAGAGAAGTCAAGCTCAGGACTCCAGGGACTATCAGGCACATAAGCAGGAGAAAGTGGGTTTTGGGAGAGAGCGGACGTCAAGGCTTGGATCACAAGCACAGGGCCAGGGAGCGATGAGGTTTGGGGTTAGATAGATGGGTTGTGTGCTCATGTGGGACCAGGGCCGTGGACTGGCTGAGGACAGTGACTGGGGCTCCATCTTCAAGTCCGGAAGAGAGACGGGAAGATGGAACCGGTGGAAAACCGAAACACAAAACCTGACACACCAGTTCTTTGTCAGAAATATTTTCCAACCATAGCCCGACAGACAACACAGACTTCTAATTTTGCCTTAAATTTGTTTCCTGTCTCCTGGCCCCTAGAGGGAATGTCTTGATTGACCGATTATTCATTTATGATTGTATAGAGCCCAACACAGGCACCGGACAGAAGACTTGGCCTTGACTTCTAGGGAAGAAAATCAGTCATGTAAGTCATTGACAAAATTATTTGAAAATGATTATATGTATCATAATATTTAAATCAATTTCTAGCACTGAAATCATAACTTTTTAATAAAAGCTCCAAGGAAGGTATGCTTTAAGAAATGGCTGCAAATATTTTCAGCAATGAACAGGAAAAAGAAAGGATTTGAATTAGCTGAAGAGAGAGGGAGTAACATGGAATTGAAAGCAGTGTAGCATAGATAGAGGGGTTTGGCAATATGCTGGAATGAAGAAAATAATTTTGATATTTAGAGTTCTAAAATCTAAGCAGTAAAACCATTGCTCAAACTTATCTATAAATATTATGATGTACTCCCCTTTAAAAGAAGAATCTCAAACTCATCCCTCTTCCCCCAATAGTGACTTTAATGATTTTAACAGGAATCCACCTTCAGGGATGAGACACTGCATCACATACTATAAAGTGACTGTGGCTTCCGCCTCAGTCTCCTGGCATCTTTCTGTTTCTTTCTCTCTTTGCCAGCATGCTTCCAGCCCTGTGGGTAAAGGACAGATGCTGACCTGTGCTCCAGAAGATGAAAAAGAAGTGTGGAAGTTAGAGAGAATGAACAGTGCTCTGTAGAGAGGGGGAGAAGTCCCTTCTGCCTTAGTACTTTAGTATTTTATCGGGGCACAGGGATGCCAGGTATTGAAGAGTCAGAGGTCAGTGTTGTGTGAAGCAGGACATTCACAAGCTTGACACACATCGTGCTATTGTGATTAGCAAGAAGCGGTTACATTTTGTTCTGCATTATGAGCAAAGTCATGTTTGTGAATGACATGCACATGTTTTCCATCTTGGGCTATTCTTCAGGTTTCAGTCACGGGTTCTAAAGACACTGGGCCTCTATTGTCTGGGTGTCTCCCACTCGAGGGAGAATTTTGTCTCCAGTGTTGCTGAATGTGTAAGATCTCCCAGCAGGCAGACGCGGTGAATACCGGGTGTGAGCGAAGATGCACACGGCTCAGCTGATCCTGAGTTAGGGTGAGTGGGGAGGGTTCGGAGAAGCTGCATTTTCTGAGGAAGGTAATTCACACTCACGAAACAAGCTTAGACTATTGCAGACCACGCAGACCACCCATGGCTTTGACGAGCTGGCTCAGGACAAGGATGTGATAAAATATATGTTTACAGCGTCCATGTTTGGGCTAGGCCTTTATCCTCTGCGTTTGTGCACGATCTGCCGACCTTCTCTTCTGGGGAAGTGATGGGAGCAGACCTACAAGCGCCATTGGTGCCTGGCCATCACTGAGCTCATGGGAGTCCCGGGACAGCTGAGATATGAGGAATAAAGGAGGTCCCAAAGAGCAGGGACAGGTGTCTATCCTGTTTGCCCAGAGGAGAAATAGGAGACAAGGAACAGAACAGGAGCCTTTTGCAGAGGGCCTCTGAAAGACTCTACCCAGCAGGGTATTGAAGGAGATACTGAGACTCATAGCCAAACTTTGGGCAGAATGCAGGGAACCTTATGGAAGAAGAGGGAGACAAAAAACCTGGAGAGGACAGGAGCTCCACAAGGAGAACAACAGAGCTGAAAAACCTGGGCCCAGGGGGTCCTTCAGAGACTGATACTCCAATCAAGGACCATGCATGGAGAGGACCCAGAGCCCCTGCACAGATATAATCCATGGCAGCTCAGTCTTCAAGTGGGTTTCCTACTAAGGGGAACAGGGACTGTCTCTGACATGAGCTGATTGGCCTGCTCTTTGATCACTTCCCCCTGATGGAGGAGCAGCCTTACTAGGCCACAGAGGAGGATAATGCAGACAGTCCTGATAAGACCTGATAAGCTAGGGTCAGATGGAAGGGGAGGAGGACCTCCCCTATCAGTGGACTTGGATAGGGGCATGGGAGGAGAAGAGGGAGGAAGGGTGGGACTGGGCATAGATGAGGGAAGGGGCTACAGTGGGGATACAAAGTGAATAAATTGTAATAATAATAAAAAAGAGTCAGGACAGGAGGCTGCAGAGAGTGGGGAAGTGTTTATTGGGTCTGTGCTGATGCTCAGTGAAGCCATGCTCCCTCACAGGCATCCTGAGGTGGCAAGGCTGTGTTGAGGGAAGCTCAGGACAGGGCAGAGTGCTGGGCAGCTGACAAGGCGTGGAGGCACCTGGCGCTGTGCTGCTCTGGAGATCCAGTGCCATGTCAGCTGTCTTTTCTCCAGGCCGTTGTCGTGTAACAGGACATGTGTGCTACTGGGCATAGGCAGAGAGGGGAAACAGGAGACAACAGAGGCTCCCTAGTCACTGTTATCATTGGTGACCAAGTACAGGAAGCAGCTTGGGAGCTGGTGAGAGTTGGTAAAGAGCTAGTGAGACCTGAGTTCAGTGCCCCAGACTGCTGGAGAAAGAACAGGGCAATCCTGAAATCCTAGTACCAGGAGGCAGAGAAAGCGAGATTATGGCCCTTGCTGGCCAGTGGGATCTGGATTCAGATAGAGACCCTGTCTGGAAATGAAGACGGAGGAGTTGCATTCCTTAACACCACACTGTCATACATACGCACACACGCATACACTGATACACACATGCACACACATTGATACACTCACGCACACGCGCACTGATACACACATGCACACAGTGATACACACATATATACAAACACTGATATACACATGTACACACACTCATACACACATGTACACAAACACTGATACACACATGCACACACATATACACACTGACCACACAGACACAGATACACACAGACACATACACACACAGAGACACACACACAGAGACACACGCACAGACACACACAGACACAGACACACAGACACATAGACATACACACACAGACACACACACACATAGAGACAAACACACAGACACACACAGACATACACACACAGACACACACACACAGAGACAAACACACAGACACACACACACATAGACACAAACACACAGACACACACACACATAGACACAAACACAGACATACACACACAGACACACATACACACATACACACAAGCACCTTGCAGAAGAGGTTTATCTGGCTCACAGTTTGAGGATAACAGTGCATCCCGGCAGGGAGAGTGTGGACGAGGCGGCAGCTTTGGCTGAGAGGATAGATGCAGTGAGCCGTCTGGCGACACCATGTTGACAGTCAGTAAGCAGAGAGCAGGCAGGAAGCAGCTGGGCTGTGTGTCTGGCGACACC
>NW_026591086.1:56719801-56766267 GCF_907164565.1 Psammomys obesus
AGCAGAGAGCAGGCAGGAAGCAGCCGGGCTGTGTGTCTGGCGACACCGAGTTGACAGTCAGTGAGCAGAGAGCAGGAAGCAGCCGGGCTGTGTGTCTGGCGACACCGAGTTGACAGCGAGCAGGAAGCAGCCGGGCTGTGTACCGCAGTGTCATCCCTGCTTACCCACCCCTTCAGTCAGTGCCTCCTTAAACTCTGAAAGTCTCCAAGTCCAGGGTGGCAAAGCTGGTGAGGCATTTAAACACAGGAGAGATAAAGCGCAGTGGTGTCAGGTGACCCGTGGTGCTTTCTTGTTGTGTGGGTTCTTTATTGATTGACAGTTTGATAGCGGCCACAACACATTCTGATTACCCTCACCACATCCTCCTGCCCTCCCCCTCCCTCCCATGTCACGACACCTCCTCTCTCAAGGCCTCTTCCACATTCCAGTAGCTGGAAGGATTGACAGGGACCAAAGTCCGAGCGTAGGTGTGCGCTGGGGTCACTGTGAGTCGGCAGACTGGATCACAGCGGGCAGTGGTCATCTGAACTCAGAACAGAGAGTGGTTAACGCTCCCTGGAAGGTCGGGAGGACTTCAGAAGAGAGAATTTAAAAGCTGCACAACTCGTTGTTCCAAATCGTTTTCTTACTCTTCCTCACTCACCTGCAGCCTGGGTGTTCCTCAAGGATGTGTTATCACAGGCCAGGGTAAAGCTATCCCTTATAAAAAGTGGGTTATTTTCTGAGGATCCTTTCTTTGTACATGGGTGAGAAATCAGGATTGCCCCATGGGATACTCACATGCCTTGGGATGCTGTCTTGAGTTGAATGAGAAGGGACAGATCGACGGTGTCCTGGAGGAAAAAGGTTGCTTAGTCCATTTTTAATATATGTAATTAAAAACAGATGAACATAGTATTCAATTATCATATAGCTTAATTACTTGTGAATGTGCTATTAAGGTACATGACCTTCCCAGGCTAAGCCGCATACTTATGGGGACAATTTGAAATGGTCTGCAGAATTAAAATAGAACAAATAAAAATGTAAGTAAAGTCAAAGGCAATGGAAAGAAAAAGGAAATAGCATCTAGGTTTATTTCATTTCTATAGTTAAGTGTGAATTTAAACAGAAACATCCTTTAGGAGGTGGTTATTCGTGTCAGCTCTATCAAATAGAGGCTTGGTGTGTCAACAGCATGGCACTGAAGGGTGAAAAAAAAATCACACTCTTTGGTGACCACATAGGAATAAGCTTCATTTCATTAGGGATGACTGTGACCTACATAAAGCAGGCAATATCATTTTGCTGGAGATGTAACTGAAACAAGAATGAATAGATAAATGCTTCTCAAATGGAAGAATTCATATTGTAAAGGTTGCATATTTTTATCAAGTTAATTTATAAGTTTAAGAATTAAAATATTCCCTTTCATAACAAAATTGCATTAAAGCATATTGAAAAAAATCACAGGACACCAGAACTATTATTGAGGAAGAAAAATGGCTAGGGAGAAGTTGTCCCAGATATAAAGTATTTTAGAAATAATAATTAATGCTACATTGCCAGGCATTGCTAGAAGTATACACACATAGGACAGACTCCTAGAAATTGATAACAATTATAAACTGTGAGAGATGTCGTAGTTACTACAGAATGATAGAGAAGAGAATGTCCATTCAATAATCAGTTTCCCAGAAATATTTATGAATCCAGAAAACCTACGTGGATTCATATTACTATAAAATAAACCATGTCCCATATGAGTCTAATAGTTAAGAATAAGTATAAAAATAATAAAAGATTTAAAGTAATATAAAATTATGCTGTTTATGAACCTTGGGAGAATAAGGCTTTCCACTGTGTGGGGGAAAGGACGGTCATGTGAGACATTGAACAGTTGTCAGTGTTAAAGGAGTGAGGTGGGCAGTGGGGACAGTACTCCTGGCAGTGGGCGTGAGGGGGACAGTGTTTCCACGGGTTTGTGGTGGCAGGAACACCACAGACATACTACACCGTAAGAAGAGATGAGCGCCTGCTGCATGTGGCCATGGTGGAGGGTTTTGTTGGGATGAGGAGGGCACCAGATCAGGAGCAGGTGCGGTGGGCTCCTCCAGCTCACACCCCTCCTGGGAGCTTCTGGTAAGATGGCTGTTAGGGGTGTCGCTTCTAGCACTGAGTTCATGTATCGACATGGACAGGGATAGGGAGAGAAAGACTCCAGCTCAAGTCTTCTGCTTCTGTGTGCCACAACCTCTTTATATTCAGAGTTTTAGTGACCACAAAGTGATGAAACACACACACACACGCGTGCGTGCGCACACACACACACACACATGCACCCACTCACACGCAATGGATTCATTTAGACATAAGGGGGTGTTTGGTTCTTGAAGCAAATGCAGCCTCTCCAAGGTCACAGCTTCATCTATCAGGCCAATGCTGGCTTACTCTTCAGGACTCTAGGACACTCCAGTGTAAACAGATTGAAGAAAAACACACAAAGTATGACAGGAAAGGATTAATGACTTTCTTAAAGGCATTCAGACTGGTAGAAAAACGATTACATTCTCAATAGATAATTGGGAAAAACTTATGTACAGAGAATTTTCTCATTAAAAACTCCAGTAAGTAAACAACTGAGAAATATTAACCTCATCAGTAAGCAATGGAAGTGAAATATAAATTAAAAAAACACAACTTATAGCTACTGAGTAAACATTAAAAATACAGATGTAACACAATTCTAATGAGATCTTGGGAAATGGGTTCACCTACAAATTTACAACCTTTTGTTTGGGTGTTTGGAAAATAGTGTGGATATATGCCAGGAATGAAAACAAAACCATTCATGAACCCTTGTCTCAGAAATCTTACTTGTAGAATTTATCCGAAGAAAATACCTCAAGAGAAGGAAAAGAGTTACACACTAAAATATTTATTGTTCCATTATGCATAATGGAAAAACCAGTAGAGCTAGGATTTGGACAGGAAGGGGCTGTCTAAATGATTGCACAATAAACTGATGGAATATTAGGATGATCGTAAGGATGAGCTGCACATTAGAAAATGTTGGACAAACTGTTAAAAAAAGACACAAAATTGTTTCTGTTTGGTCATCAGCTATGTGCATTCATATAGCTAAATTCTACCAAGGAACATTGTGATATGGGCAGCACTGGGGACAGTGGCCCTGTGCCTTGACTGGGCAACACAGTAGAGCTGGCCCCACAGCCCCCAACATGAGAGCTGAAGAGCTGGGCCTGTCCTCTGCTGGCTGCAGCACTGGATGAGCTTCCTGGGGCAGTGCAGGTGTAGGAGAGCTAGCGGGCTGACCAGGGCAGCTAAGAACGCCCACACACTAGTTCTCCATCAATGGTGTGAGGACACAGTCCTCATTTATCGCTTTGCTTTTGTACAGCCGACTGGGTGTTTTTGCTTGGGAACTCTCCCTGGCTGATGTCACCTTCCTAGGACACATGGACCGACACCGAGCCTATAGTGGGTCTGTTCTGCTCTGCCCTGTTAGAGTGTGTGTGACAGGAGACAGAATGATGGCCATAAGATAGTCACTCACAGCTATATCTGAACCAGCGGGGGTGGTTATCTGAGGCAGGAAAGAACGGAGGAAGACCCTCATCCGTGTAATTCCAGCACCCGAGCCCAAGGTGGGAGGACCACTGTGAGGCCGGTCCAGCCTGGCCTACATAGTGACTTTCTGTGGCATCTGAGCTTCAGTGTGAAGCGTATCCAGACAATAGCATCAACAACAGCAACAAAAAGGCAGGGGAAATAGCATGACAAAACCCCCTAAACATGGTTACTCTGAAGTGGGAAGCAGTCTCCCTTCCTCAGTAAATAGCGAACCGTGTGCTTTTCAGCGACACAGACATACCTTATTCATCTAGGCTTTCTACGCAAATGGAGCAGCGTCTGACATGCGGAAAGTGCTCAGAACACATGCACTGAACCGAAATTCCAGATTCCTGTAGTTCTCTTATTATAAAAAGTGCTAAATTGTAGTTAATTTCCTGATGAATGCCTGAACACCACTCTTTTAGACTTGATGGAGGAGGGAAGGCTGGTGCACGTGGCTGAGCCTCCGCTGGCTGTGATTACCTTGGCACCTGACTCTTGTCCTCACCGTTCCCCTTGCTCAGAGTGGCTCAGGGAAATGCAAAGTGGGTGGAAATGAGTTTCAGGAGCTAAGAGTTTATGTGAAGCAATAGTGACAGCACAGCAATACACAAATCCATTCTAGACTTAAAACTTTATCCTTTGTTATATGTGTATGAATTTGAGCAAGTCACTGAGTTCTCCGACCCCCAATATGTTCGTTTATAAACTGAAATAAATAACTTAATTTTAGAATTAAGAGTTTAATGAGGTATCAAAATAAGTTTGTGGTGTGAGGGAGGAGGTAATAATTTAATTATTTTTCCCTTTCTGTCTTCTTGCATGCTTCAGGAGCTATTTTGAATAGACTCTTAAGAGTTCTGATTTCTGTGCTTGTAAGAGACTATTTTGTTCTGAATATTTCACAATATTTCACCTTTGGGAAATGCTAATAAGATTAATATCGTAGGAGGCCCCCTGTGGTCTAAACATATCAAAGTAACTGGAAAACTATAAAAATCATAAAAAAGTCACAGAGGAAGAGTAGGCTTTGAAGAGAACAAATGGAAATAGAAATGAAGAAAACTAGGTCTAATTGTGAAATTATCTTAACATCGGAGAAGAAGAGCACATTTTCAGGACCAAGCATTTGCAAATGTTAGAGGCAGAAAACAAATACCAACAACAACGAAGAGATAAGGTTGAATGATGATATCCCCTGGAGAAGACAGACTAGAAAGCGCAGCTATGAAAATATGTACGGATGACGGATGACTGCAGCTCATGGAGTGCGGCAGAAATACCAAAGCGCAGGCAGGCTGCGAAGGGCAGTCTGGAGCACACAAGCAGGATTTACCCTAGTTGCAACTGTGGCCAAGTATGACTGCGTTAAAGTATACAATAGATTGCATGCGTATAGAAAATAGGTTGAGATAAGTCTGTTCATAGTAGGAATACCTGTGGGACGAATCGGATCATTGCAGCCCCATCACCCCCCAAAAGAAAACAAAACGAAACAGAAATCCTTTACAGCAATGCCCTCAACTTTGGTATCTCAAAATATTACTGCATTTGGAGATAGGGTATCAAAGAAGTGATTATGACTAAATCTGTCTTGGAGTACTCCCTAGTTCAATATGTTCAGTGCCTGTAAGAAATTAGAGGACAGACATCCACAGAGGGGAAACCATGTCGAGGAAAAGAGAAGGTGGCTACTCACCTATAAGCCAAGAAGACCTCAGACCAAAACCTACCTATCCAACACCCGAGTCTTGGGTTTGTAGCTTCCAGAACTGTAAGAAAGGAGATTTTTTTGCTTGAGCTACCAAGTTTGTGGTACCTCACTATAGTCACCTGGGATATGAATACCGGTATCACAGGACAAAGTGAATGGGTAGTCACAATAGAAACTTAGGAAGGAGAGGAGACTTTCTTTAATAAGCCAAAAAAAATGTTGTATTGCCTTCAATGAATACTTCTAGTCAATTGTTCGGAGCCGTTTGATTCAAGGGCTGAGAATGGAAAAGTATAAAAAATGAGATGGATAACTTAATCTACTAAATACCTACATGACAACGTAGCTCTAGAAATCAACTGAAAACTGTTGCAGTACTGAAGGAAGACAATGCTGCCAGTCCTGATGAGACCTGATAGGCTAGGGTCAGATGGAAGGGGAGGAGGACCCCCCTTATCAGTGGACTTGGAGAGGAGCATAGGGGGATTGGGGAAAGAGGAAGGAGGGGACACAGCTGGAATACAAATGGAATAAATTGTAATAAATGATAATAATTTAAAAAATTAAAAATATATAAGTGAAAAATATAATAAAGTTAATATCTTCATAAATAGTATAAGAAACATTAGATGGTTGTAGTTAAATCCATGTAAGGTACAAAAGTTACTAAGGGAATTTTAGATAGTAATTGGCATTTTAGAAAACAGTGAAAGTGACAACAATAGTTTATTCTGTAACATTTTTGCATCCAGGCAACTGTAACATCTCTTTATTACATTGAATTAAACATAGTAATAGATATGGCTGTTTTATAAATTGTAACTTAATATTTGGGTGGTAGGCATTGTTACTGCTCATGGTGTCAGGCTTCTGACAGGATGGATTTTGGAGAAGATCAGATGCAGGAGTGCGTTGCCCGGGTGTCCACTGGGCCTGGGCGCCACACAGACCATCAAGCCTGGCACTGTGCCCAGTTGTGGTTTTCTGTAATTGCCTCCATTTGCAGTAGAGAAAAGCTTCTCAGATGAGGGTGTAAGGAGAAGACTGAGAATGCAGTGAAGAAATTAAAAATGGAGAAAGACTGGGCAATACATTTTTGTTCTTTTACGTTCCTGGTTCTGGGCAGCTCTAGGAAACTAATACAGGAGCTGTGGAGAGCCGGCCGCCACTTAAAGCACATCCTTTTTAAAGAAGAGGTAAGGACTGAGCACAGTGCCGCCTCCTAGCAAGCACTGTGCATGCTCAGCTGTACGGTGTTCCTTAATATTGCATGGGCATGGGCATGGAGAGTGCTCAGGGGGTAGTAGTAGCAGACCGTGTGCTCTGGCTCCCGTTGTATTAAATCCGTACAGACGAGCTCACATGCAGCCCCACGCTGTCGCACTGAAACGCTTCCCTCTGGCTACTGATATTTAGATTTCTTTTTTCCATAACAGTAGTTTCTGCCATTATTTAAACATTACAAGGGCTTAAAAAAATCTATGAACATTATTATTATTTTGTGAGAATAAAAGGATTTTCCTTGGTACTATCTTAATAAACCCCACCGTTGTTAGCATTGGTTTTCACTTTCCATTTCAGTGCCTGGAGTTCAGCATTGGTTTTCACTTTCCATTTCAGTGGCTGGAGTTCGGCATGGTAAGAAGCCCAGCTTTAACAAATTATCTCTTACACACGAAATATGAGAGGTCAATATCTCCAAGGATCATATGATGGCACTAAAAAGGTCACATGATGGAACCTGGCTAAGGTTTCACTACTGGAGGTTCTGAAGATGGCGGAGGTTGCTGGCCTGTAGAGGAAACCTGGTTTCTCCTGCTTGAGCACCAACAGTTTGATCTTTCCAAAGCCCGGCTCTTCTGAAGCAGAACTGCTGGAGCTACTCACAGAGGATCTGCTCATCTGCTCACCCTTCTGAGGGGTATTTTGAGTTCCTTATATGGGTGCCCTAATCATCTTCAGGTTTTAGATGTCTTTATTTTTGAGAATTTCATAGCAGCACAATGAGATATGATCATATCTACTTGCCAGGTCCCCATGTCTTCCAGCTCTCCATGTCTTTCTTAATATGTTCTCCCAACCTGATGCCTAAAAAAGAATCCTCCCTCTGCCCAGTCAGTACTGCCTGCATGCACATGGCAGAGTGAGCAACCCTGGGGGTGGGGGCGGGGCATCCGGGGGCAAGGCATCCCAGGGGCGGGGCATCCCTGGGGGCACCGGAAACTGTCCAGTGCACACATCCTGCAAATGAATGGCTCTCTTTCCCCTCTTGGAGACAGAAAAGCACAACACTGAATAGTAATTACGTCACTAAAAAAAATAAAAAATAAAAATTAAAAAACTCCTACTATTTTATGAAAATATAAACGAAGCCATTCCTACAAGGGAAGTTTACAGTCTTAAGGTTTTTATTGTAAAAAATGTTTTCATTTCTCTTTGGGATTTTATTTATTTATTTTTAATTTTAATTTTTTACAATTTATTCATTTTTTTATCTTGATGTAGCCCCCTCCCTCATCTTCCAGTCCCACCCTCCCTCCTCTTTCCCCCCATGCTCTTCCCCTAGTCCACTGAAAGGGGAGGACCTCCTCCCCTGCCATCAGACCCTAGCTTATCAAGTCCCATCAGGACTGCCTGGATCCTCTTCCTCTGTGGCCTGGCAAGCCTGAGTCCCCAGGGGAAGTGATCAAAGAGCAGGCATGTCAAAGAGAGTCCATGTTAAAGATAACCCCTGCTCCCCTTACTTGGGTACCCATTGGAGACTGAGCTGCCATCAGCTACATCTGAGCAGGGGGTCTAGGTCCTCTCCATTCGTGGTTCTTGGTTGATGCATCAGTCTCTGCAGTCCTCCCTGGGTCCAGAATTTTTAGCTTTGTCGGTCTCTTTGTGGAGCTCCTGTTCCCTCCGGGTCCTTCTATCCCCTTTGTCTCCCCGCTTCTTCCATGAGACTCCCTGCGCTCTGCCCAAAGTTTGGGATTTTAAAAATGCACAACCAGAGTTTCTGATTTAATGACAGTTTGAATTTTGACATATTTACTTTAGCTGAATTAAGCCATCTCAAAGCAGGTAGTTTCTATGATTTTTTTTTTTTTTTGCACAGCTAATTAGAGGCTTGTTAAGGTGCCAAACAAACCAGAGAGGGAGGGTAGGCTCATGTGAGGTGAGCATCTTCCTGAGAGGTGTGAGACAAAGATGGCGGAAGAGACATATGCTTATTGCCATTATTTTCTTATAATGTGTGTTGACACTTCGTGACCACCTCTTCCCTCGGGGCAGCGAGGGGTCCTCTGAGGCCCCCAAGAACAGTGAAAGCAAACAGGGCAGCAGATGGCCACATCTGCGAACGGCCAGGCCAGTTTGGCACAGCCCACCGGGGCGAGCTCATGGTGCCTTGTCCAAGGCTCCTCTGAGAGCAGTGTTTACGAGTGGGGCACCGAGGCGTCGAAAACACTTGGTTTAGCTTTATTAGCTCTAGTCACTCCATTTAGAGAAGCAGCTGGCTGCAAGTGTCCACAGTTTTTCATCTTTGGACTGTAAATGAATGACTTTTCATTTTCCACCTTACGAACCCTCCCCAGGTAAGGACACCGCTTACCTGTACTCAAGCTCCCCCCAGGTCTGTTTTATTCTAAAAGAATTCAAAATAGCCCATGTCACACAATGCGACTACTCATTATCAGTGCTTTCTATGCTGAAAATCTAACGATTTTTGAGTTTTATTTTCACGTGTATGACTCCTTTGCCTGCATGTGTCTGTATATCATGTCTGTACTGGTGCTATGGACATCAGAAGGCATCAGATTCCCTGGAAATGGAGTTGCTGATGATTGTGAGCCAGCATGTGGGTGCTGGAAACTGAACCTTCGTCCTCAGGAAGAGCAACATGTTCTTAACTACTGAGCTAGTCCTTGTGCTGAAATTTTTACCCACATTGTTATTAGCAAGGACAGCGACTCCTATGAGCAGACACTGAGGACCAAAGCTGGTGCAGCTCATTGCCACCCAAGACTTTTGATCCATTGCATCAGACTCTCTTGTTTCATCCTTCTTCTTCAAAAGCTAAACATCGTGAAGCATTCCCTCTGAGTTGGCTAATCTGAAAGGTTTATATGCTAGTAATGTCTTTAACTATGAAAATAAAAAATAAGATAGGGATTAGTAATATCCCCATATTGTAAATGAGGGAATCAAGACCCATAGAGGAAGTTTCCCAAAGGTCACAAAGATAGAAAGTGCTAGGAAAAGATTTGATCCCAGGACTCCTAACTTAAAAGCAGAGACGCCTATGTATATTTGTTTCTGTCTCATCATGTCTATTACTGCATCATCTTCAGCTTTTCCAAGACAAAGTCATGCTCCCCTCAATCCATGATTGTCATGCAGGGTTCTTCTAACAGTCTCAGGATTATAGTTTTGTAAATCCCTCAATAAATCCATCTGTTCATTTTCAGCTCAGCCTCACTGGTGTGCAGGACGCTGCAACCGTGCAACTCCACCACCAGAGACTATTGAGTTGAAAGGCCCACAGTCCAGATGGGAACTCTCTAATCACACTGCTTATGAAAGTCACTGATCATGCTTAGTGACAATAAAGGCCAACGAAGAGGTGTGGCAGTGCGCTGAGAATACAGGGCAGGTAGGACGGACAGACGGAGCCCTACAGCTGAATGCCGGGTTGGCAGTGACTTTTCAGCTCTCTAAGATGAGAACTGGTCACAGTGCTCTGACAGAAGTTGTATGGGACACACACTTGCTCTGTCAAGAAGGCACAGGTGTGGACAAAGCACACCTGTCCATGGCTTTAAGCTTGCTGGCTAGCTTGCCAAGTAATGCGGAGTTTTCTCTGCGTTTTTTGGCACAGAACTTGTGGGACCATAATTGTTATACAGCTAATTTGAGGATTCCGTTCCTGTCCGCTCAGACTGGCGTGGTCTTACTTTAAGATTTGGTCGTCTCACGTTTGTTCCTTGACATGCTGTGTCACTGCGGTTCCTTCAATGTATTGCATAGTCGAGTCACTCGCGATCTCTGTTGACACACGGCGGGCTAATGTCTCACAAGCTGCTTCCCACCCCTGTGCAATAATACCCTGTGAATTCTGCCGCTTAAGCCATTAGCTTGCTTGTTATTTATGCCCTAAAATTTTCAAGTTCCATCCATTCTGCAGTATTGGTTCTGCTTATCTTTCTAGAGGAATTGAACATTCTTAAATAATGGAACAAGCACACATTATTCAAGTACAATAGATTTTCTTTCTTAGCATTAGCTGGTGACTAAGAATTATTTAAGATGAATGGAGTTTTGAACTCGGCACTGAAGTAAACTAGAGCAGTGGTTCTTAACCTTCCTAATGTTTCGACCCTTCAGTTCAGCTCCTTATGTTGTGGTGACTCCCAGACATGAAATTATTTTCATCGTTGCCACATAACTGTAATTTTGATCCTGTATGAATTGTTAATATCTGCATTTTCCAATGGTCTTAGGAGACTCCTTTGAAAGGCTCATTTGAGCTCGAAGGGAGTCATGACTCACTCGTTGAGAGCCATTGCTTTAGATGGGCAGTCTTTTGGGTGGGTAGGAATTTTTGGAAGGTTTTAGAACAGGAGAGTTGGGCCAGTGCTCAATCCCTTTGATTGCTTAGATTGTCTTGAACGTCCTCTTGTCAGCTCATGAGAATGTCCTGTCACTCCTATGGAGAGCTGTCTTATTGTTAGAGACATTTCTCAACTGGTTTGTATGACTAGGGAAACCATACCCAGAAATGTGACAGTGAATTTGAATACAGTGTATAGGTACTTCTGGTGTGTTTGTTTTTTCTTGAATGAGTATGTTACAAACTAGGGTTCATTCCTAAAGGAGTTCTGGTGTATCACTGGTAGGACAAAGGAGAAATGTGCTCTGGCCATAATTGCTTCTATAAGCTGATGGTCCCTTCATTTTCACAAGCGAAGAGTGGTGATGAGGACTTACATGGTGGGAATCCTCTGAAGTTTTTCTGCATTAGCTGTTTCGCTGAGAATTCCACCTATGTGCGGTGTTGTGAGGAATGCTCTCTGTGTTCTTGCAGACAGGAAAGGGCCACTGCGGGGTTTTAGAAAGTTGGAAATGCAGAGCGGTGGAAACATTGGTTATTACATGCATGGGGTGAGTAAGAGATTTGACTGACAGGAGAAGGTTAAGCCTGTTGAAGACCTTGGATTTAAGCTCTCAAAATTTTCATACGAGGACTGAATCATCTGCGATATTAAAAACGAAAGAAAGCAAAATGTTCAGGATCTTCTAAATAGTTTTTAGAACTTGGGCATATTGCTCTCTGGATGGCAATTTCTAGCCTATAGTTCCACTGAACTGCCAGGGGCAGCGATTTTACATGTGATGTTATTAACCATCTCAAGAGGGCTGTCTTTTAGGACGAGGGCACCACGGGGGACTTGAATGGGAGAACTGATCTCAGGCATTAAAGGTCCCTGTGGGCTAAGTCATCTAGCCACGGTTCTTTGGCAGACATGCGCCATGAGGCTGCATCCGCCATGTCCCTTCTCACTTCTTGTGTAATGGAAGTGATGGGTAGTAACACAGGGGGGTCCTGGGGCGGCACTGCCTGAGGCTTTGTTCTCCCAGAAATGGAATGCGTAAGCAGCTTTAACCTAACCCTCTATCGACGTGCAGCAGTAGTGGTGATGGGTAAACTCTGGTAAAGTGTTTTGGTTAACCTTGGATTTCTGCTCTTGAACCAGATAGTAGGTGTTCGTTAACTGCTCAGGCCTAACCAGGTTCAGACACATTTTGTTTCGGTCTCCATTAAGACATGGCCTAATGAAGCCATTTTCTTGCCTGTAACCACATGTAGCTTACTATGCCGTATTAAAGATTCATGCTCTTGATAGCAGGATAGAATAGATAGCAGGAAGTGGGGTAAAGTGCTGATAAGCAATAGATTTATTACAGGTTTACTCTGCAGTGTGCCTACTAATGATATTCCACTCCTGAACTGGGCTAATGAAGCAATGCCAAGTCAGACCCATGCAGGACTTTTTACCTGGTAACGTTCTGCCATATATAAAACAGTAAGAAAACAGACCTTTCGAACGAGAAGTTCAGAAGCAGATTTTAGTGTTTGAAATTGTGTAGGTATTAGGAATATTTAAAAAGATTTTTAAATTTTATTTATATCCATATGTGTATATTTGTGTGCATATGTGTGCCTGTAGGCTTTTGTGGAGGCTGGCAGGCGCTGGATCCCCTATAGCTGGAACTGCAGGCAGTTTCGAGCTCCTTGACATGGGACCTGAACCTGGATCCTCTGCAGCAGCAGTGCCCTGCGTGCCTGAGCCATCTCTCTCGCTTCCAAGAGCATTAGAACACGTTTAAGTAAATCATGGTCTGTTTGGATAGTAATTAGAAACAGAGTTTCTAAATATTTATTTTTAATTTATGTGCCAATATTTCAGTAGAGTTTGAGTTGGTATGTGATTAAAACTACCAGAATGGCATTAGATAAAAGATAAATAGCATGGTAATAAGTAATTAAGCAAGCTGTTAGTTTAAGGAGAAAAAAGCTGGATTTAGGTGGGCATTTCAATTGGTGAAAATACTTTCATCCAGGCTTTCTGGAGTTCAGGTTTGGTGGAAATGGGATGTTAAGTAGCTGTCCTTATTTAATAATAAGAAATATTCTGGTATTGTAGGAGACAGCTCCCACCTGGCACCAAATTCTGAAAGGAATTTATTGCATTGATCTTGACTTACTGGACGTTAAGCTTCATAAACTCTCACACCCAGCTCTGTTGTACTTATTTAGCTTTATTAACCTCATCTATCTTACTTATTTAAAAAGTTCCTATGATGTTATATTTTCGTAGCCTTGTAAGCCACCCAAATCCCGTATAGCGTTAGGCAGAGCTCGAAAAGAGAGAAGTTGCTAGCAGCATATGAGCGGGGAAGTCAACGGTGGCTTTAAATCTTTGCGTGCAGGTGTGCATGATGGGTGTGCACATTTGTGGCTGGTACTGTAGGTGTGTGTCATGGCATGACCAGAGAAGCCAGAGGACAGACTCTGTGCAAGCCCTGGCCTCCCCCACCCAGTAGACACCTTTTTTCATCAGGATGAGTCCCATTAGCTGCCATTTTGCCCGTCAGGGTTGCATCTTCTCATTCTTGTGTGTGCTGAATGCTTCCCTCTGGATCCGTACAGTGAAATCCTTCTCCAGGGAGCAATGCTGGCAGGAGGAAGATCTGCTGGGAGTGGTCGTGCTTCGAGAGGGACCGCAGCCAGGAAGAGACAGGGCTGTGAGAGCCGAGGTCTCACATTGGTACACGTGGGAAAGGGACCTGAAGGAGCTCTCTTGTCCCTCCCTGCTTGAAGGCAGGCAGCAAAGCCATGGGCATCAACGTGACAGGGCAGGGATCCTGGCAGACACGGGAGCTGACTGTGCCTTGATTTCGGGTTTCTCAGCTCCCAGAACGGTGAGGCGTTCTGGCGTCACACAGTCTGTAGCTCTCTGATTCAGCTGCCCCTAAAGTAGGAGCAGCAGCGCTGAACTCCACACTGCCACGGCGGCCTCTTCCTCCCCTTCGTGCCTTTGCTCTGCTGTTACTTCTGACCCCTCAGTCTCGCTTTTCTTTGAAAGGATCTCAAGTGTCTCTGTTCTTGAAAACATGCACAGAAACAGCCCCTCTTCACCGAGCATAAGACTGCATTTCATGCTTCTCTCTCTTCCTGAGTATTCTGGGTTTGCTGTCCGAGTCTTGAGTGTCTCCTCCATGAACTCTGGTAGTTCAGTCTTTACTAATCTTCTAAAGTTGCTTAGGTAAAGGCACTGTTGACGTCTTGAATGCTCATTCCAACAGGCACTTGATAGTTCTCCGTGTGACCAGTTTACCCTGATTAGGACTGTCTATCGCAGTGCTGTCACTCTTCTGCTGCGTCTCTATTGTATTATTCTTTCAAATGCCCTTCACATGTCTGTGTTACTCAGACCCCTGGTCCTGAATTCTGCTCTCGTTCTAGATGTGCCTCCTGGCAGAGGTCACATGGTTTCATTTGTCCTTTTTGTGCTTGTTGATTAATGAGGAGGTGAGTGAGACTGAGCAAACTGCTGGCATTAGTACTTTCAGTTTTTAAATTTAAAAATCCAGCTTTTGTCTTGCTTGACCCGCGTGTATAGCTGGCTACCAGTTGTGTGCCAGGTGCCCATGAGGGCCAGAAGAGGGCATTGGATCTCTTGGAACTGGGGTTACAGGCAGTGGTGAGTGGTTATGTGGGTGCTGGGAATCAGACCTGCGTCCTCTGGAAGAGCAGCCAGTGCTTGGAAGTGCTGAACTAGCTCTTCATCCTGGAACTACTACTACTTATTATTATAAAATGAAGGAGTAAGAGGTGACTGTTAGAATTTTTCCTTCAGAGTGCAACACAATGGCTTCAGAATGTCTGGTGAGTCCTGATCCAGAATTCAGGGTCTCTGTGATTGAGCTGTGGTCTGGTTACTTGTGTGGTCAAACCTTCATAACTTCCGGGTCACATGATCAAACACTTGGTGTATATTAGTCATTGTGCTAAATAGAAAAACCAATATTTCATCATGGGAATGTGACCTTCTTGCCTATGTTCCCCAGGTAATGAGTAAGCTTTCAGGATGCCAGGAACCAACAGGCAGGAGCAGAGCTGTCTTTGAAAATCAGCTTGGAATGTGCTTATGACTGAGAGAGGCATCCAAGCGTTAAGTTCTGTCAGGGCACTGGCAGTGTGAGGCCTTGGAATACTCATGGGACAGGGATTGGTAGGGTTTGCACCCCACAGCTGTCCTGTCCTGGAGAATCACTGACTTTGAGCAATGCCCAGGTGTACTAAATGAAAACTCAGTGCCTGCAGCCGATGCCAGGAGACTGTAGCCTGGCCCCTCAGGCAGGTGTTGATGGTTTTGCCTGGTGTGGGTATGAAGGTCAGAGTCTTTCAAGTACCTGGAGAACCTCATTCCATTTGCAAGTTGTGGGGAGACTCGTGATTCACGTGGGAATTGTACCTGCTCTTCCAGTATCCCCCTTTTCTTATCTTCTCTGTCTTTTTTTTCCCTTTCATTCACTTTCTCTTTTCCTGTCAGGATCTAATTACACCCTGCTCCTTGACTGAGGTAGAGAGCTTCCTTACTATCATTTTATTTTTGTTTATTTTTGATATTTTCAAAATTCTATAAGTACTCTGTCTATGCCATTTACACCCCCTAGCCTGCCTTCAGTTCCTCCCATATCCCCCACCCCCTCTCAAATGCATGGCTTCTTGTTTTTCGTTACACACACACACACACACACACACACACACACACACACACACACACACCCTGCTGGGTCTAGTTAATGGTGTGTATGTGTGTGTGCGCACACGCGCTCATGTGTGTGTTTGGAGTTGACCCTTTGTCTGGAGCAGCCTTCCTTTGCCTTTCTTAGCACCCGTTACTTGGCTGGAGCTTTCCGTGTAGAGTTGGGCCTTGTGAGAGTTCCCTCATCCACGTTGGTGTGAACACTGGTGCCACTGTGGACTGTGACGTCCTGATTAGGCGGCTGCATTGTTGAGCTGGTGCAGCTCTTTGCTGTAGAGATGAGACACTCTTTTTTAGTGGACAGCCTGGTCCTCTGGTGCCTACAGTCTCACTTCTCCGTCAGCTGCCGGCCTTAGGTGTAGGGGCTGTGCTGCAGCTGTGTCAGCGGGGGCCGGGCATGTTGCGGTCAGTTGTTATTTTGCCCGACTGGTGATTTCTGTGATGGCCTCTGTTGTAAAAAGAAGCTGTTTTGATGAAGACCGAGAGCTATGCTTCCTGTGGTTATCCCTATGATGGAAGTGCTAATATCGCCTTACCTGTTCCACACAGTGAGTTCTAGCCCAGTCAGGTCTACACAGAGACACCCCATAAACCTGCCATGTATAGTATGAATATACTTGAAATGTGTCCTTTCATTTCAAGAGGATTATAATGTTCCTTGTGTTTGTTCTAAGGAGAGTCCTGGCAATAAAATCTCCGCATCTCACCTTCAAAGACATTTCCTTCAAAGCTGTTTGGTAAAACAACACGGCAATGTCAGCGATGACATAGGTGCGTTGAGAGCAGTTATTCTGGCTCTGGTTTGATGAGAGGGTCACTTTTGGGTCTCTCAGGAGGGTGGTGTGGCAGGGAAGGGAGTTGTAGGATCATCTGGTGACTAGACACAGTCTGTGGAAGACGTTACAGAAGGTGAAGCTTGCAAACAATTAGTTTAGGGCTGGAGTTTGGTCCTGCTGAGTCATTTCAGGTTCCAGCGCGTGGAACTCTGGAGCCGAGTTTTCGCGGAGCCTTCAGCCTTCTCTTTGGGAAAGCCGTCCGGAGCATTATCTCCTTTTGGTAGTGATTGTGTGTGCGTTCGTGTGAGATGGTCAGCCATTGTGCTTGTCTCAGATTCCCACACGTGGTGCACCCCAGCACCCAGCCACAGAACAGGATTTGTTTGAAGATCTTCTTTTCTTCTTTTTCTTTTTTGTAGCTCTGAGAATCAGCGTCAGAGCTGTGTACGTGTTCGCAAGTGAGCTGTATTCCGGTCCCGATGAGGAGGCGTTGGCACGCGGCCACATCCAGTGTGAACACAGAGGCACATACCCATGAGTGCAAAAGCCAGGTCTGGGAAGGGTCCTATCCTCACAGCCCCCAGGAGCAGCCTTCCTGGCATTGGATCTTGGAACGTCTTCCCCTTGGAACTGTGCTGGGTCTTGGATGCCTGGTCCAGAATGGCGAGACACTGTGTTTAAGTCACACCTCTACGGTGCTTTGGTCTAGCACCATTAGGTCCTAGCAGCTGATTAGGAAACCAAGGCAATGTGCCTAATTCCTTAGCAGCACACTAGTGAATAATTTAGGTTTGCGGTTTAAGAAGGGAAAATGATTGCCAAGAAATTGGAAGACATCCTTGCTAAAACTCAGAATATATGACTTTTGGGAGAAGTTGTGATCGCTTTCTGGTAAACACAGTAACTTACTCAGGATTTCAACGCTTCATTTGACAGGAAATCTCTCCTAGGGAGACAGCTCAGCCAGTGAGGTGCTTGCCTTGCAAGCCTGAGAATAGGAGTGGAGTTCAATTCCCTTGCAAGCGTGAGAATGGGAGTTCAGTTCCCGGAATGCTTGTGGCATCAGCACTGGGTCTGGAGGCACCTGCTTGTTACACCAACCTTGTGAAGGCGGAAGCAGTCAGATCCCTGGGGCTTGCTGGTCAGCGTGCTCAGTGAGCTCTAGGCCAGTGAGAGACGGTATCTCAAACAGTGGGTGGACAGCCGTAAGGAACTATATCCAAATTTGTTTTCTGGTCTCTACCCGTGTGCACATATTGGCACAGACACACACACACACACACACACACACACACACACACACACGCAATGTGTTAGAAGAGCTAGGGATATAGTTGGGCGCTGTGATGCTGGCCTTACCTGTGTAAGGCCTCTGTATATGTGTGTGAGCGAGCATGCGCATGTGTGCCTGTGTGTGTCCAGAGAGAACAGGGTGCTGTTTCCGCTCTGTTTTACCCTCCCCTTGTTAGGCCACCGCTTTAGGCATGTAAGAGGCAATGGGGATTGTATTGGAAAGTATTCTGAACTGCGCTTGAGGGGTTAATTAGAGGCTTTTGTGGGTCATGATTTGTGCCCATTACAATGAGTTATTTTTGTCCTACAGGCAAAATACCATTTCTGGGAAAACAATTATTTATGTATGCAATAATTCAAGATGGTAGATGAGATCCTGGCTGCAGAAGCCTCTGGGGCGTCTACAAAACCTGAAGTGAACACCGTGGGGCAAGAATGACTTCCTACCCACCCTTCCTATCTTGCCTTCCCTTGATTTCTTTGTCTTGAAGAAATGCCAGGAGCAACTATAGCCCCAAATCTGCATTCATTATTGGCCTATCAGTTAAGCTTTGGGCTGCTCAGTGAGCTCTGTGCATTGCATTAAGAACTTCTTATGAAAGGATTTACATCTAATGAAGTTTGCTAGAGCCTTTTCTGAGCTCTTTATCCCGTTCTGTCTGGTCTGGAACGTCTTCTTTCAGTTATGACTGCTTTCACATTTCCAACCTCTTCTAATGGCTCTCTCTCCTTGTAGCTATTAGAAATGCCCCAGCCCTGCTTATCTTATAAAGATCCTAAAATATCCTCTAATGGTCCTCTAGCACAGCCCAGCTACTTGCATTTATGATGACATCCCTTTCCACCACCAAGAGAAGTATTTGCGGGCCAGCTGATGTCAAGGCCTGGGTGAGCATCTGTGGGAAGTGTGTTGTTTCTGGTCTCTAAGCTTGCATCAGCTCACTGCTCTCAGCTTTCCATACGACTGCCTTGAAGTGAGGGGCCAGGAACAGTGAGTCCTGGAAGGTCCGAGCTCCACAACTGCTGTCTTTGCACTGAGCTTACAACACATCCCTGATGAGAGGGCAGAAAGGTGCAGTGTGCTTTACGGTTTGAAATGGTTTATATCCATCGTTAAGAGCCCCTGCTAATCACAAAAATTGTCTCTAGTGTGCTCCCTTAGGCCACCTTACTTTGTTAGTGCACCTAATTCTTGGATATCTCCCTGCTTTAGCTTAAAATATCTTGCCATTTATTTTTATAGACTTCGTGAATTTTTAACTTGAAAAAAATTATATATGTTACACAATATATTCTGAAATGTGTCCATTGTGGAAGGGTAGATCAAACTAATTAACATATATATTATCTGGTATGTTGCCCAGCGTGTCTGTCACTTAGAGAGTTTCTAAAACCCATTCTCAGGAGTTTGCAGATGTGCATTGTTCTCAACTGTTGTCACTTTATGAAGTCTCCTGAACTTATCCCTCTGATTGAGAGTTGGTATTCCCCACAATCCCCTTTCCTCCGCAACTGCAGGAAACCCCCATTACTTACAAGTAAAGATTATATATGTGTAATGTGTGTGTGTGTATGCATACACACACCTATATAAAATAGTATCATGGGTCAGTTGCCTTTCTGTGGCTGGCTGATTTTACATAAGATGGTATCCTTCATTTTCATCCATGTTTTCACAAAACTGAAGCTTTTTTTCAAGGCGAAGTGTATTAAGCCACGTGCACCCATGTACACACACGCGCACACGTTTACGCGCCCCATATTGTTCTTCCTCTGCGGGTTGATTTCAGTGAGTTTAGGGGTGCAGATATTCTTCATTTTATTTGGAAATATTCTCAGTGATGGGATTTTTGGATCACTTTGTGAAACTACTTTTAATGTTTTGAGACATTCCCATCACTTTTATGGTGCTAGGTTGGTCAGGTGATTTATTGCTGCAACACACAGCCAAGAAAATTCCAGAAAAGGGAGTCTTTGCGCTTCAGTTTCCCAGTGTCAGTCCTGGTCACTGGGATCTGTTGTTTCTGGGTGATGGTGGTTCAGAATATCACTGCAGGGAGTCTGTGGAAGGTGAGCCTCACTCACAGTGTCCAGGAAGAAGGAGAAGGAATTAGAGGGGGCCTGGAAGAAAGCGTCTTTTAATGGCATCACCCTGGTTCCCCATACCCCCCAACTTAACCTCAGTTTCCAGATTTCCAGTACTCTCCAGTAGTTTGTTCAAGTTTTGAATCCATCAGTGAAGGCAGAGTGTTTCTCAAAAGCCTTCAAAGACTTGAAGTTCTTGTCTTACAAGTCTTTCACTTGCTTGGTTAGAGTTACACTGAGATATTTTATATTATTTGTTGCTATTGTGAAGGGTGTTGTTTCCCTAAGTCCTTTCTCTGCTCTTTTTTCTCTTGTATAAATGAGGGCTACTGACTCTTTTGAGTTTATTTTGTATCTAGACACTTTGCTGAAGGTGTCATCAGCCATAGGAGTTGTCTGGTAGAATCATGGGGGTCACTTATATATACTAATACATCATCCTCAAATAGTGATACTTTGACCTCTTCTCTTCCAATTTGCATCCCCTTGATCTCCTTTATCTGTCTTATTGCTCTAGCTAGAAGATAAAACTCTGCTTTAATTCTTCTTCACACAATAACACACCCTCCCTGTATTATTCATTGAAGAGACTGCCCTTTATATTTTCTTGACTTTGTTGTTAAAAAAATCAAGTGATTGTAAGTTTGTAAATCTGTGTCTGGCTCTCTGTCTTGTTACGTTGGTATATGTGTCTGTCTTCATGCAAGGACTTTGATGTTTTGAATGTCATTTAGTCTTGATATTCCTTTAGTTATTTATTATATTAACGTTGCAGCTGAACTCGTGTTTATATTTGTCTCAGTAAATGTGCCATGCTTTGTTTCCCACTCCCTTGGCGGTAGGACCTGGGAGGATGCAGTGGAGAAGTGAGGCAGACTAGATTCTCATGCAGCTGCCAGCTTTATTCAGAGCATCAGACAATTTACACTCTGAGGGTTAAGAAGAGTCACATGAGTAAAGTGTTCAGGGCAAGCTGCATATGGCAGACAATTGGCACATGGCAAAAACATGTTTTTCTGTAGAGACACATAATGGCAGTCAGTTTTAATGAATAGTCTGAAATCAACTCACTTCTGTCTGATACTCCTGGGAGGTGCACGCAAGCACATTCCAAGTACAATTCTACATGGTGTCTATATTTTTAAATTGGTTAGTGCTTTAATCATAGTTTTCTTTTCTCTTGTATTTCTATATCCTGCTTTTTCATGTCAGAGAATTTTACCATTTTAATTCAAGTTTTACAATTTACAGTCTTCCTTTACTTTTCAATATTAGCTTTATTTTTGAAACTTTTCTTGTTGTCACTTCAGGCTAAATTTTTAACAATATATCTCCCCCTTTTTTTGACTTTTACAGATTTTAGTTTAATTTTTTTCCACTATAACCACCTAAAATCTTTCATGTTATTAGTCTATTTTATGCTGTACTCTATTTCTTTATTTTAGCTTTGAAATACTCTAGACATACAAGCACTTTTCTGAGAATGGGAGTACAATAGACATTTTTCTCAGATATTTTTGTATAGAGTAGATGTTTTTCTGTAGCTGTTGTTTGTTGAAGGTTCCAGTATCTCTGTTTACTGCAGAGTCGATCCTTTAAGAAAACAATCTCCTAACTAAAATGCTCAATCCCCATCCTGAAAGGCAAAGAGGATGGACATCAGAAGAAGAAGAAAACAGGAAACAACCTAGGAACCTGCTACAGAGGGCCTCTGAAAGCCAGAAGAAAACAGGAAACAACCTAGGAACCTGCCACAGAGGGCCTCTGAAAGCCTCTGCCTTGCAGAATATCAAAGCAGATGCTGAGCCTGATGGCCAACTGTTGGGCAGAGTGAATGGAATTTTAGGTAAGAAGTGGGAAATAGCAAGAGCTGGAGAGGACAGGAACTCCACAAGGAGAGTAGCAGAACCAGAAAATTTGAACACAGGGAACTTCCCAGAGACTCATACTCCAACCAAGGACTATTCATGGAGATAACCTAGAACCCCTGCACAGATGTAGCCCATGGCAGGTCAGTGTCCAAGTGGGTTACCTAGTAATGGGAAGAGGGACTGCCTCTGACATAATCTGATTGGCCTGCTCTTTGATCACCTCCCTCTGAGGGGGGAGCAGCCCTACCAGGCCACAGAAGAGGACAATGCAGCCACTTTTGATGAGAACTGATAGACTAAGATCAGAAAGAAGGAGAGGAGGACCTCCCCTATCAGTGGACTTGGGGAGTGGCATGCATGCAGAAAGGAGAGGGAGGGTGGGATTGGGAGGGGAGGAGGGAGGAGCTTATGGAGGGATACAAAATGAATAAAGTGTAATTAATAAAAGTTAAATAAAAAAAGAATTAAAAAAAAAAGAAAAAGGAAAACAATCTCCTCATATGCCCAGTGGTTTCTGATGAGGTTCTTTCTTAAGTAATGTATTCTCTCTCTCTCTTTAAAGATTTGTTTATTTATTTTATGCATGAGTGCTCTATTTGCGTGTGCACCTGCATGCCAGGGGAGGGCCATCAGACTCCAGTATAGATGGTTGTAAGCCACCATGTGGTTGCTGGGAATTGAACTCAGGACAGCAGCCAGTGTTCTTAATCACTATCTCTCCAGCCTGCTGACGAGGTTCTTATCCAACAGTGACAATGACTTCTTTGGAAGAGGCACATTTAATATTACAGTTGGACACTTCCCTCTTTTTCTTGTGTCCCATATTGTCCAGTTATCTATGAGAAGCCTGGTGTCCCCTCCTCCATCCTGTCTGGGACTAGCATGGGGGCCAGAAAGTTGCCCAACACCATGGCACACAGCATAGGTATTGAGGCCTGACTTTAGTAATTCCCCCGAGATACGAGAACACTGTGGAAAGAGGCTGCATTGAGAGACTGCTTCAGGTTTTATAATCTCTTCCAGCTTGGCCTGCTTTGCAAGTAGAGTTTGGCACACTCCCCCCCCCCCCCGCTCCGCCATGCCCAGCAGGTCTGTGGGATCTTCCAGACTCTGTGGTTCTTTGAAGAATGCCTGTGCTGTGACCATCACAGTGGACAATCTTCACTTTTCTTCCTTTAAAAAAAGCTTCAGATACAAATGTGGACAGGAGAGAAGGTACTGCTTTCTGTTTCAGTTAGACCACATAGGGACTCCTAACTCCAGGACAGATTCTTTAAAAATAGAATGATGAGGCAACTTAGAAATGATGCTATATGAGGAAGAGCTAGGGGATGAGGTTAGCCTAATTATAAAAGGAATTTAAAGAAAATTTGCTTCCTCTTGGCAGCTATCCCTAGGGCTGCCATGGAAGAGAAGTTTGCTAACTGGGGCAGAACTAGACTCAATGGGAGGAATTTCCAGGGAGCCAGCTTTGACTGTGCTCAGGGAGAAAAACAATTCAAATATGAAAACTTAAAACACATAGCCCTGCTGCTTCAAAGTGGATGGAGGCAGCTTAACAGGACCATGTCAGGGGGAGGGAAGTTTTGCCTTGTGTTCATTTTTGCCTGCAGCCTTAAATTGCATCTCCAAAAAGTAAGTTTTATGTGTCCTTTTTGGGGCATGTAACATAATGCTTTGAATATATGCACAGACAAATATAAATATAGTAAAATGGATTTTGTAGTGAAATAAGTTAAAATACTCAGGTGATCTGAATAGCTGTCTAATGCTGTGTTTGCATTACGTGAGTGTTCCTTTCTGCTTTTCTTTCTTTTGATAGAGAAAAGCATCACCCTTACAGATAAACCACTGAGAACATTGGTCATTGTTCTCATAGTCACTCTGGTTAATTCAGTGCAGGTTAGGGTCATGCTGGACAAAGGCATGAACCTTGGATTGGAATCATTTAGAAGCAAACCCTTAGATTTCCAGAGACTTCTTAATTCCAGGCTTTTAAAATGAGGTATAAATAATGCATAGTAAGATGTGCAGTCTTAAATATTTAGTAGGAGTCTTGATAATTGTTACATCTGTGTAGTCACTTCCTGGATTTTCCCTCCTGCCCCTGTTTGATTTCTTCCCCAGCAGGCCCCTCCCATAGATAAGCCACTTTGTGAATTCTGTAAAGATTGATTAGAATCATTTGATTTGGGGCCGCATATAAATGGAATCATATGACTTTCTTCACTCTACACAATGTTTTGGAGGCTCATGCTGTATTCATGGCAGGTATCAGTGGCTCCTTTGCATTGAATTTTATATGAATACATAATTAATTCATTATACTCTCTGAAGATTTTATTTCTTGAAACTTGGAGGAACAATGCCAAATTTTCACAGAAGACTTTGAATTGTGTAGGTAAAGCCCCTCATTACAAAGTTCTATTATAGTTTTACTGCTACCCATTTTTTTTTTTTAGTGAAATAAGAAGATAAATGACATGCCATGTAAAATACTAATGAAAATTGAGTGTATGGAAAGTCGTCAATGAGTGTGAGCCCCAGCCAGCAGTGTTTATGGTTTACCTAATTTGCCTTGAATATAGTTTTGTCTTAAGCACAAGTAGATGAGGTAGAATGCCCTGGAAATCCATGAAGGATTAATGAATAGTTCAGTAAAATGATGGTCAGAATAACTTTGAAGTATTTTACAAAATTGCTTGTGATTTGCACGTGAATTGAAATGTCTTTTTAACAGTGACTTGGCTTTAAATGGACAATGTTTTGTTCACTTCAACAATAAGAGTTGAGTATTTGTTACCACTTTATAATGGCCAAGCATTAGAACTGCATTTCTAGGCAACAAGAAGATAATTTTTAAAAGTCCTTTTAAAAATCAGCTTTATTCGTCAGGCGCAATGGTGTACACCTTTAACCCTAGCACTCTGGGAGGCAGAGGCAGGTGGATCTCTCTGAGTTTGAGGCCAGCCTGGTCTACAACATGAGTCTAGGTCAGCCAAGGTGACACAGAGAAATCCTGTACCTAAAAAAAAAACCAAAGAAACAAAACAAAACAAAACAAAAAAAGCTTTATTGAGATATGTATGGTTGGCATTTTAGTAATTAGGAGTATTTACAGTTCATAACATTTGACACATTGTTACATATTTTTATGCCCTTACCACCACCACAAACTGAGAAATGCATCGAGTTTTTTTTTTCATGTCTCTTCCTGTCCTTTTAACTTTTAAAAACTAAATTGTAACATTCTAACCAAATGTTCTCCTGCCCTGTCTTCCCCCAGACCAGCAGCTGCTGATCACTTTTGTCACTAAACTAGTTTTCACTTTGTGAGGTCCAGTAAAGGACACTCCAATAAGTTGAGCTTCATGTATTGTGCTAATGTGAAAATACGCTTATTTTGTCATTATGTAAAAGTACTTAGAAAGTTGAGAAAATGACATGACCTTATACAGAATGACCTGAATTTCATATACAGAAAATAACTTTAATACATACAGAAAAAAATGAAGGAGCCATTGGAATGGTTAGTTATTAGTGAGGATAAGGGATTTGGGTAATTTAGTTTATACTAGGCTACATTTTCTAAATCTAGCATAATAAGAATAAATTATTTTCAATAAAATGTAAAGAAAAAAGTAAAGAAATCTGTGACTTTGGTGATCCATGAAGGCAATGAATTCCTTATAATGGCCACTTTCACTTGGCCAAGGGATTTTTCACTTGAGAATTTTCACTGTGAATAGTTAATAATTTGTCCTCTGAGCCAAAGGAAAAATTGAGATAAAAAGCATTTTTTTTCTGGAAGTGTTGGAATGTCTTGGATATTAATATAATTTCTCTGAGTAATCATGTTAATAACTGTGGTATGTGAAATGATTCCTACATATCTGACTTATCCTTCTGGAGCTGAACTGAAGGCTTTATGTGAGCTCTCCTGGTAATGAAGGTCACAAATCAAAAGAAAGAATACAGCGGAAAGGATTAGGACAAAAGAGCTGGAACCATAACCCTACATCCATGTTATAATGAATCCTGTAATTTGACAAATGTAAGCGGGTAAAAAATGGTTCTTAATGAATTAAGGATGAGCTGATCTTCCCTGGAGTTGGTTGGTAGCAAAATATCCTTTTTTTTCTCCTAAAGTTCTGCCAAAAGAAATACCCACACATAAATTAAAACAATTTGTTACATGTAGTAGTATTACAATCTTTCATAAGCAATGCCCCTATTAAACACTTTTTTTTGAGTTCTTCATAAGATCTGTGTATCTACATTGTAAACAAAGATCGCAAAGTATGTATGCTTATTTTATCTCACTTAACAAAATAGTAGTTTTCCGTTAGAACTTCTGAAAGACACAGAAAAAGGCAAAGGATGTCCCCTGTTCTCAAGACATCAGAGGCACCAGTGGTTCTTGGTTCTAAACCAAGTATCTATTTTGAGTCTTAATAAAGTCTTTCAGCCATAGGTACACTAGGAGGAAGTGAAAATGACTCCATAGACCAATAATACAGGTATGGGCTTCAGCACAATTAGTGTCTGAGTCATTTAATAAAATAATATATTTTATTAAAACTTAGGAAAATCATTATTTCTTTTTAATGCTGATTTCTTTTAATCACACTGTGCTTTCCAACTTGTGATGGGTCATTATTCTAGAGACACTTTTCACAAAAAAGTCATGATGTATTCTCTTGTGTTCATGTTTTAGAATTAGTGAAAGTGAAGTAAGACTGGGAAAAAGAATTGGGGAAATAATTCAGAGACTCCTAAGGCAGGCTTTCCACCCTTACCTAAAGTCCTGGTGGGTGATAAAGCCAATAGGATATTTATTCACAAGGACCTAGGTTGCGCTTTGCATGAGCAGAAGGATGTAAATTGTATTCCCATTGCTCTGTGGTAGAAAAGTGTCTTACTGGTTGTTAGGGGCAATTCTGATTTGCACGAACATCTTGTCACAGATATGGTAAATACATGTCAGAAATAATGCACGTAATGAAATTCCGTCAGGCAGTTAAATGCTCTACCCCGTCTTAACGCCACCATTAAAGCGGGTGCAGTGAACATGAGGAAACCGTCATGCTGCTGCCGTGGCATGCCAGTGCTCCTGAGAGTATAGCTGTGCTTCTGATGACCTATGTGTTCGCTTTCCCCAGACCTTTCTCTAATGCAACTCCTTAAGCAGAACTTGACATCTTTTAAAGTCATTCACCGTCTTAACGTAAGGTGGGCTGAAAATGTTGTTCACTCCATCTAAAATGTCTCTGTGGCTTAACACAGGTCTTACCGTTGGGGTCACCAAACTCTTACAGTCATTGCCTGGAGATGCTAGTATCAGTGGGAAATAAGACAATGAGCTTTCAGAAATTCTAGTGAGCGCCCCGAACCGTTTCTATATCACAAAATAAGAACTTGGAGTAAAAAGGTATTCTTGAAATTACCTTATGTTTTTAAAAATATATAAAGACATATTTTATTATGGAAGCTATCGCGCTTGCTACCTAATGTGCTTTAAGTGCTTTTAAGAATAATGTATGTGAGTACGTAAAGCACATAAAGCACATGTATGCATTTATATGTAAAATAGACGAGGCAAAAGCTCAAGGATAATCATTTGTGTTTGTGCCTGTACATCCTTGTGTGAGTGTGTGCGTCTGTGTGCACATGTGTGTGTGTGTGTGTGGAGACCCATACACCAAAGAATGCTGTGCGTGTCCACACAAGACCCGAGGCCACGGAGATGGTCACTACTCCAGCGTGGAAAGGGGGTGGGGCTCACGAGGCTCCAACCCTAGTTGAGGAGCCTTCGGCAGTTGGTACCCGGTTCCTCTAAGATGCAGCTTGGGCTGTCTTAGGGAGAGGATGGCCTATTCTTGTTCCCGGTCCTGTTCTCAGGGTGACTAAAGCAATTTACAAATGTGTTCATTCTCACCTGTAGTCCTGCAGGGTAGAAATCAAATAGAAAAGAGTTTTTTAAGCAGGCAACAGTGTATTTAAAGTTATCTTTTAAAGGTTCAGAGAACTCAAGGCTTGGTGCTTTTATAAAGCAAACATTGGGATTCTAAGATGGAGGTTGGCCAAGGATATAGGGGGAAGGTGGTGTTGCCAGGATCCTCGGCGGCAGAGATGGCCATACTGTGGCCAGGGAGAGTGGGGTCCCCACCGCCAGAGTGCTGAACTGGTAAAATGGGCACAAGGAAGCACTGAAGGGAAGTTTGAAAAGTTAAACTTTGCTTTCTCAAATGTCTATATTTTGATTTATTTAGTTGGAGTAAGAGAGAAAACATTCTGTCGTTCGTAATCCTGATCCATGAAGCACACAGGGAAGGATTACTTTAGTGTGGAATCACCCTAGGGAACATCATTTATATCACATCTACTTCCATTAATAGATTAAGACTATTTTTCTCATTTTATTCTCATTTCTCAGGCTGTCCTAACCATTCAAACTATAGATAATCTGCACTTTGTCCCATTTATTAACTCTTTGGGACAAATATTGCTAGATTTCATCTCTCATGATGGAGTCATACTGAGACTGAAAACTTACTAACCATTATCCTAAGTGCATATTGGATAAAATCATATTTAATGAAAGAGTTTCAGAAACACTAATGGGATAATGACAGGAGAATGTGAATGAGAAAATGGTCAATAGAAGTACGTGCTAGGTGATGGGGGAGAGAGACTAGGATAGAGACTAGGGTGGTCTAGGATAGAAGAAGGTAAGAGTATGGTGCACCTAAGATCCTCCTTACCTTTGGTCTGCAGGGGAAATCTGTTTCTTTTAATGAGCACTTAAGTTTATTAGGAAATTGTGCTCAAAGATCAGATTTACACGAGGAATATTGAAAAAATAGAAACAGAAATCTAAATAAAATGAATTTTAGGCGATTCACGCTTGCAGACTTAAAGGAGATAAGAAAATGACCCATAAGTAGAAGGACCCATGACAATTAGGCTGTCTCTTCAACCAGCATTTTTTCTAAGATTGGCAAGGGGCTGAAGAGGGCTGGGGGGAACCCCAGCAGCTACACATTGATGCATGCCTGAAATGGCCAAGCACAAGGATGCTATCTGAGCACTAAGAAGAAGGAAGGCCTGTTTACGGTAGCTAGTAGGAAGGATGCCAGGAAGCATAGCCATGGTTTGAAGCTGACTTGGAAAGGACAGAGGCGACACAGACAGAAAGACACTCATGGCGTATACCCACTTATAAGCGAGTTTATTCATACAGTACAGTGTAGGCATACTGCAATGCACAGACCCCAGGAAGATAAGTTTGATGGGCATCTGAGGCTTCATGTGGACTCACTAGTTAGGGGAGTGGGGGATGTCTCTGACATGGTCTAGGCTGCCTGCTCTTTGTTCACTTTCCCCTGATGGGACTGCCCTACCTGGCCACAGGGGAGGAAGAGGAACCCAGTCCTCATCTGAATAGATGAGCTGGGGTGTCTGGGTAGGGGACTTCTCTTTTTTGAGGTATAGGGGAGAGAGGATGTGGGAGGGAGGGTGGGACCAGAAGGAGAAGGGGGAGGGTGCTCTGACCGAGATGTAAATTGAATTAATTAATAAAAGATAAGAACAAGGTGGCCAATGGCACGTGGAGATATAACAAAGCTGGGGAGGTCACCTCCTCTCTATTAGATGCAAAAACCAAAGCAAAACAAACAACTACAAAGACTCTACAACAAACCCAGAAGCCGAATTGAATTGTTGAGAAAACTTTCCTCCATGATAAAAACGTGCTCTTTCACCTGGAATTGAGAATGGGAAACAACATGGTGGCTGAAGGACAGAGAAACCAACTAGGTCTGGCAGGGGATTGATCAAAGATCATTTAAATAAACAGGTCCCGATGACCTTCAAATTAGAATGCCAATTATCGACGAGTCTGTTTTGAGGTGCTGAAAATAACGTGGCCTTGTTACAGCAGAAAGCTACACTTAGTGATTTTGGGATCGCTCTGAGCTGTTTGGGCCGGTTTCATTATGTCTCATGCCAAAAGACATAGAATGAAAGTTTAGTTTGTATTGTGAGAGTCCTTCATGCTCATTATTTTAAAACTGCTTTCATTTTCCCAGCTCTTTATTTCTTCCTTCACAACTGCCCTAGTGTGAATTCCCATTTTTCTTTATTGAGAGGAAAAAAAACCAAAAAAACCCCACAACACTTACCTTACAATAATTCGACTTGCATTCATAATAAAAATTATACATCTGTCTGAAGCGGGAACAGCCACTTTGTGTTCCAGAGCTGTCAGTGACTGAACAGAGAAGAACAAACCAAAAGATGAGTTCAAGTCAGCACGGTCGGGTTTAAAATCCAAACATTTTATTTGGATCAACTTATGAAAAATATACACGAGAAATTACCAACTTCTACCACAACAGGACACTTCTTAAATGACGCCCACTACAGAATTGGAGATACTTTACATTTTTTTTTTATCTTTACATTTTACAACTACATGGATTTGGTCAGTCATCACCGGGAAATGAAGAACTAAAAACTTATTCATCATTAGGAAATTACTGTATTTGCAAATTAGTATACATTGCTTGCTACGATAGCACCATAACAGGACACAGTTAATATACATTCTCAGTTTTAACATGACACAAATAGTAGACTAGGCTAACATGACACAATTGCTATACATTGCTTCTTAGATAAAACGATTCAGTTCCATGCTGTCCAACAGACTGCATGAGGACGGTTAATTATCTGAAGACAGATAGCTTCAAATAGTCTCAAAATAATGTCTACTTAGCTATAAGATAGTCTGAACAATGCATATTTTATCTAGAAGTTAGAAAATTAATGTATAAAGTTAGCGTGCCAAACCCTGGGTATGACTATAGTGTCTTCACACTTGAGTGGAACTGTGCCTTAGTCTCATTCATTACCTGTGGCTGCTCTCTCCTCATCCTCGCTCCTTTCTTCCCCCTTCTCTCCCTCCCTTCCTATCTTCCTCCACGTGTCTTTTCTCATTTCTATCACATGTTCCGCCACCCTCCTAATTATACTGCTTCCCTCAATACCTTTTCCTCCCTTCCATGAGTTCTGTTCTAGTTTTGAACCCCCCACATACATCAATTTACACACGAGTATAATTCGAAGTATAGGTTCCACTCATGAAGAAAACATGCTGCATTTGTCCTTTTGAGTCTGGCTCTTTTTGTTTACTGTAGTGATTTCAAGCTTCTGCGTGTAGTGTGTGTCACGTTTTCTTCATTTAGTCATCTGTTGGGACACCCAGGCTGCTTCCATTTGAACAGTGAAGCAATAGCCACGAGTGGGTACTTTCATGTCTGTTGACTTAGAGCTTTCTGTACGTGTACACTGAAGAACCGAGTCCTGTGTTAGCTTTGTTTTCTCATTTATTTTGAAGAATTTCCATACAAGTTAAGTTTCCATTGTCAGTAAGTGTCTTCTTATCTCGGATCCTTCCCAGTGTATGCTGCCATGTGTTCTTGATCATTGACAGCCATACTGCAAGAGGATAGAATCTCATGATAGTTTTAATTTTCAATTTCCTGATGGCTAAGGGTTGTAAAAAAAATACTTTTTGAAGTGTTTATCTGGCCTTTTGTATTTCTTCTTTTGAGTACTATCTGTTTAGCTTATTATTGGATTATTTATTATTAGATAATCTGGATTTTGGGTGTTTAATTTGTGCAGTTCTTTATGTGACCCGGATATTAATTCCTTGTCTGATATGTAATTGGCAATGATTTCTTTCCTCTTTTATAGGCTGTCTCTTCTCTCATGAGCATTTCCTTTCTGTGAACCTTCTTAATTTCATGTAATCTTACTCATCAAGTCAATTCTTGAACCTTTTTTTCCTGTACTGTTGAATTTTTATTTTCAGAAAACCTTTGCCCATGCCTTTATCTGGAAGGTTTCTTCTGTTTTACTGTAGCAGTTTTAAAGTTCAAGGTCTTATTTCTAGGTCATTGATCCATTTTGAAAAGACTTTTTTTTTTTCTAAAGCAGGAGAGATATGGATCTAGCTTCATTTTTCTGCGAATGGTAATTACAATCCAGTTTCCCCAGCATTGTTTGTAAAAGACGCTGCAATTTCTTGAATGAAACTTGACACCTTTGTCGAAAAATACACAGCTGAAACTGCAGACTTATTTTTAATTTCTTTCTATTCCATGTGTCCATGTCTCCGTTTTTGTGCTAGCACCATGCTGCTTTTGCTATGATTGTTCGGTGAGATAATTTGGAGGTAGTTATTGTCAGGTCTCCAGCATTTTTCTTTCTGCTCAGCGCAGAGAATCATTGAGATTTTGATGGGGGATTTCATTGAAACTGTAGATCGCTTCAGAAACATAGGCATTTAAACAGTTCTAATTCTGCGCAATGGTGAGCATGGAGGTGTTTCCACTTTTCTGTGTCATCCTTAGTTACTGTAAGCACTTTTATTTTGTATTCTCCTTGCACAGCAGCCATCCACTTTGGGTCTCATGGCATCCCACCTTGTTTCTTCTCTGCTTATGATATTACTGACAGTGGACGAAGGGCCAGCTCTGTGATAAAACAGGACACTTTTAAGTACATCTGAAAAGTTTTTCTAAGTATCACATTCAGCAGTGCTAGGGTTAAACTCTGGCATATCTTTGGTGAGGGGACACAATTCAGCTCGGAACTACCATCTTATTAAAATATTTCTATATTTTTCTAAACAGTCTTATTTATTTATTTTTTATTAATTACAGTTTATTCACTTTGTATCCCCCCTGTACCTCCCTCTCTCCTCCCCTCCAAGTCCCACCCTCCCTCTTGCCCACCCGTGTCCCTTTCCTAGTCCACCGATAAGAGAGGTTCTCCTCCCCTTCCCTCTGATCCTAGTCTATCAGTTCTCATCAGCAGTGGCTGCATTGTTTTCCTCTATGGCCTGGCAAGGCTGCTCTCCACCTCAGGGGGAGGTGATCAAAGAGCAGGCCAATCAGTTCATGTCAGAGACAGTCCCTGTCCCCATTACTATGGAGGCCACTTGGATACTGAACTGCCATAGGCTACCTCTGTGTAGGGGTCAAGGGGATACAAATTGGAAAGGAAGAAGTCAAAGTATCACTATTTGCAGATGATAGTATACCTGAGTGACCCCAAAAATTCTACCAAGGAACTTCTACAGCTGATAAACACCTTCAGCAAAGTGGCTGGATACAAAATTAACTAAAAAAAAAAAAAATCAGTAGCCCTCCTGTATACAAAAAACAAAAGGGCTGAGAAAGAAATTAGAGAAACAACACCCTTCACAATAGCCACAAAGACATAAAGTACCTTGGTGTGATCCTAACCAAGCAAGTCAAAGACTTGTATGAAAAAACTTTCAAGTCTCTGAAGAAAGAATTAGAAGAAGATATCAGGAGATGGAAAGATCTCCCATACTCATGGCTTGGCAGGATTAACATAGTAAAAATGGCCATCTTACCAAAAGCAATTTACAGATTCAATGCAATTCCCACCAAATTACCAACACAATTCTGTTTTTGAGTGCTTTGTTTTATATCTCTGTTATCAAGTTATAGAAGCCTTTAAAACATCCTTCCTTTCTCGTTCTACACAGCAACCTCCACATCATTGATATTTTATGGGACAAAATGTTTTTCAAGTTTCCCTTTGGCTTTTATTTCCACCACTAGCTTGGACTCTTGCTGGTTCTAGTTGAGATCCTCGAATGTATTTGTAACTGCAACCTCCTCCCTGTTCTGCCTTCTCCTCCTTCTGTTCCTCCTTCCTTTCTTCCTCCTCCTTTTCCTCTTTTCCTGTCATCAGTCTCTTTTATAAGCTTTTCTAGGCAATTCATTCTGTTTCTAAGGTACATTCCTGGTCATGTTTCATTCTTGCTCCAGAATATCTAGTGCCTTGTCAGAATTAAATCTCTGAAGGACTTGTGGGCAGTAAAGGTTGTTAGTGTTTTTATAGTTCCTCTTTCTCCTTAGTTCTCACAACTTTATGTCATAATCTGACTTCCCTGTGAGTTGTCAAGACACAAACAGTTTCAGCTTAAATGAGACTCGTTTTCATTGAAATCCTGTTTCTTCTTCTCCTGTGGTTTTATGTTGACTATCCTCCAAAGCTACACTTGTAAAGGCGTGGTGCCTGGGTAGTGGGTGGCATCACAAAATTCTGTGAACCTTCAAGAGGTGGGATATTGTGGGTGTACTCTAGGATGGATTATGGGAACCCAGTTTGTCTCTCTGTCTCTGTCAGTCTCTCTGTGTGTGTCTGTCTGTCTCTGCTTGGGTTAGAGGTGTGATTGCTCACTCAGACACATGCTGCTGCTATGAGGTACAGCCATACACAGCCCTCACCAGATGTCAAATCAAAGATCATAAACATTGGACTTCATCCACCACTGAGAGAAAGAATTAAAAGCTAAATAAATATTTCATTTCTGAAAGTTACTTGTATCGGGCATTTTATTGCAGCAATGCCCAGCTGACTAACACATCCCAGTGGCTTTTAAGTCAGCAATGAGTCTTCGTTGTCACCAGAAATGCTGTCTTCTGTCACGGCTCTCCCAAGTCCCTTTGTGCAGTCTTAATTTGAACCTTGGGTACTTGTGGGGCCTAACTTGAGCAGTTTATTTCATACTACCTTGTCTTGGATGACTTGCGCACAAGTGTTTCCCAGCTGCCCTTTCAACTGCAGAGTCCTACAGAGCAGACCTGTGCCCAGTCTGTCTTTGCAACCTCTGGGGGGTCTACCACACTCTGAAGATGAGTTTCTGGCTGCTTGTTAAAGTGTGTAAACAGAGGTCACAAGCAGAGACTGAATCAAGAGAAACAGCAGGCAGGTATCCAAATGCAGAAGGCCAAACTGATGGACTTAGTAGATTTTGGTGATGTTTTCCTGGGCGAGGTTCTTTAGTCTGTTGAAGGGGGCAAGATCTTGGTTTTCACGGAGAGAAATTCCCCAATTGGCCTGGCATCTCTTACTCTTAATTTCCCTGGCATATGGGAGATGGGTTGTGTTTTCTCTGAAAATAGAAGATGTGGCAATTGGATCAATTTCTAGGACATATAACTTATCTGGATCAATCTAATGTTCTGTGTATAAAAATTTCCCAAAAGAAGCACCCTTTTTAATTTGAGAATTTTATTTTTACATAAATGCCACTTCTGCTATTACAGCAACCAGTGTGAAAAGTATGTCTTTACTTTGGAAAGTTATATAGATTAGAGTTTAGACATTCACTTGTTGAACTCGGCCTTCATTACTGGATCAGGCATTCATAGGTATATATGTCTATACCAGATGCAGCTGGTGAAATGTGTGTTTCTAAAATTCTTTCAATCACTGTTAATGTATAATCCTGCCTTAATAAGGGCTCTGTGGCACAAAGCTGCATTTGGGCTCTGGAATTTTGCTCTACCCCATCACTAGCTCATTGACTACTAGGCCTACGTTTTCTCATTTGTGAAGTAGAGAAGTTAACATCTGGCTCAAAGGTTGTTGTGAGAATAAAATGAGATAAGTTATGTACTACAGACTGTTACCGGCACATAGTGAATTTCCACTGAGTAGGTGGGATTTAATAATGATGTTAATATTAAGCAGTGTCAACTGAGTTTCATGGAAAGTAAAGTCTTTAAGGCCTCTAAATTGTCCCTCAAGTAACATAAAAACTCAATGGTGTGTTCTGTAATATCTTAATTTTCTCCTATTAGCAACCATGACTTCATTATTTAGCTTATTGTAACACCAGCAAAATGTCAGGGATTTAAAAAAAATAGTATTCTTGCTTTTAATCAATTTTATGAATAAGATAAATGGCCTAACACAAAGCATTGAAGAAAATGAGTGTCCACATTCATGGACAGATAAAGATAATGAATAGATGACTCACAAAAGAAAAAGAAAAGCGTGTAATAATGTAAGAGAAAAAATGCCCTTTCTGTTAAGGAAAGTAAAGATGAAACAATGAAGAGCTTGTTTCTTTCAAGGGTATTAATGGCAGAAACCTTTTTGATAATAGGAAGAATCTAGGAGAATTGGTTGCCTACTTAGAATATTGTTGCCAGTAAATTTGATGTATTTTTTCTTGTACTTCAAGAATGTGTCTCTAGTACTATACTAATATTTGTACCTACTCATATTGAGTTTGCCTTTGAAATTAAACCTAAAAAGAATATAGGATTAGAAAGAAATATGCATCAAAATTTATATTACAGAATTTTTTAAAGTGAATGCCACTCAGCTGTTACTGTCAAATCACGTATATGGCAACATACATAAAACTAAGTACAAACCGGACAAATGCTCATCATCACGTTAACTGAGAAAAGCAGAGATAAAATTTTGTGTATATCATAATTAAAGTTTTATAAAATTATGCATGGAAAAGGGGAGGAAAACTTAAAATAATAGCAGTGATTACCTAAGAGTGATGGTATCCTAAATCTTTCTCTTTGTATATTTTGCAAATTTTCTTTATTATCTGTTGTTTTATACACAGAATCTTTTTTCTTATTTTGTACATGCGTGTGTGAATATGTGCATGCTGCAGCATCCGTCAGAGGTCAGAGAACGACTTGCCGAAGTCAGTTCTCTGATGAGTCAGTTCTCTGCTTCCATACGTGGAGCCCGGAAGAACGAACTTCAGGCTTGTCACCAGGCTCTTTTTAGTTTCTTTCTTTTCTTTCTTTCTTTCTTTCTTTCTTTCTTTCTTTCTTTCTTTCTTTCTTTCTTTCTTTCTTTCTTTCTCTCTCTCTCTCTCTCTCTTTCTCTCTCTCTCTCTTTCTGTTTAATTTATGTGTATGAATGTTCTACCTGCACGTATGTATGCACACCATGTACAGGCCTGGTTACCTTGGAAGTCAACAGAGGGTTTCAGGTCCTCTGAAACTAGAATTAGTGATGGTTTTGAGCCACCATGTGGTTGCTAGATTCGAACCGGGTCCTTGGCAAGAGCAACAAGTGCTCTTAACCACTGAGTCTTCCCTCCAGCCCTCCAAAAACACACATCTTAACTAAATGATTAAGACAACTCTCTTTTCAGTGAGATTAACTATTGGGTAAATATATTTCTACACGGTGGACAGGTTTACTTCAGCCTCCAGGGCAGAAGCTGAATGCTTAAACAGTATTAATTAGACCTGGATTCAGCACTAGGGGCAGATGACGGTGTCAAAGGTTAATGCAAAATTTGATTGGAATAATTTATACAATGAAAATTCATGTTCCTGGTGAGTTTTCCTTAAGAAAGGTTAAGGATTTTTTTTTTTTAAGGCTAAGAATAACAGTGTTTCAATCATGAAAACCTGATAAGAAAATGAAGTTTGCTATACACCAAGTTCTTCTGCTGTGTAGAACCAGCAGAATAAGTACAATTAGCGAATCTTGATCTGCAGTTTTTCGGACCATTTTCCTGTCCCAGTACATGCAACTTAGGGCTCGCATCTATCTTTTAATAATAATGTTTTAAAGTAAATGGGGTGAAAGCAAGCACACTGTACTGTCTGGCAGAGTGAAGGAAGCACTTTTGAGGGTTTTGAGAGGTTTATTTGTACATGTATGGGAGTGCTGCCTGCATTTGTGCACCCTGTGTGTAGTGCCTCAGGAGGCCAAAGGTGAGATGAGGTTGGAACTGGAGTGATGATGGTTGTGAGCCATAGTGTGGGTGCCAGCAACTGACCTCGATCCCGTGCAAGGGCAGCCTGTGCTCTTGCCTGCTGAGCCATCTCTCCAGCTACAAAGAGAACTTTTAAAAATGCTCACTAAAAACTGCCTTTGAGCCAAACCCCAAAGTCACTTTCTCGTGATCTTTGGAAGGATATCCCACCTTTGAAAGCAATCTCTTCTGATGTCCATTCTCTTTGCCTTTCTGTGTAGGAATTGAGCTTTTTAGCAAGAGTCCTCCCTCTTGATTAGTTTCTTTAGGTGTACAGATTTTAGTAGGTTTATCCTATATTATATGTCTATATGACTGAGTATATTCCATGTGCATCTTTCTTCTTCTGGGATAGCTCACTCAGGATGATCTTTTCCAGATCCCACCATTTACCTGCAAATTTCATGATTTCTTTGTTTTTTATTGCTGAGTAATATTCCATTGTGTAGATATACCACAATTTGTGCATCCATTCCTCCACTGAGGGGCATCTGGGCTGTTTCCAGCTTCTGGCTATTACAAATAAGGCTGCTACAAACATGGTTGAGCAAATGTCCTTATTGTGTACTTGAGAATCTTTTGGATATATGCCTAGGAGTGGTATAGCTAGGGAACAAGTCAGGAGCCTGACACAGAGGACCTCTGAAAGGCTCTGCCCTGCAGACTATCAATGCAGATGCTGAGACTTATGGATAACCTTTGGGCAGAGTGTAGGGAATCTTATGAAAGAAGTGGGAAACAGTAAGATCTGGAGAGGACAGGAACTCCACAAGGAGAGCAACAGAACCAAAAAATCTGAGCACAGGGGTCTTTCCTGAGACTGCTATTCCAACCAAGGACTATGCATGGAGATAACCTAAGACTCCTGCACAGATGTAGCCCATGGCAGTTCAGTATCCAAGTGGGTTCCATTGTAATAGGAACATGGACTGTCTCTGACATGACTGATTGGCCTGCTCTTTAATTACCTCCCCCTGAGGGGGAAGCAGCATTACCAGGCCACAGAAGAGGACAATGCAGCCATTCCTGATGAGACCTAATTGACTAGGATCAGAAGGAAGGAAAAGAAGACCTCCCCTACCAGTGGACTTGGGGAGGGGCATGCATGCAGAGGGTGGAGGAAGGGAGGGATTGGGACGGGAGGAGGGCGTGAACCACAGGGGGGATACAAAGTGAATAAAGTGTAATTAATAAAACATTAAAAAAAGAAAACAATCTCTTAAATTTCTGGGAAGCAATGATCTTCCTAATTTCCCTTTCTTCTCTCTGTTTCTAATATTGCCACTGAGAAAGTTTAAAAATGTTTTAGCTAATATAGAATTTTACTGTGTGGGAGACCCCAGTCTAAGCAATTTGCAGGTATTGCCTTACTAAATAGGAACAAATTCTCTTGGAGGGACATAGGGTCACTGTCTTCATGTCACATATAAGTATACTATGGCCCAGAGCGCCTAGGAGAGGCCTCAAGGGCACTGAGAAAATGGGCAGGTCTGACACAGAGACCCAGCTCACTCTTTTCAGAGCAGATGATTCATTGCTGCATCTTCCTGTTTTTCAGAATATACATCAGTGCAGACAAGGATGCTAAGAACCCCTGAAACTCAAACATGGCATAGCAAGGACAGTAATTTCTAAGAGGCGTCCAGAGTGAGAGGCAGCTGGTGCTCTGTGTAGGTGGTATGGTAAAGGACAATGTCGGAGAAACCAGGGACCAATTTGGCTGAAGATGACTTTGTATCACACACTTCAGAAGAGCAGATTGAGCTCCGGGTGAGTCTCCTAGGCGATATCTCCAGGACTGAAGGAGACATCAGTCATGCTGACAGCAAAGGAGGCAGTGGCTTTGCTTTTGAAGGCAGACGGTATGGGGGCATGGGTGCTTTGTCAGAGCCTTTGTGAGGCACTGGAACTGCAGGTCCTGAGCTACATTTCCTTATCTATAGGGTAATAACTGCACCATTCATAATTGATTAGAAGAACTTGACAAACCTTACTGCCTGTCCCTTACTTACTCAGTAATTAAATGAAAAGTATTGAAGGCTCACGGCACAGGGCACAGTGTGAATGCCAGCCAAGCATAGGGTTGACATTCTTTGACAGGAATAATGGTGCCTGACCACTGCATGCTCAGGCATATCCACTTTTCCTCAGAAAATTCTAGGAGGTCACTCCAAAATATGGCACAGGCCCAGCCACTTATTATCTGGGTAACCTGGGGGCAATTGCTAAACCTCTCTGCATCTCCATTATTAATCTATTAAATAAGGATAATGGCCTTGACTTTGCAAGGCTGTGGTGGGGATTAATGTCAGATAATAAGGTCTTTAATCACTTACCTACATTCTTATTATTTCAGTATTTGAGGCTAGTAAATGGCTCCTCTATAGGTGCCTCTGGCTCTGTTCTCTCCAGGTTCAGTCTTTATTATTGTGTTCTTTTCCCTGCCTGGATTCTTTTCCCTGCTCCTCAGTGGGATGAAATTATAGAGATTTTACTTCTCAAGGTTTAGAAATGACTAGAAGCTGATCAAGAAATTATATCCTGGGAAAAAATGAATAAGAAGAAGAGGAGGAGAAAGAGGAAGAGGAGAAAGAGGAAGAGGAAGAGGAAGAGGAAGAAGAAGAAGAGGAAGAGGAAGAGGAAGAAGAAGAAGAGGAAGAAGAGGAGGAGGAGGAAGAAGAAAGCTTTTTATAAAACAGAATGTGAGCTGGCAGGAAGATGTATTTCTATTGGTTTAAAATGAGGCAAAATCAAGTAGCAATTCACATCAGCACTGACATTTCAGAGAGCGATGAAGTATTTGCCCAGGCACCTGTGAGATAATTTGTCATTTTGGACTTTTAAAGTAGGAGTCAAGAAAGCAGCAGTAAGCAGTTGGCTGACTTGGGAAACTGATTGGTATTCTCGAGAGAATTTGTTTTATTTGTTCAGTGCATGGAACATTCCTTGGATAAGAACCTGATAGGGTCATATTTTGTGAAAACACCTAACTCAGGAAGGTGATTTGAAATTTTTGGTGTCTTAAGTAATGAATTACTAGTGTTAGCAGAGACTAAAGATGTTTTAATATAAATTCTTACCCCTAAAAATAATATGTAAACCATGCCAGGCTGATGTCTTGGCTCTGTGATAAGCCCATGTCTTTGCCCAGGTGCTTGCTAAGGCTGTGAGAAGGATGGGCAGGGAAGTGAGTGCTGCTTTTAAGTGATACCATAATGCCCACTCCAAGACACAGTGAGGACAAAGAGAAGAAGGAGGGCAACACTTACTGTTTTATTTATTGTTTATTGTTATGTATTGTTATTGCTGGTTGTGGGTCTAGGCTGGGTGTTTTCAGGGTCTTGGCCTGGTCTTCAAGAATGGAGTGAAACCCCACACAGATTGAAAATCATCAAGGAGAATTTATTCAAAGCAGAGTGATCGTGCAGATCAAAAACACGTGATCAGGAGTGACACTGGGGACACAGTGAAAACACGCAAGCCCTCCCGTTGGGGACGGCTTTTGTGGAGTTCAAAAGGAGAGAGATTGATGGCTTAAAGGTGAGGCTAGATCCCTGCTTTGATTGACAGGTTAAACCATATAATTATTTCTCTACTGTACATGTCCTTTCCCAGAATGCATCTGATTTTAGTCATTCACATACCCAATTGTGCACAAGCATTAGGTAGCACACAGGGGATTCTTCTTTGTAGTTTACTTGGGGACACAATGTTGTGTCTCACCATAGGAAATCCAACCCAGGTCAGGCCACATGGGCCTTTCCCCATGGAGCATTATTGAATACAATCTGTCCAAGGGGAGGAGACACTACCCCACTGTTCCTAGTGGATGTCTTTCCAGCAAAGCAGGTGGGGTCCTGTGTTACTGACAGGTTGCTAGGCGCTTTTTGGGAAAGGAGTTTGTGTGTAAGTATGTGCAGTTAAGAGTCTCCGGCTGTCAATTTCATTATTAGAAGAAGCGTGTAAGTGTCAGCCAAACCAAGCAGCGTCCCAGACCACCAACCTGTCGCCTGTGCTCGCCTGCATCATTGCTGTGGGAGACACAAAGTGCGTGGGCAACACTGAAGGAGCAAACGTTCACAAAATGGGAACCCGAGTGGAAATCTAAAGGTTAAATGTTATGCCGGGTAAGGGAAACGATTGTGCAAAGGCATCAAAGCTCTGGGTCACCTAGCCTGAGCATCTTGCCATCACTTCATTGTTGCTTGGCTTTGTAAAAGTGGTGAAAGATGAAAGACAAAGCCATGGAGACATTTTTTTAAAGTAGGAAAACGATCAAGTTAAAGTTTAGTATTCATGGGAAGAGGGAAGACATTAACTCGAACCTAGTAAGAAGCAAATCAAATAGGCTATGAGCATCCGTGAGGAGGTCACTGGTGCTGTTCCTGTGAATTATTTCAGAAAAGGAGTCCAAGGCTAGGTTTCCTTGAGAAGGTGAGTTAGCAGTAGGGAGTACTTGAGGACACTGACAGGGGAAAATCCATAAAGGCACTTTGCAGAGAAAGTGGCAGAAACTTGAGTAGAGGGCACAGATGACCAGACTGGTTCTTGAAGAAGGAAACTATTTCCCCCCCCCCCCCCGACCTGGAAGTTCAGGAAGTAAAGACACAGAGATCAGCAGAGAAGAGAGAGAGAAGACTAAACTGCCCCTGCCCCTGATCTTCAAGCTTTCTTGCCAGAGAACAATGATAACATTTACTTCGGTGTCTTTCTTTCCTAGGAGCATTTCGCCTTTTGTGTAGCGGTGCCATGGGGTCATATCATTGCAGGTTTGCAGAAAAAATTCACCATCCACGCAATCGTGTGTTATTCTGAGGCCATGGTTCTCAGCCTTCCTAATGCTGAGACCCTCTCATTCAGTTCCTCATGTTGTGGTGACCCCCCAAAATAAAATGACCTCATGGCTACTTCATAACTGTAATTTTATACTGTTATGAATCATAATATAAATATCTGGTATGCAGGATATGTGATAGGCAACCTCCAAAGAGCTCATGACCCAAATGTTGAGAGCTGCTGTTTTAAGAGAAATAATTTCCCTCACATTTTTCTAGGGTGATTGTCTTATTATCTGTATCCAGATGTCTGGCATCAGAATTAGGGAACTACTTGAAGGATAAGTAATGTTGCCATCTTACTGGGTTTGCTGTAATTTTTAACAATAAAATTGCAAAAGCTGCATATATTAACATCTAAATTTTAAATCTGTTGAATGATTTGCCACTTTTGGTCTTCAAGAATAACATTTCACATAATTTAAGCTGATGATAATGTTAAACACATAAGGGTACCTGTTAAAACATGTCCTCCCTTTGGACACGAATGAAGGGCACTGTTTACAGAGGAAAGAGGCAGGAAGAGACACAATAAAGATCAGAGAATAACTGTATATCCTTAGATGTGTTATGTCATTCTTCTTACTTAAAGAAATACAGCATAGATGTTGTCTGCCTGAGGAGTAAGCGAGATGATTTACACGGGTCTCAACAACTTGCCTAGCACATAGCAAAAACATTAAGTAAATATGTAAAAACACGAATAACAATAGCAGTAACTTAAGATATACACAGATATGTGAATTATTTTTGTAGTTCTATATTGGCTGCATTACAGCATGTGTCTAATGAAAAATACCGACGACGACAGAAATTAGTATACACAAAATCTGATGACCTCGCTTGTAGAAGTCTTCTGAGATGCGTAACTTGCCATGGCTTCCCTGTTGTCTTGGGTTTCGGTTCCAGTTATGAAATGCCATGACCAAGAACAACTTAGGGAGGAAGGAGTTTATTTATAGGACACGTTCCCAAGTGGGGCTCCCTCCTCTCCCGTGACTCTAGCTGAGGTCAGGCTGATGTCAAACTGGCCAGCGCACCCGGGTGTGGAGAAATCGGAACACAGTAGTGTGGTAACCAGTGTGCAGATGACTTCTGTGTTTGTGACATTAGCAGCGTTCTCAAGGTCTCCGGATTCAGTGAAGGGTGGATTGTGACTCTGATTTGTCTAAAGGCTAGTTTTATGTGCTAGGCCTTTGTGTTTCCTCGATGTAAAGGGATTGCCACTGTCCCTTTCTCTTCCTGACCTCAGGCACTTCATATTCTCTGCAAGTATCTACAGAGGGGATTAATTTAAGGAAGACTTCATTTCTACTGCAAAGTTCCTTTCTCTGAATTCCTAGATTCTGAATCACTCAACTTCCATTTATTCAGGTTTTCCAATTAGAAAATGAGAACAGGAACTTTCATTATAGCTCTGGGCTATTCTGAGAACAAATGAGAGAAACTGTGGTATTTAAGCATGCATTCAGTCAATACACTTTTTATTTATTCTCTGGTCCTAGAAGATACATAATCATTAGGGCAGATGGATAGACAGATAGGTGAGTACACTACAGAAGGAAAACACAGTGAGAGCTTGGGGATGGCCAGTGGAGCCCACAGTGTGGTCATTTACTGGGGCTCTTCAGATGGAGGGGCGGAGCTTGGGCTAAAGTGCCCTCAAAGTTTAAAAGAAAGAGATTCCTTTTTCCTAGATTCTAAGAATATAATAGCTGAATCCTGTATGATTCTTTCCACCTTCCCAAAGTTTAATTATTCAATCTTTGAATTTAATTTTATGAATATATGTTTACCAAATTGAGTTCTAGGTAGTGAAGCAAGTAAAATCTACTTAAAAATTCCATAAAGTGCCTATTATATGCTGGGTTTTGAGGTAGGTGCTCTTTAAATTTGCAAACAAACAAACAATGAACAAACACACAAACTAATGGAAAAGGCCCTTATAAACTTTGTCCTCCAGATGCAATGACCTAATTGGGGATTCTAATGTACATGGTAGAAAGAGTTACATGTCACCAAGAGGGAAATGGACAGTGTAGACTGAGTATTCTTGTTGGAAAAGTTTGAGAAAAGAAACTGTTTAAGACTCTTGTGTGGATTTTGAATACTTGCACATACAGAATAAGATATCTTGCATTAGAGACAATAGTCTAAACACAAAATTCATTTATATTTAATATAAACCTTATTCATATACTCTGAGCAGTGGTTCTCAACCTTTCTAATGTTGTGATCCTTTAATACCGCTCCTCATGTTCTCATGACAACCCCCCCATAAAGTTATTTTGTTGCTACTTCGTAACTGTAATTGTGCTATTGTTATGAATCATAATGTAAATATCAGATATGTGACCCCAAGGAGGTTGTGACACACAGGCTGAGACCCTCTGTCCTAAAGTCAGTTTTATAGAATATTTTGGTCCATTTGTATTTTGGCTGTGTCCAGTTACCTTATACATGGTGTGGAATTTTCCACATGGACATCAGGGCTGTCTTCAAAAAAGTTTTAGATGTTGGAGCCATTTGTGATTGGGATTTTAAAATCATGATTGTTCAACCTGTACCTTACAGAGACCTTTCTAAAGTGATTTTTAGAACACGTGGAAGACTTAAAGAGTGTAGTAGGACCTTAGCTAATTCTTGACAAGTCAACTGATTATAAAAGTGAATTGAGTAGCTCCTCTAAAAGCAAATAGGTGTAGTTGTATAGATTTTTCTGAGCAACTGGGATGTCTAGAAGGTAGGACTACTAAAATATACAAGTGGAAATATACTGGAAAAGGTCTACTGAGATCTTATGATGTATAATTTTGATTGTCTACTTATGGGATCTGGGATTATACAGGAAAGAAGCTTCTGATGTGCTTGTGTGGTTATTTAGTTTAGATCACTTGAAATAAAATTAGACCTACCTTAACTGTGGGCAGATGTAAATGTTGTTTTTACTTCTACAGATGGGGGAATGAGAGGAGAGCCATACCCAAGATGTACAAATACATGGCTTGGGCTGAGCCCAGAGCATTTCTTTCTCTGTTCTAGCTGTCTCTAAGCCTACTCCTGGAAGCCTCTAGTCCCTGTATAATCCAATCCTCTGTAAGCCCAGACCTTGATCCAGCCTCCATCTGTTAATCTAGGCCTAGAATGTCTTCAGCCCCTGAGCTTACTGATGAATAAGCTCACCCTTTCTTGTTCTGAGCTCTGGGTTCAACTCAGCTGTTCTGGCTGAAACCCTCTCCAAGCTGACTGGTTCACACTGGCTTTTCTCTGTTTCTCACTGAATTACTCTGCTTGGAAAAACTGCCTCTGAACTCCATGAACTGCACTGCGCTGTCTGCACCAACTCAGCTGAACCTAACTCTTCCCTGCCCTGTTCTCATGCGAGTTGGGTAAATCCTAGCTCTGACTCATTCTATCAAATCTTTCTCTGATCCATCACTTTGTCTGCCCCTCAATTAGACACCACTTTCAAACATGGCTGCTTCGTTTTATAAACTAACCTTACCTTCATTGTTTGGGATTAAAGGTGTGCACTAAGAGTGTGGCAGTATTCCAGGTGGATCATATGTAAACCAGTGAGTGTCTGCATTTCAGCTGGATCACATAGACCTAGAAGGTCTTTAGATGTAATCTTTTGCCAGAAAAGCTGCGTTGCTGGATTAAAATTCCTCAACAAGCAGCGCTTCTCTATGGTTTGGGTTCCTGGACTGAATGAAAAAGAGAGAGTGAGCCAATCAGTAGCATTCATCTCTGTCTGACCACAGTTCCAGTGTGGCCAGCTTACTCAAGCTCTCTACCATAATGGACTGTACCCTCAAACTGTGAGCCAAAACAAACCTTGCCTTTATCAGATTGCTTCGTTAGGGATTTATGTTGCAGCAACAAGTAACTAAGACAAGTCTTTCCCTAGAGTTCTAGCTTTTCTTGGAAGTGGAGACTCTAAGAATGTTTTAGTGTTCTTTGGGTAAAAGCAAACATTTAATGAGAAAGTAAAGGCCATTGACGAGACAATGAGAGGACTTTCATTAAAGATGCACAGGCTAATGAAAGCATAATTTAAAAAAGAATTTGAACAGAATTGTTACAGTGTGTGAACAATGCTGCTCCCAGATAACGTATCATTAGGTAAAAATCTCACAGGGCACCTCCCTTGAGTTGTTAGTCATGGAGGACAATGCAACTAAAACAACCCACGCCATTGCTGTTTTTCTCTGTTTCCCATTATAACCAGGTTGCATGACCCTATTGTTGAAGACACTACATGCTTCAGGGGCAAAACACACACACACACACACACACACACACACACACACACACACACACA
>NW_026591086.1:56766277-56919117 GCF_907164565.1 Psammomys obesus
ACACACACACACACACACACACACACACACACACACACACACACACACTGTTCTGAACCTTGACCAGAGAAGCTTCTCTTTGTAGTGAGCAGTAGTTAATGCGGAGACTCATACCTGTTGAGAGCACTGAAAATGATTGACTATACGTCATTAGCTATAGGTGGACACCTATATCTACTCCATCACAGAAAACTGGGGGAGAGAAGAGTATGACTGGCAGAGGATGTGGGAAAGTACTGTAAAAGCTGGCCTCTGGGTGTGACATAGGTGCTACACACATGAGCTCAGAGTATCCGTGGCTGTCTTTATGAAACCTCCATAAGATCAAGAGAATTAAAGATTTTGGCATGTTCTGGGAGGGGCGCTTGATGCTTCATTCCTAGCTAAGGATTTAGCGGTAGTTGGCAGGTGCTGAAAGACTTACTTTTATCTGAGGGAGAGGGTGGCCATTTGTAGTTTGCCCAAACCCAGTGAACGACCTTACACACTTGCATAGGAGCTGGAAGTACTGAATTTCATATTATAAAAAAAAAAGGGACATGAGATTTGGAGGGAGAAGGGGTATATGTTGGTGATGCAAGGACATGTTAGTGGAAGGGCCTGGGGGATGACTCGGCCAAGATATACTGAAAATATGTGTGGATTTTTTAAGAAAGATAGCACACGTTGAAAACATTTCCCTTGAGATTCACGCGCGGCGGCTGCACCATCCTCCCAGGGCCCGAGTCTGCTAGATGCCATACTAGCTCCGCAGGAGCGCCATCACTGACGGTACGGCCCGCCCAATCCCACAGTGACAGAGAATACGCTATATACTCACCAAAACCAGACAGAAACGCCATACAAGCTAGACACACCAGGCGCTGGGCCTCCGAAGCTTGGAGAGCACAGTGAAGAGACCCCAGGACTTCCCAGAAAGCATCTTTTCTCGCAACCCAGTCTCCAGTTGCAGCGGGACTTTCTAACCTGGCGGCGGAGCAGCACTGAGCTGGCGGGGCACATCAGCCCTCCAGTTTAAGACTAACCAGGGCCAAACCAGAGAACAGAAAGGCTGGTTACCCCGATTCCCACTGACGTGACCACCCTGAAATCTCCATCTGCAGCAAGACCTCATAACCTGGCAGTGACAGCAGCACGGAACTGGCGGAGCACATCAAAGAAGCAGGGCCAAACCAGAGGGCAGAGAGCCCAGATACGCCGATCTCTGCCAAGTGTCCTGCCTGTAAGTGAGTGCACCCTTGAGAATCTGCAGCTCCACTCATCCTGGGTTCTTCTAAAACAGAAGCCAGGCATCGAGCCCCCTCCCACCCATATACCCACTTTGGGAAACAGAGGGGCACTTGGAACATTGAAGTTCCTGCTCTGTGGGTCTAATTGAGGAGTTAAGGCAGTTAATGCCAGAAATTGCGCTGCGATCATCACTAGCGCCTGCAACATATACATTGCAGAGCCCCTCCCACACACTCAAGGGTTCAACATTAGCCATCACTCTGTCCCTTGAGACACACGCCCACACCCACTTACACACACACACACACATATACACACGCACGCATGCACGCTTGCATTTGCCTCTGTTTGCGCCTACGTACTTTCCTCCCACAGGTACAGCTAGTCCTCAGCATACGCTAAGGACACGGGACCTCTCTCAACTTCCTGAAGAATTCTCCAGACTCGAGAGAGAGACAGTACCAGTCTGATCGGCAGAATCCAAAAACAAACAGGGAAGGTCTCAGATAAGCCAATGGCCAGGGGTAGGCGAAAGAACATTTCCAACATAAATCAGGACATCATGACTTCACCAGCAAACCCCAAAATCGATGGATATTCCAATTCATCAGAAGCACAGGAAAATGACCTTAAAGCCATGCTTGCTCAATTATTTGAGGCTCATAAGGAGGAAATGAACAAATCTTTCAAAGAGTTGGCCAGTCAATTGGAGGTAAAGAAAGAAGAAATAGACAAAAGCCTTAAACACAGGCAAACATAGCCAAATAAATAGAGGCACAAGTAGAGAAAAAATTAGTGGCATACAAAAAGGAAATGAACAAAGAAATAGAGTCCATCGTAGAGAGACAGGAATCCAAATTCAAACACATAAAAAAATGGTGCAAGGCATGAAAACAGAATTAGAATCAATAAAGAAAACACAAAATGAGAAAACTCTTGAGCTGGAGAACTTGGAGAAAAGATCAAGAACCACAAAAGTAAGCATCACCAACAGAATACAAGAGATGGAAGAGAGAATCTCTGGAGCTGAAGACACACTTGCAGAAATTGATACTTCTCTCAAAGAAAAAGTAAAATCAGAAAAATTCCAATCACAAAATATCCAAGAAATCAAGGATGCTATGAAAAGACAAAATCTAAGAATAATAGGAATTGATGAAAAAGAAGACTCCAGGCTCCAAGGTCCAGAAAATATTTTCAAAAAAATTATAGAAGAAAATTTTCCCAACTTAAAGAAAGAGATGTCCATAAATATACAAGAGGCCTACAGAACACCAAATAGACTACCAGAAAAGAAACACATCACGTCACATCATAGTCAAAACACTAAATCTACAGAACAAAGAAAAGATATTAAAAGCAGCAAGGGAAAAAGGCCAAGTAACATATGAAGGTAGACCTATCAGAATCACACCAGACTTCTCATCAGAAACTATGAAAGCCAGAAGGGCCTGGGCAAGTATCATGGAGACTCTAAGAGATCACAAATGTCAACCGAGACTACTATACCCTGCAAAGCTTTCAATCAACATAGATGGAGAAAACAAAATATTCCATGACAAAACTAAATTTACGCAATATCTATACAGCAAACCAACCCTACAGAAGATACTAGAAGGAAAACTCCAATCCAACGAAAACGAATTCACCCAAGAAAACAGGGCATACAGATAATATCCCAACAAAAATGAAAAGAAAACAAGCAATGAAACAAGGTAAGATCATCGACTCCATTACAAAAGGAACTACACATGCATTGGTCAATATTATCTATCAATATTAATGGACTCAACTCACCAATAAAAAGACACAGGCTAACAGAATGGTTACGGAAACAGGACCCAACATTCTGTTGCATCCAAGAAACACACCTATGCAACAAAGATAAACACTACCTCAGAGTAAAGGGCTGGAAAAATGTTTTTCAAGCAAATGGTTCCAGAAAACAAGCTGGAGTAGCCATCCTAATATCTAATAAAATAGACTTTCAACCCAAGTTAATCAAAAAAGATAAGGAGGGCCACTATATTCTCATCAAAGGAAAAATCCAACAAGAGGACATCACAATTTTGAATATCTATGCCCCAAATACAAGAGCACCTACATTCGTAAATGAAACAATATTAAAGCTTAAATCATACATTGATCCTAATACCTTAATAGTGGGAGACTTCAACACCCCACTCTCATCAAGGGACAGATCAACCAGACAGACACCAAATAGGGAAATAAAAGCACTCACAGAATCCCTAAATCAAATGGACCTAATAGATGTCTACAGATCTTTTCACCCAAACTCAAAAGAGTACACCTTCTTTTCAGCACCACATGGAACCTTCTCCAAAATAGACCATATAGTGGGTCACAAAGCAAGCCTCAACAGATACAAAAGGATTGAAATAATCCCTTGTATACTATCTGACCACCATGGACTAAAGCTGGACATCAACAACAACAGAAACAACAAAAAGCCGACACGCACATGGAAACTGAACAACTTACTACTCAATGACAGCTGGGTTAAGGAAGAAATAAAGAAAGAAATTAAAGACTTTCTAGAATTCAATGAAAATGAAGGCACAACATACCCAAATTTATGGGACACATTGAAAGCAGTGCTCAGAGGAAAATTTATAGCACTAAGTGCCTACAAGAAGAAATCCGTAACATCACATACAAACAACTTAATGGCCCAACTGAAAAACCTAGAAAAAAAAGAAGCAGATACACCCAAGAGGAGCAGACGGCTGGAAATAATCAAACTAAGGGCAGAAATCAATCAATTAGAAACAAATAAAATTATCCAAAGAATCAATGAAACAAAAAGCTGGTTCTTTGAGAAAATCAACAAGATAGACAAACCCTTAGCCAAACTAACTAAAAAGCAGAGAGAAACCATACAAATCAGCAAAATCGGAAAGGAAAATGGGGACATAACTACAGACACTGAGGAAATCCAAACGATTATTAGGTCATACTACAAAAGCCTATATGGCACAAAATTTGAAAATCTAAATGAAATGGATAACTTTCTTGACAGATTCCATCTACCAAAATTAAGTCAAGATCAGGTAGAAAGACTGAATAATCCTATATCTCCCAAGGAAATTGAAGCAGTCATTAACAGTCTCCCCTCCAAAAAAAGCCCTGGACCAGATGGCTTCAGCGCAGAATTCTACAAGACCTTCAAAGAAGTACTAACACCAATTCTCCACAAACTATTCCATAAAATAGAAACAGAAGGAACACTACCAAACTCATTCTATGAAGCCACAGTCACTTTGATACCTAAACCACACAAAGATCCAACAAAAAAAGAGAACTTCAGACCTATCTCTCTTATGAACATTGATGCAAAAATACTCAATAAAATACTTGCAAACCGAATCCAAGAACACATCAAAGATATCATCCACCATGACCAAGTAGGCTTCATCCCAGGAATGCAAGGGTGGTTCAACATACGGAAATCCATCAATGTAATCCACCACATAAACAAAATGAAGGAGAAAAACCACATGATCATCTCCTTAGATGCTGAAAAAGCATTTGACAAAGTCCAACACCCATTTATGTTTAAAGTCTTGGAGAGATCAGGGATACAAGGCACATACCTAAAGATAGTAAAGGCAATATACAGCAAGCCTATAGCCAACATCAAACTCAATGGAGAGAAACTTAAATCAATCCCACTGAAATCAGGGACAAGACAAGGCTGCCCACTCTCTCCATATCTCTTTAACATTGTACTTGAAGTCCTAGCCAGAGCAATAAGACAACTAAAGGAGATCAAGGGGATACAAATCAGAAAGGAAGAGGTCAAAGTGTCACTATTTGCAGATGATATGATATTATACATGAGCGAACCCAAAGATTCAACCAGAGAACTTCTTCAGCTGATAAACACCTTCAGCAAAGTGGCAGGATACAAAATCAACTCAAAAAAATCAGAAGCCCTCTTGTATACCAAAGACAAAAAGGCTGAGAAAGAAATTAGGGAAACAACACCCTTCACAATAGCCACTAATAACATAAAGTACCTTGGTGTGACTCTAACCAAGCAAGTGAAAGACCTGTGTGAGAAAAACTTCAAGTCTCTGAAGAAAGAAATTGAAGAAGATCTCAGAAGATGGAAAGATCTCCCGTGCTCATGGATTGGTAGGATTAACATTGTGAAAATGGCCATCCTGCCAAAAGCAATCTACAGATTCAATGCAATTCCCATCAAAATACCAACTCAATTCTTTACAGACCTTGAAAAAAAGATTCTCAGCTTCATATGGAGAAACAAAAAACCCAGAATCTCCAAAACGATCCTGTACAACAACAGATCATCTGGAGGTATCTCCATTCCCGATCTCAAGCTGTACTACAGGGCAACAGTAATAAAAACTGCATGGTATTGGCATAGAAACAGAAAGGAGGATCAATGGAATCACATAGAAGACCCAGAAATAAACCCACACACCTATGAATACTCAATATTTGACAAAGAAGCCAAATCCATTCAATGGAAAAAAGACAGCAACTTCAACAAATGGTGCTGGACCAACTGGATGTCTACATGCAGAAAAATGAAAATAGATCCATATTTATCACCCTGCACAAAACTAAAGTCCAAGTGGATCAAGGACCTCAACATAAAACCAGATACTCTAAATCAGCTGGAAAAAAAAGTGGGAAACAGCCTAGAACTCATTGGCACAGGAGAGAAATTCCTGAACAGAACACCAACAGCACAGGCTCTAAGAGCAACAATCAATAAATGGGACCTCATGAAACTGAAAAGCTTCTGTAAAGCAAAAGACACTGTCATCAAAACAAATAGACAGCCTACAGATTGGGAAAGAATCTTCACCAACCCTTTATCTGACAGAGGGCTAATATCAAGTATATATAAAGAACTAAAGAAGCAGAAAAGCAACAAACCAAGTAATCCACTTAAAAAATGGGGAACAGAGCTAAACAGAGAATTCTCGAAAGAGGAACATCGAATGGCAGAGAAACACTTAAAGAAATGCTCAACCTCATTAGCCATTAGGGAAATGCAAATCAAAACGACCCTGAGATTTCACCTTACACCCATCAGAATGGCCAAGATGAAAAACTCAAGTGATAGCACATGCTGGAGAGGTTGTGGAGAAAGGGGAACCCTCCTCCATTGCTGGTGGGAATGTAAACTGGTTCAACCACTCTGGAAGTCAATCTGGCGCTTTCTCAGACAACTAGGAGTAGTGCTACCTCAAGACCCAGCTATACCACTCCCAGGTATATACCCAAAATTTGCTCAAGTACACAACAAGGACATTTGTTCAACCATGTTCGTAGCAGCTTTATTTGTAATAGCCAGAACTTGGAAACAACCCAGATGTCCATCAACGGAGGAATGGATACAGAAATTGTGGTATTTTAACACAATGGAATACTACTCAGCAATCAAAAAGGAGGAAATCATGAAATTTGCAGGCAAGTGGTGGGATCTAGAAAAGATCATTCTGAGTGAAGTATCCCAGAAGGAGAAAGACAAACTTGGTATATACTCCCCTTATATAGACCTACAAGACATGATAAACATAATGAAATCTACACACCTAAAGAAGATAATCAAGAAAGTGGACACAGGCGAAGGTGATTAATCCTCATTTAGAAAGACAAATGGGATGTGCATTGAACTTATGACAGGAGTCTACCACAAAAGGCATCTGAAAGACTCCACCTAGCAGTGTTTCAAAGCAGACACTAAGACTCATAACCAAACCCTCGGCAGAGTGCAGGGAATCATATGAAAGAAGGGAAGTTAGTATGATATGGAAAGGATAGGAGCTCTACAAGGACCAAATATATCAGGACACAGGGTCTTTTCTGAGACTGACACTCAACCAAGGACCATCTATGGATATAACCTAGAACTTCTGCTCGGATGTGGCCTGTGGTAGCTCAGTAACCAAGTAGTTTTCCAAAGTAAGGGGAACACGGACTATTTCTAACAGGATCTCAAGGGCAGGCTGTTTGACACCCCCCCCCCCAGGGGAGGAGCAGTCTGTTAGGCCACAGAGGAGGACTTTGCAGCCAGCCCTGAAGATACCTGATAAAACAGGGTCAGATGAAAGGGGAGGAGGTCCTCCCCTATCATTGGACTTGGAAAGGGGCAGGGAGGAGACCAGGGAGGGAGTGTGGGGTTGGGGAGGGAATGAGGGAGTGGGATACAGCTGGGACACAGAGTTAACAAAATGTAACTAAAATAAAAAAAAATAAAATAAAAAAAAGAAAACATTTCCCTTATAACACAAATGCATATCTCTGTTGAAAGAAAGCAAATGGAATTAAGCAGAACATTTAATAGAGTGAGGAACAATTTGCTCACACAAAATAAGAAGGCATTACAAAGACCTGAGAAAAACTAGTGTCTTAAAATGATACACCATTGCTTCACACACACAAAATTTACTTCAGAAAAAGTACAATGATAAAATCATATGAAAAAGACTTCAACATGAAAATATAGGATACATTCAGGCTGATCTGAGCCTATAAAATTAGAGAGGGGAGTTACACAGACTCCATTTGGAGATTTTTGAAATACAGATTAAAAATATTAAAAGAAAAAAATATATAATGTTAAGCATGTCACAGTCTGGGAAAAGTGTAATACTAAATCCGCTATTTGAAAATATCAACCTAAGATGTTTTTTTGTTTTGTCTTTTTTCCAGAATGAAGTAAAGAGAAGGATGTGAGCAAAATTTTAAAAATATATATAATATGGAAATTATATTTATAAGTTTCCAGCATCTGTCTCATGGGGTGAAACGTGGAAGGATAAAGAGAATAAGGAATAAAGAATACAGGTTGAACATTTGATTTTAAATACTAGCCTCAAAATTGGCCCTGAATTTTTTTGGGGGTTTATAAATATTTACATACATATAGGGTTGTGTTTTGGGAATGTTCCTGAAATCTAAAAAAAAAAAAAATTTTTTTTTCCATTTTTTTATATTTGTCATGTTCACATAGTTTGAGATGTAACTTTTAAAGTAGTTTTAGTATGAAACTCATGTGTCAACAACCTGATGTATAAGATTAGATATGTAATTGTCCACTCTTGCCATCCTGAAGCACAACAGCTTCTGGCTTTGAGAGGCTTTTGGTTCTAGATGTTCAGATTAGGAATTCTCAACATATATAAAAGAAAGAACCAAATATGTGAGAATCTTGAAACACTTGCTAAACCTCAATATACAGAGCACATCATGAAAAGATTGAGGAGGACACCCAGAGAGGGAGCAGGAAGGTGGAAGTTTTGTTGGCTACAAGAAGAGGAGAGCTATGGACAAATCGCTCACTTGACTTAGAGACGCTGCTGAAATATCTGTGTGGACATTCTTACGCAGTATCATAAACTATAAGTTTGGAGGTTTAGAAGATAGATAGGGATATGTATGTATGTACATGATGTGATGGAAGCTATACAACATGGTGTGGAGAATTCTACTGGATATATTGTCTGCTCGTGAGTTTGTTAAGTAAATCAAAGTAGACTGTGGTGCCAAGAGGTCGAACCTATGAAAATATTATCACATTTTAAGACAAAAGATAGCACATTGCATAGGAATTCTTTCTTATGTTTGTGCTTGGACTTTTCCACTGGGTGTTACATTTAGCTCTTTTAAAATGAGACTGCTGGTGCCAGATGGCAGTGGAAACTCGGATGTTCCAAAAGCCTGTGATGATATCACGGTGTTACAGCCCTTCCGTAAAGCCGCTATATTAATGGCAGGTGTGTGGGCGAAAGCCTGTGCCTGGTCTGCTTGCAGCCGAAACACAGGTCTGGCAAGGCTTGGGGCCAGCGGGCTGGAAGGCAGATCCAGTGAGACACAAGTCCAGCAGGAACTTGGACAGTGGTCAGCACCGAACTCTCTGAGGTTGGATAGGCTTCATTGGTGATCACGACAGCTATTCAGGAGCTCTACAATGAATCCTTCCACCCTCAGAGTAAATGGTGCATCTCAGACGGGCTTGGTGAAAAGGTGGTGATGGCATGCAGCACATTTATTTCATGTGAAACCAGAAATGTATAAACCTTGGGCAGTAGGAGGGGTTTTGAGGGTGAATTAGTTTGATTCTCTGGGGCTAGAGGTGCTAGGGATACTTGGTTTACAGGTAGAGGTTCAGTACCTCATATACATGCAGTAGAAGGTCCTGTCACAAGAAGAACACAGTACTTAATCATCCTATGGGTGGGGAGAATCTCCAAGTATGGTTAAAGGCTATTGGTTGACACCAAGACACTGAGGGAGACATCTTGTTAGCATAGGGTGGCTTTCCCCAGGAATGCCCAGGTGCTTGCCGAGCAGATTTCTTATCAGGAAAAGGGTTGGGCCTGTAATCTTCCCTGAGGGCTGTGTGAGCTCCTACTTCTTAGAGGTTTTAGGGTTCAGGCAGAGCGGGCACCCCATTGAAAAAGGGAGTCGTTCATTTTATACAGAGCTCAGAGGCTATCCAGAAACGCCAGACTTTGATTTCACCAGCAGAGCCCCACAATGTTTGCTATGTTAATTAAGCATTGTATTTGCTTATTACGTTTTCCACATAAACAGTAATTAAAAATATTTTCTCCTTCATTTCCCTGTGATGCAGCAGTGTGTTGTATAGTTTCCATAAGTTTGTATACTTTCTGTAGTTTCTATTTTTGATATTCAGCTTTATTTGTTCCTGGTCAGAGAGAATGCAGGATTCAGTTTTCTGATATACGGTGAGTCTTGCTTTTTCTTCTAATATTTGCTCAATTTTGAGGAAAATTCTATGGGCTGAAAGGATGTGCATTCTTTAGTCATTGGTATTGGGGGTTGGTCTGGTGCTATGTATTCTAATGCTAATTTCTGGCCCCCAGGATCTGGTTGCTGCCTAGATGAGTTCATTTTCCCATACACCCAGTGATGTTGTGTACATGACTTTACTCACCAACATCCTCTGACTGGTGAAATAAAGTAGCTGACAGCCCATAGTGGGGCAGGGTAGAAGTAGATGGGCTAGGATTCCCAGGATTGGGGTGGACTGAGAACTATACAAAGGCAAAGGGAGGAGATCTGGAGAGGAGAAGCTCGCCACTGAATGGCATGGACAAGGAGTGCTTGGCCAAAGGAAGTGCACCCTGAAGACGGACTGATGGAGCACAAGATGCCCCAGAGTCATCAGATTGGCAAGTGATGAGCATTCATGTGGGTTTTAAGGGTTGTAGGATTAGAATAGCTCAGTCCTGCCGTGCCTCCTCTAGCTTAATAATAAGTGGTAGTCTGTCGGGTCAATCATTGGGGAACAAGCTGGTTAAAAGTAACTGTTCCTGAGCTAATTTCCTGCATATATTATTATTATTAATCATTTTATTAATCATTGGTACCCAATGTGGGACTAGAACCCATGACCCTGACTTCATGCTCTATTGACTGAGTTAGCCAGTAGAATGTACTGTTAAGACTGTTAAGTTCATTTGATTTGAAAATGATTGTCATTCTACACTTCCCCTCCCCAAAGAAATGTGTGATTAAATTATCATAACTTCTAATTTTATGAATGTTACCCTGAACAATCTCATAATAACATGTATAAAATCTTATTATTATTATTTTTACCTAACTCCAAACTTCTGCCAAATCTGGAATCATAATAATCATCAGAAAAAAAGAGAAACTCCTGGTTTTATGGAGCTCTTTGGTATAAAACTTCCATCAGACAATGGGCATATAAGTACAATACATTTTAGTATTATTGCCATACATTCTATGTGTAAATTTGAAGGAAAACAAAACAAAAACCAAACCAAACCAAAACAGACCCAGCCAGGCATGATGGCACATGCCTATATTCTTAGTACTCCGGGAAGCAAAGGCAGGCCGAAGTCTGCAAGTTCCAGGCCAGCCTGATATAGATAGGGAGTCTGGGACAGCCAAGGCAACCCTGTCTCAAAAAAACCACACACACACACACACACACACACACACACACACACACACACACAGACACACACACACTCACAGACACACACACACACACACACACACACACAAATACACACACACACACACACACACAAAACTGAAAAAACAGACCCAATAACAATATTTCCCTTAACAATTCCCTCAGGGCTTATGTTGAGCAGTAGTTATGTGTTCATAAAATATAAAAAAATACTAATTTAGGATTAACTTATAATGAGAATCACAATGATATTTAATGTAACTATGGCTTAATAAAGATACCTTTCTCAGTGGAACCTGGGGATATATGATTTGATAATCACAGTATGATTGTATGAAGTGATACATTCAAATTATTCTGTTGGTATAATGTTCTTTTGAAATGTTTACAGTGTACCCTTGTTCATTCAAATGCTGATTTCTCTCCTCCCCCCCCCCCGCTTTCAATCTGGATATTGCATTTTGATACTTATTCTAAGCATCCTGTCTCAACTTTGTGTTGATAGGCCAAAATAAAGCAACTAGCCACAATGTTGAGCAATGGGAGGAGCCAGAGGGCAGGAAAGGAGTGGGAGGAGAAAGGGCAAGAGGAGAGCTAGGAGAGCAGATCTGGAGCAGAGATCTTGGAACAGCGTGGAGAGAATGAACCAGACCTAAGATTTCACAAAAAGCAAGTATAATGGGTAAAATCTAAATGTTAGGAAACTGTGAGGGCTTGGAGGTTTAAGAGGGAGTAACTATTGACCAGCATTGTGTTCTAGGTTAACTAAATAAACCCAGTCTCTGTGTGGTGGTTTTGTTATACAGCTGTTTAGGATTAACAGCAGCATACTAGAAGATATATCAATAGTAAATATTAAACACCACTTACGACATTATTCTATTGTGATAAATTTTTTTTCCAGCAGAAGTCCAGAATGTGCCAGTGTTGACAGCTCTTCACCCAAAACTGTGGTTCTAGCAGGGGTATCGCAGAGATTTAAAATATATGAGCCACAATGTGGATGAAACTGGAGAAACACTTTATGGTATTGTTGGCATCTTAAGGTATAAGACTGGAATTCCAGGTAACTCAGTTCTCAGTGTTCAGAGATGGACCTAGGCATGAACCCAGGTGTTCCACTTGAGTATGGAGGTGCTTGTCCCCTGCTTTTGAGGAAGTCACTTCAAATAAGGCTTTCTGTTCAAGCTGTTTAGCAAACCTAGAAAGGACCCATGAGAATTAGCTTGCCCGTCTGCTGCTCTGTCACATAATGTCAAGTGTGGCTACATGCACACAACACACATTTCCAAGTGTGCCCAGGCATGGATAGTTTTAAGGTCTTTATTAACATGATGCTTTTAGAATTTTCAACTTCCATATATGTTTTCTCCCAAGTATCTGCTTCACATATTTATTCTCCCATTTTCTCACATAACCTGTTTTACATCAGCCATTGTTAGGGCTCATATGCCACCTTTGACTTGGCATCACACCTCTCTTACAGACCAAAGCGAGGGGTGATAAGAAATAGGAGTTTAGGAGGAGAGCTCCTATGATGAGTGACCAAACTCCCTTAAACCCAAGACTTTCCTGTCTTTCTGATCTTATCTATATTTCCAGCTGCACAAAATAGATTTGTGATACTAATTCTTTTAAAAATGACAGTCATGCTTATCTGACTAACAAAATGTCAAGGCATGTTAGCTGGGACCACAAATACACGTCTCATGTGTTTCCCTTGGGATTCAATGGAGTTCTTTAGTAAAACAGTTAAAGCCAGGAGATGCTGATTTCAGCTGAGGGTGATTTCCACATTATTTTGTCTTATAAAATATATATTACCTTGTATCTCCTATTAATAAGAACCTAACGCTTAAGCTTATAATGAGAATTTGGGATGATCATTTAAAATATATATAATGGAGCCCAAGATGCTTCCCCAAAATACTCTTGTATAGGAAATGTGAGCAGAATGTTATGAAGAACTGAAGATGTCCCTGAACATCTCCTGGGGTTGACCAGAAGTCTCATTTAGCTCCTTGTTCTATGAAGTTTATGTCTCTTAGTGTATTATGTATACTTTATTTAAAATCCTAAAGTTCATGCTATATTCCTTGGGTAGGTATTGACCTGGGAATTGTCTAAATACCTGCTTGTGAAAGTCAGTGTTAGAAATAATTGGATGCCTCACATCGCAGCATATGTGAGTCCTTGCTTTAGCACTATTCTAACAGAATACCGGAGACAATCAGTTGAAAAGGTGCGAAGGACTTCATTGGCTCATAGTTGTGGAGGTTTCAGCCCACAGTTGACAGTTCTATTGCTGTTTGTGCCTGTGGTAAGGTTTCTTGTCATGGCGGGGAGAGCATGGTGAGACTACAGCCACTTAGCTCATGGCAGCTGGGAAGCAAAAGCAAGGAAGGTAATATCTCCTTCAGAGGTACACTCCCAAGGATTATACTTCTTACTATTAGCTCTTACCTCTTATAGACTCTGTGATTTCCCATGGCACTGTGGGTGGTGGTCATGCCTTGAAAACATGGGGTTTTGAGGGTCAGAGCCAGAAAAGGTGTGTTACTAGGTAAGCCTGCTGTTAATTTTTTCCTGCAGCAGCAAATGATACTCAAATTGTAGTGGCTCACAACTCTAATGGTTCATTTCATCCTCACTCTCTACAGGGACAAATGGGTCAGCAGTAGCTGTGCTTGTTGTGAATAGAAACATGGTTTTGTTTTGGTCCCAGGTGTGGGATGTGGGACTGATTGAGATGGTCCACAGCAGCAGACTATTTGCTTCGTGCGGGCTCGGAGAGGAGCTCTTCGCCAGCTGCAGATAGTTTGAACCTGAGGGCTCTGGAGAGAGGATAAATGTCAGAGCCCAGAGAGTGTGGAGATCGGAGAAAGAACAGGGCTGCTCCTGCTTCCCCCTTGCTGCTCCTGGTTGCTGTTGTGAGACAAGAAGTTGGAAATCTTCTGAAATAAGGATTGGAGTGGCTCCAAGGAACCCAACAACCTGACTCTAACTAGCAGGAAGCAGCTAAGAGAACTGTACCCCCTCTCCCACTAACCCTTTTTCTCTCCTACCTAGTGTTGGGGGTTTGGAAAGGATTGGGATGGAGTAGGGAGAAAAAGATATAAGAAACATAAATAAAAGTTCTTTTTTTAAAAGTATGCCTACAGTACTGCCATTGACTTCATTTATGAACCCCAATGGGTATATGAGATCCTATCAGAAAAGATACCCGAGAGAGAAGGAAAAGATGCCATCAAGTAATAGGCTAAGTCCAAGCTTTTTGTTGGCAAGTCCTACTGTTTACTTTTCACGAGAAAGGATGTGGGCCATACCTTGTGTCACTGGAGGTAAGGATTACATTTGCCCTTAATCAGAGGCAAAAATATCAAAGCAAAAATAGCTTTAGAGCTAAATAGGCAAGAAGACTTTATTCATGGTCACTCTATTAGCAAGAGAGAAAAACCAAACCATGTTCTGAACCCTGCTGACACAAGGGCACCAGAGTATCTAAAAGCTGGGGAGAAGGTCAGGGCCATCTGTGTTTGCTAGTTGTCTGTACACAAAAGAACACTAAAGCTTATCGCAGCTTCATGACAAGAGGGAGTTTGAAAATTTATAGGGAGATGCTCACCAAAGTTAGACTCCACCCGCCTGAATAGGCAGAAACCCTGGATCTTGTCTGTCTCGATTCCGTGTTTCAAAGACATGTTTCCCAGTCCCAGGTTGTAGAAGTATCACGAGGCTGCCTTAGATTTATGTCTCAAAGGGGCCGAGACAGCATGAACATTGGCATATTCTCTAAAACAGTGCTTATTAAAGGCCCAGTGAATGGAGAAAACTGTCTCAAATCAGGTGTGCTTAGAGGATCCATAGTGTTGTCTTTCAGGGTATCTGGACAGTGGTGTGGCCTGTCACAGGGCAGGTTTGCATGTGTGCTCATGTAGTCATTTGCTTGCTTTCATGCAAAGGAAGTGCATGTTGGCTGTATTCTACAGAGAAATACTGCCTTGAAGACCCTTTCGGGCTTATGGAATTGATGGGAGACTGACCTTGCCTGGAAGAACATACAGAAAGGAGGACCCTGAAAGACCCTTCTCCATCATTGCTACAACAGTGTGAGCAGGATTTTGCCAGACAAAGATGCAGCTGTTGGCACCGCTCCTGCATCTATGGGGAATTCTGGCCCCTTGTTTTTTTGTTTGCTCTAGAGTTGAGGCTGAAGCTAGGTCCCTTCATAATGGGAACAGAATAGCCTTTCTCTAATGTTTGTCCCCACCCCTTGGAACCGTGGAAGAATAACTCCAGTTTAGGATCCTGTGATGGCAGGTGTCAGAGTGAGGTCCACCAAGACTGAACATACGTAGAGATAACCCCAACCCACCTAACTGAAGGGACAGACAGAAACCAGCAAAACATGCAAGAATATAAGCCACTAACATCCACAGTGTGATGGGATGTACAGAGGTCCTGAGGGTCTTGTAGTTGTCTGTTCTCTTCTTTGCCATCTCTTCTGTGGTACCACTGTTGACTAACAAGCAGACCTCTAGGACTTTTGTTTCTGGCTAGGACTCCTTGGTTTAAAGGTTCAGTGTGGCAGATATTTTGACTTTCACCCCTATTTGTCCAGTTTCTTATTAGCTCTTTATGCGAATTTAGAGGGAGTAGATGGATGGGGCTTTGGTAATCTCTTGGACTTATCAGTTAGAAATGTAAAAGCTGCTCAGAATATTATAGATTTTCCAATTTGTTTCCTTAGAAGGAGCAACAGTTCCCAGTCTTTGAAGCTGTAAGCATGGGCTCAGGCCCCAGCTATTTACCTGTCTGAGTTCCAGGCTTCTTCTCAGGAATTTATTTTTATTTCCTGCTCTGCAGGAGTTTTGGGAGAAGAATTCAGGCAATGCCTGCAGAGTACACTGCCCTGGCACATGTCTAGCCACTAGCAGCTATTAAAAAGGCACCCTTTCTGATTCTGCTGCGTTCCTCCTCTCCAGTCATTTCTCTATAGCAGTTGCAATCCCAGCATTTGTTCAGGAGGAAGGAAGGACACACACAAGTCTATTTTTGAATTGGCTTCTGGGAGCTGCAAAGTGCCACATGCTCTGGCTCCAGCTTTCCTTATTGCCTGAGGATCTCCCATGTGACTCATCTGGCCTAAATCAAACAGGGCTGGAAGAGGCCGAATCTTGTGCAGAACAGATTGGAGCATTATCTGCCGGGCCGCTGGGTCACTGACTGAGCTGCGGTGCTCCACAAATATGCAGCATCTTGAAGAGAGGTTTACGAGACAGTCTTTACTGTGTCTTCACACTAATGCCGCATTAATCACGCTGAAGCGTGCAAGTACCCGAGTGTTTTGTGAATAGGTAATTAATTAAAACGTTATATGCAAGTGTCATGCAATATGTGAGGATTTTTTATGGAAATCGTTAACATTTCCATGAAAATTTCTTTGGGCCTATTTATAAACCTGTGCCCGAAGATGTGATTTCTCTAGTATATAAATAAACTCTCTGTGTGTGTGTGTGTAAAGTTTTTGATGGTAATTTTACTGATGTGGGCTTAGATTATGGAGCTGGGAGTTAATACTAAATATTTTTCCAAGTGTCATTAAAACATCACTATTTATATTCAGTTTTAAAGAATAACTGTCTTACAAAATTGGACAAATCAAAAAGTTTCATTGGCAGTAACGCTGTATTTCTTAAACTCTAGTTGCCTTGGTTACTCTTGGGCCTCAAGCCTGTGAGGGCCAGCCTTTATTTATTTTGGGTCTCTGATAGCTCTAATGAAGACTTTGCAGGGCAGGCAGAGAGGAATGTGTGCTATTTAGAAGTAAAGATGGCTGTACCCGGCAGCGTTGGTGAATTACTGGGTCTGCAAAGAACACAGCATCGTAACAGAGAATCATTACTGTTAGGACATTGTGTTCTCTTCCCTGAGTTTTTCTGGGATGTAAAGTCACATTCTTTAACAGTTTCCCCCACTTTCATACGTATGTATGTATGAATGTAGATATATACACACACATGTGCGTGTGTTTGTCTTCTGTTTCTCTCTCTGTGGATTGTGCAAGTATGTGTGAGGGTGTGCATGTGTGGATGCTACAGTCTCATGTCTGGCGTCTTCTTCTGTCGCTCTTTACTCTGTCTTTACAAAGACAGAGTTTCCTGGACTAGGGTTCACTAATTTTGCAAGACTACCTGGATAGTGAACTCTCATGACACTGTAGCTGCCATTGTGCCTGGAGCGTAGACACTTGCCGGCGTGCACACGTTTTTTCTGTTGTTTGTGAGGGATCTGAGTTCAGGCCCTCAGGTTTGCTTAGCTCGTGTTCTGCCCACTGAGGCATCTCCCCAACATTGCCAGCTCACAATTTCACCAGCAACTGTAGAGAGAGCGTGTGAGTGCTCGCGGACATCTACGTCTCTAACATGGCTCTTCAGTTCTGACCCTTTCTCAGAGGTTGCTGTCACTAGAAGTCACAAGGCTTGGTAAAGGCACGATGCGTCTGAAAGCCGGTGACTCTCGGACAGACCGCTAAGGAGGGCTGCGACCTTACACCGGAATCAAATCTTCAGGGTGGAACTGAACTCGAGGAGTCAGCTGAGCTCAGCCCATGCTCTTCAGAACAAATGTCACCTGGGAATCTGTGGTGCCCATTTTAGTGTTTTCCTTTTATCCTAGTTTAGACAGAGACAAATCACATTTCCCTGAACAAACTGTAGTCCTGGATTTAAGTGAGAGAAAAGTAGAAAAGTTGTTTAGTAGTCATCGTGGTAGAATGACAAGAAATAATAGAATTGCCCAATGATTTGGAATTACAGATGGCAAAGCATATAATTCAGCTACTGCCTTGAGCCCTCAGCAGGGTGCTTTTAATGCCCTACCTGTCTGCTGCTGATCTTCCTCAGATGGGCTCAAAACATGTGAGGACGTTTTCATGCACGCAAGGCTCAGAGGTCAGCTCAATCTAAGCCCTCCTGTTTTGCTTATTTAGCACAGTCGTTTATGTGAAATGGTTGCCTGCGGAGGTGCTGAAGACTGGGAAGGCAGCTATGACGACGTAGGACTAGAATTTTCTCACAATAGAACTAAAACCACTTGGTTTGCACTTTGAAGTGTTTCTACTTGTTTCACTCCAAGATCATTACATAATACATTCTAATAAACTAGGTGCTTAATTGGTTAGCGGCTAGTGAATGGAACACGCCTGCTGTGTCCAGCCTGCCCATCCCTGATACACACTTGCATCTCCAGATGCAGAAGGAATTGTCACCATCTCATAGGTAAAGACAGCGAGAATCCAGGGAACTTCTCCATCCCCTTCGGGAGGTGCAGTTGCTAAGCAGTGATGCTTAGCAATGCTACGATGCTACGATGCTACGTTTGAACCTGGGCTGCCGCCCCTTGATGGAGGATAGTGGCAGCAGACACTTTAGGAGGAGAAGAGAATCTTGCTAGCTTCAGTTCAGCCTACTTACATTTTCTTCCTCTTGCCTAAAAATAAAGTCACTTCATGTGATCCTGCTAGCAAGCGCTTCCTGCAGGGGCAGCAAGGCAGCCAAAGAATTTTCTTAAGCTTGCAGATCTCCTGAAGTTTAAAAATGGTAGGAAAGTTAATTGTTTTTAAATGCTACAAGTGGAGAAAAGCTGATGAGGTAAGAAAACCCATAGGACTCAGATCGATAAAAGGCCCCGTGGAACTGTCAGAGAGACTAGGAGAGACATGGGAGGAGAATGAGGATGAGGAGGATGAGGATGCTTGCCTGGAATGGGCAGGAAGAGCTGGAAATGCAAGTTTAAATGACTGATGAGGCAAATGACAGCAGAGGACGCCTTGGTGTAGCACAGGAAGGGGGGGGGAACTGTATCAATCTTAAAGGTAGAGAGCTTCATTAAGTGGTTTGTGCTGTAGAACACACAGACAGGCCTATGAGTTTGTATTGAAGTTATTTTAAAAAATGAAAGATTTAATCTCAGATAAGGCTGGTAGGGAGAACTTGAAGTACATTCGGATATTGATTAATGGGCTAGCTCCTTGTGAAGAAACACCAGAATTAGACGGTTGCAGTGGAGACATCAAAATAACAGCTTTAGAGCCAGATATTACAAGAAGTGCTCAGATGTCAACTTAATGAGCAGCTGTTGTTCTATTAATATGAAACTTTGAAAAGGGAGTTAGCAGACAAGCACTGCCATGGGACTGTCACCCACAGCGAAGAATAGTTATGTCCTAAGACTGTAGCTCTTTGAAAAATCAATACATGCAGGTTCAAAGAAGAGAAATCATTTAATTTGTAAATGACAGTGACTTCTTGCTGATGGAATGTGTGCCTTGATAGCGTGCTACACAACCTCACTGGCCTGGAAATCACTGGGAGGCACCTTGCTCATCTTCCACTTCATTTTCATATTCATACCCTCCTTGTCCTTCTTATGTATTGTCAAACCCAGTATTTCAAAGCATAGCAATTTCACAATATTTGTGATAAAATCTCAGGTTGAAACTGTGAAATGCCTGGTGCTAGTGACGCTGTGCCGGCCAAGCGATGGTTCTGCTCTGCTCCAGCACTGACAGTGCCAGCGAGTTGTCTGTGGCTTGGAGCTCCTGCCTGAGAACCACACAGGCCTTCGTTTCACAAGCTGAGCCAGTCAGCACAGGCCCTCTTTGTTAGTTAAGAGTTCTCACTAGTATTTAGGAATACCCTACACTTTGATTTTATGATAAATGTTAGGTATTGCTTTTAGGCAGAAACATGGTAATTCTTTTTGTCTGTATTTTTAAATTATTATTTTTTTATAAACATATTTTTACTTTATTAACACTTAATTTTTTTTCTTAAGACAATTGCTATAAAACTGAGACCATAAGTAGTTCATTTAGGTATATCTTGTTTCTAATGTGAGAGGTTTGATTCAGTAGACATGAAAAGGAGAAGGAAGACTAACAAAAAAATGCTCTGCCTTCTGTTTCATATGAGGCAAACAATGGGCGAGCTAGACATGAGTAAAACTAATGCTTATTGTTCATTTGGTGTGTTTTGCCGAGGTGGGAGCAGCCATTGAGGAGCCGGTTTCTCCTGAGTTGGATGTCTGTGCCCACCATTATTTGCAAGGCTGCAGACAGTGCTAGCAAGCAAATGTGTGGCATGCCAGGCATAGGACGCCGTGTGGTGTGAGCGACGGCAATAAAGCTCTGTGACAAGGGCACAGGGCAAGGTGGAGCTTCCATTTTGGTAGCACTCCATCTGGAATGCTGCTGTGGTGGCGTACTTAGCTTAGAGAAAGAAAGCAAGTCTCCTAGAGTCATGTCCTAGGTAGCACAGTGCCTAGAATTGACACTGCTGCAACCAGAATCTTGAATTAATTCAAAGACAAAATTATTGACTTATATGTCAGAGGGATGAGAATTGATAGATCATTGTGTCTGAGTATCTGAAGGTTTCTACTCTGAATTTGTGTCTATAAGGAATATGAGAATTATGAAAAGACCAAACCTGTTCTTATCAATAAGATTAAGTCCATTATATGAAAAGTCTGATCAAGTTTCCGAACAAACATTGCCTTCTGTGGGTGGACAAACTGCCTCATGAGATCAGAAAAGAATACAGTAAACATCACTGGAGAGGCCGTGTCTCTCGTAAAATAGGGTTCTAATATCTATTTAGTTCATGAAAGATAGATTAGTTTTATTAGTAGTTAAGAAGAAAAATGAATTGGGGTTCACAGTGCCAATTAAGCAATTTAATTTCAGAAATGATGTCATGTAATGAAGACCTCAGATAAAGAATAGTAATGCATTTGTGTTATTGTTATTATTGTCATGATTATTTTTATTATCACCGCTCGAAAGGGAAAGAGCGCTAAAGTGGTGGGCAGAGGAGCCTGAGCCAGTGCTGAGGGGAATGTGATAGCTGTATGTAACTCATACTTGTCACGTGTGTTTAGGAATCAAGGTAAATTAATCCCTGTTAGCACAACTCCCGGAAGGTTTTCAGGCCTTAGTGCCCTGGGAGAGAGGCTGCAAGTGAAAGCAGATATCGGCTCACTTTTGTTTTCTCATTCACGTTTGTATTATTTTTAATTAAAATAATGTTATGAAAATTTATGAGCATGCTTGTGTTATGTATTTATTTATTTTTGTGAAGAGACACCATGACCAAGGAAACTTTTGGAAGAAAGAGTGTACTGGGGCTTACAGTTCCTGTGGCCATCAGGGCAGAGAGAATGGCAGCAGGCAGGCAGGCATGGGACCTTACTCCCTTACCATCTATCTCTAGACAACGCCTCCACAGGGAGGAGGCTTTGGTGGGTGGGTAGAGACTGGGAATAGTACTGGCTTTTGATACTTCAGCTTTCCTCCAGGGACATACATTCTCCAGCAAGGCCACACTTCCTTCAGCCTTTCTGGGGCCATGATTGTTCAGACCACCACAGTGGTATCATGTGAAAAACATCCTGCTTCAGCTCAGCTGCAGGCATTACCACTTCCCTGGCTTTAGTGTTTCCCATAATATCATACATGAAGAAATGCTTATATTCATCACAATGATTTATAGTCTTAGATAATCTTTACTGAATATTAATCAAGAAGGTGAATTTATCACTCATATCCTTCCTTCTGTTCTCCAGATTTTTATGTAGATTATTATTTTTGGATCTTCAGTTGGGGTTTCTGACTTTACTAGAAATTGATTTTGTCTCTTCCTACTTTCAGCTCAATAACTTATATGTTATCAGGATTTAAATTATATTCTAAACTGAACTTAAAGAGTCAAAAGCTGAAAACCAATAAACGTACAGTATTATGATCAAGGAACTATTGTTCACTGTAGAATCAACGCTAGCACTTGGCCTTTGAGCAGGATGTAGCCACAGGACTGAACAGCTTCTCAAATGGGAGTAAGAATTCTGTAAATTTTTTCTTTTTCTCCTTACTTCCCCTTGTCTTGTCCTCCTTTTCCTCATTCTTCATTTTCTTTTCTTCCCCTCTCTCCTGTCTTCTCTTACAAATTCTGTGTTTGTTTACCTGGAATTTAAACCCTGGCTTTTAGATTTTAAATATATTTTCTACTTTTCCTAGAGTTTCTAATAGTTGGGTAATTGCTTGTTGGTGCAAAAGATATATTCCTTCTTTACCACAACTTCCTGTTAAAAATACAGCTTTATGCAATGTGATCTATTCTCATCTTGAGAACATTATTTTTGGTTTTGCACACCTGCTACCCTGGAATGTTTTTTATGACTGCTGAATTAGTTTCTTGGAGCCTTATATACTCCCTTTTGGTAGGCAATATTTTGTATAATTGTTTTAAAAGACACTGGCCTGTCTCTATATTTCTGTATCTTTATTTTGCCATTATATTTTGTATAAAATTTAAAATTAAGGTCTGGGTGGATAAAGATACAAAGCCTTCAGCTAACTTTCCAGAGGATCATATACCTCCCATGTCATCCAATGTGGGTATAAGCCATATGATGCTGTCTGAGTCTTTTCATTTTGTAACAGGTTTTCTCCTCTTTTGAATATGTTAAAATGCTATCTTTATCACTTATGTTTGACATTTTACAAGGCTAGGTAATATGATTCTGTTTGACACTTAATGCGTGTTTTGAGACCACTGTATTTCACTCTAGGTAGATTTGTATATTAAAATAAGTTTCTTTTTTTCCTTTTTTTTGTTCAGTTTGTTCTCATTCCCTTGAGCTTTTTACTCAATAGTTATAGGATCTGGAGTACCCCTATCTCTATTAACTTTTGTAGCATATTTTAAACCTCCCTATCTATTTTTTTGTACAATTTGTGAAATTATTCTAAGCTAACCCTTTGACCTTTTTTCGCAGGCTAAACTTTAAAGCTTTAGTCTTGTTTATCCCATTTCTAGTCTTTTAAAATGGGTGCAGCACCCGCCTGATTCTGAGGGCACTGAGTACTCCCCCTTCCTTTGGAGTTAGTTTTAAGTTTTCTCCCATAATTTTCTCAAATAATTTGGTGATTTTTTTTTTCATTTTCATGTTCATAATAGAGGATCAACTACTTGGAAACTATAGCACAGTGGGAATATTGAGGAATGTTAGCGGCGTCATGGAAATCTCAGAACAATTGCGTGGGTTAAGGAACCAGGCTAGTGAGTACCAGGTGTAGGACCAGCCAGGACTGATACTTTTGAACCAAGAGCTGTCTCTCTAGGAGTAGCGCACATCCTTTTTGTCCTTCAATATAATTAGAATTTTAATGACTCTAGGTAGAATAAAGAATTGGAAATTAGTGTGGTTTAAAGTAGGCCTACAACTGGGATGCAAAGTGAATAAATTGTAATAAATAAAAAAGTAAATATAATAAAAAATGACCCCTCCCCCCCAATTAGGTAGCCACATTTGGTGTCTTTAATGATTCCGTGGGCATTTGGGCCTTCAGGCCTCTTCACTGTGCTGAGGGTCGCCTCAGGCTCCATGTTTGTGTGTGAATCTGCAGAATCTGTGAATCTTCCCTTGAGCATTCAGCGTCTTCATCACTTGTTCAAAGGCCAGAAAAGGAGGGATTCGCTTGTGCTGCAGCTGCCTTTGTTCTGGATTGTTAATGAACCCCAATAGTCTGCACAGCAGCCCTGCTGCTTCCTCTTGCGGTATTTGTCTTGGCTGAGCCTCGCTAGGGAAGGGAGGAGTGCGCTTAGAGAAGACCTTCTGTGTTTGCCCGCTCATCATTCTCGAGAGCAGCACGTGAAAACTCCTGATTTGGAGTCAGTTTTTCTGTTCCCCAGTGTCATTACCACCAGGCAGCCACAATGGCTTTGACCTTGCTCTTTTGGAGACCTTTATTGGTACAGAGTAGACAATAAGGAAGCTTGGAGTCATCCCATGGCGCTGGGACATTTCAATTCAATGAGAATATGCCTGATGAAGTTACCATGGAGGGTAAGTCACTTAGTTGAATTACTGGAAGTTGTTGATGAGGTTTGTATATAAAGTGATATTTAAAAAGCTGAATTATTCTGGCCTTTGTCCAAATACTAAGAAATGGAGACATTACATTAAGGTCTTTCGCTGGAAGCAGTTAGAAGTTTAATAAAAATAAATGGGACAGAGACTAATAATTTTACATAGGTAATCAATGAATAACTCCAGATAGAGGATTCTCCTACTTAAAGCTCTCTTTTATTGTATGTGTGTGTCTGTGTGTGTACGTGCTCCAGTTTGCCTCTGTGTGTGTGTATGCACCTGTGTGTATATGCGTGTGTGTGTGTGTGTGTACCTGTGGGTGTGTGCGTGTGTATACATATATACACCTGTGTATTTGTGATGTACTTGTAGAGTCCAGAGAGGGCATCGTCCCTTAGAGTTGGGGTGCAGGCAGATGTGAGATGCGGCTGTTTGGAAATGAACTCGGCCTCTGGCAAGAGCAGCACATGCTCTTAATCGCTGAGCTATCTTTCCAGCTCCCAAGTAGGGATTTGTGTAGATTGAGAAGTGAGAACCTGGACCAAATGGAAGAAAGGTGAGATGATTAGATTAAACATGGGTGGGTGGAAAAGAGTTGAGTGCAAATGTGCCCTGGGTAGAGGCACTCGTGAAGGAAGCCAAGACTGCACTTTTAGTAGAGCACATCCTGTTAATCCCGGTGGCATGAGGTGACGCTTCAGAAGGATACTGTGACTCTGTGCCCTGTGGTAACTGCAGCAAACTCCCTGAGCAGTGACAGTCTCCAACCTCCCATTATTTAAATTAGTGTCATGCTTCTACTTCGAATTGAAGTTCCTGGTGGTGCCATTTTGCCTTGGACACATCTTCTGATCCTCTTCCATTTTTTTCCTAGTCATTTATACACATTTCCTGTAATTGGAACCTACAGGCTCTGTGCTTAGAATTGGCTATGCATTATGGGGAACCTAGGAATTATGGTTCCTACATCTATGGTGTTAGGAATACTTTTTTGTTTGCTTGGCTTTTTTGTGTTTGTTTGTTTTGGGACAGAAGGTACCCTTGAATTCAAGGCAATTCTTCTATCTCAACTCCCAGAGTGTTGCAATGTTACAGACATGAGCCACTATTGCTACACTGTGTTAAGAATATTTTATGAAAAGAGAAGACAAAACTACAGGGGGCTGGGGAGTTAGCTCAATTGAGCACAGTGTTCTGGGTTTGTTCCTCAGCGTGCACATGCGGCAGGCACACATCCCAGGCGTGTTACAGACATCATTCATGGCCCCCTCTTTTTGGATCAATGCTCAGGCATGATGACTTGGTCAGGCTGTTATAACATAATCACCATCACTTTGAATATCTACATAACACTCAGCAGTGTCATGACTTGAATTAGAGTTACATGTCTGTCTCTTGCATTAAATTATTAAACTTGAATAACATACTATGTTTTGTTCTCTCTACCTCCTAAATATTTGTTTCTATATTTTTATATTTTATGTTTCTTGCTTTTAAAAATGTGTAACTTTCTAACTACATAGATAGGCAGACAGACCCACCTGGAACCAACTAACAATATTCCTTTATTTAAAGATGACACAGCCTGTATTTTTGTTTTCAGTGTGTGTGTGTGTGTGTGTGTGTGTGTGTGTGTGTGTGTGTGTGTGTATGTGTGTGTGTGTGTGTTGTGTGTATTTTATGGATTTGCACAGTACACATGTGAGCTCTGAAATTCATCATCATCATCATCATCATCATCATCATCATCATCATCATCATCCTGATACAGGATCTCACACTGAAGCTGGAGATTACCATTTTGGATAGATGAACAAGCCAGTAAGTCCCAGCATCCGCCTGTCTTCATGTTCCTCCAGTGCTGGATTACAGTGTGTAATCCGGGTTGGATTTTATGTGGGTGCTGAGGATCCACATTTAGCTCCTAATGTTTGTGCAGCAAGCATGCTTCACACTGAGCAGTCTCCTTCAGTCTGTCTCTCGAAGTCTTACTTCATATTTCTCAGCTCTCCTATGAGACCAGTGAAAACTATCTGAGTCCCTTCACCAATCCTAAGAATCATCAAAAGTCTTCTGTCTTGATTACCAAAATTTTGCTGGTTTTGCATTTGAAAAAATTAATTGGTTTATTCACTAAACTTTATGGATTCATGATAGAAAGACAGCACCGGAAACAAGAGAGGGTGAATGAGTATTTATTAAAAATTTTGGCTGTTCATGATGGTAACAATGGGATCCTGAAAACAAGATAGTTTCATGGTGAATAATGTTTGACATGAAGACAATAAGGATGATTAAGCACTCCTATACACTTGGTTCCAAGCCACATCTCGCATAAGGAACATCTCCGTTGTCACAGTGATGATGTGAGGCAAGTGCCCTCAGCATTTGTTTTTCAGCAGCTTGAAGCGAGGTTTTATCATTTTATAGCTGTAGAATAGTAAGCCCACGATCTAAGCCAAGGACAACTGTATAAAGTAACACATTCCTCCTCCCTCTCTGCACGACATGCATAGTCTACACACAGATACAGGGATGAACAGACACACATCGGTCAGTTGCTATGAAGCATTGTTTTATCTAGTGCTTTTATAAAATAGCATCCACCGTAAAGTAATCGCACTAATGTTCTGTTTTTGTGTGCATTTGTTATTTTTTCAGACTGGCTGCTGAATTTGGGCCATTAACTATTGCTCTGCATGGAGGCGAGAAATGCTTCGTTACCTTATTCTGTAAATTACTCAACATAATTGTATGTGGCAATTTTGCTTCCTGTAATATTTGATCCTAGCTTAGAAAGACGATCCCTACTCAAAATTCATGGTGGATTCTAGAAATTTTAAAAACTCATGGCTGTGGGAAACTTTGGAGGTGTATTTCCACACAAAAGGAGCAGTTGGACTTTGAATGTATGCTCATTTAAATATTTCCTACTGCAGGTTGTTCCCATGAACAAGTTTTAGCTACTGAGTCATGCTCCTGAAATGTCAAGTGCAATTATCAGAGTTAGAAATGACTGGAAAAACTTTCTACAGATTTTCCCTAGGAAGGAAAGATTTTTTTTTCTGCCTCATTTGAGCTCAATAGCCAGCAGCTTTTAGGGTTCTTTAGCTTCCTCTGTCTCTACCCATCCAGATTCTGGTGGAGTAGCATATCCACAAGGCTAATCCTAGGAAGGGGATTTCATGCCCATTATAGAACCCCTTGATCACTCTGCACTCTTCTAAAACAATTCAGCTTCCCCTTGAAGGGTCCTCAGTCTTAGAATGGCTACAGGCTGGCTAGAACCTCAGTCCTGTTAAAGCTAGTTGTCTAGACTAAAAAGAACCCTGATTTTTAACCCATGCCTCTGTCCTGGTTTGTTTCCACTTCCATATTTTTGAACTGTGGGCTGTTGTAAGATTTTTTTACTGGATGATTTCATGATTACATCAGGCAGTTATCTTCACTGAGTAACAGTCTGTAGGCCTGGTGGCTTCTGGCTGTTAAAGCACATTCCCTTGTTCTGTTTTGCCTTATGTGCTCTGTGAGCCCAGAGCAATGTCACAAGATGGGACCTCTGCCTAAGAGGTCTGGGCTATTGCTGACTCAGGTGGCTGCTGAGGCATCAAAGCATGAGATGGTGATCCTGACTGAGTCTCTGCATCCTGGGGCAAGCTCCCGCTGCTCACCTAAACATCTCCAGTGAACACTTTCTAAGCTTCATCCTTTAATTTGAGTTTCTGAGACTGGATATTGTCAATCCTTGACTTTGGCCGGAATGATGCTGGACCCTGCTATTCATTTTGACTTCTGGGGCACTGATTCCAGCAGTTACTAAGAGTATTCTGGGCCATAGAGGCAATGTCTTAATGATTTAAGACAAGAATCCTTTATTCCTAAAATAACCCAGCTCACTAATGTGATCAGCGGGCTCAATTTCAGTTTGACAGAGGTTTCAAAATAGAACTTCACAAGGGAAAACTGTAATTAGACATTCACAGGTAATATTCTATGTTTGTGAAGCAGAATGTTAATGAGGAGGAGTATTGATTTTATTTTAGTTTCCTTACCACTACATTTGATGTTATACCTGCTTCAGGTAGGAACACAGATTATAAATCATTTTTCCCTTTCTTCTTGTTGAGTTCCTGTTGTGAATAAAGACACCAAATTCAGGTGGAAAGGTGATTTTTTATTTATTTATTTATCTATCTATCTATCTATCTATCTATCTATCTATCTATCTATTTATTTATTTATTTTTGGTGAAGTGTTTGCCACAGAAATATGAGGACATAAGTTTAATCCCTAGAACTCAAGTAAAAAATCCAGTCCTTGCGGTATGCACCTTCTATCCTTTTGCTGGGAAAGCAGAGACAGAAGTGAACTGGAGCTCACTGGCTAGACAGTCTAGCCAAACCTGTGAGCTCTGGGTTTAGCAAGAGAGCCTGTCTGAAAAAAATATGGTGGAGCATGAAACAGGAAAACACCAGTGTTGACATCTGACCTCCTTATGTATGCACACATGTGCACCACACAAACACATACAGAAACATATATGACATAGATGATTTTTGTGATCTGTGACAAACATGTTATCAAAGGTAACATACCACTTTGAGTATCTGCATAAGAGCCTTAACACTCTCTAAGCTTCATAGCAGAATGACATCGTCGTCTTCGGTTCTTGATCCCAGAGGCTCTTTGACAAACCAGAGATGGCTGTGTAATGAAGAGTCAAACCGCACAGGACCATGAGTGGTCCAGCCACTCACTCATTGCCTCTTAACAGCTTCTGCAAATTTTTTCTTAAGCCAAACATTTGGGTCTTAAGGATTTCTGTTTTGTGGAAGACAGCTGTTGTCAGTAGACCCCTCCTGGCTGAAATAAAGCAGGGAAGGAAATGGCCTGAGAGCTGCTTCTTGATGGCTATAGAGATGAGCACGAAACACAGCCCTGTTCTTTTTCTGTTACTGAATGTTGTGGATAATAACAATCATTTTGATAACCTTCATTTTCTTGGAAAATGATTGAATAGAAAACATGAGCTTGGAAATTACAGAGCGCCGTGTTTGAGCCTGGGGGAACCTTGTGCACAAGCTGATGTTTCTTCTACCTTTGCTGTTGTCTGACCTAGCTTCCCGTTTGGGGAGATACACTGACCTGGGGTGTGTTGATTTTTAGAGGCTCCCACTGCTGTGCTGGTGACCCTGGGAGACTTACATGCTTGAGTTATTCTGTGGATGGTTTTCACTTTGCTCCACGTGTCCCAGAAGAAATCACTGCAAGTGCTGAGGCATGTTTTCCAGCTCACATCCCAGACCTAACAGGGTAGCTGGGCGAGCAGGGCACATCTGCTTTCTGAGCTCCCACGCACTTGGGTTTGGGCTTCATAACTATTTCCATGGACACACCATAAAAATCTTTCCTTTTGAAGGCAATGCTGACCCATGCTACACACAGATGAATGTTGAGTATATCATGCTGAGCAAAATAAGCCCGACATGCAAAAGACAAACATGATTTCACTTACAGATATACTTTGAGTGGTGAGTTTTGTGGACAGAGGGCTGACAGTCCAGCTTAATGGTAGGGCTGTTGCCTTGCATGCACGAAGCCCAAGGTTCAATCAGTTTCTATTCCCTGGAAGAAAAGGAAATCATTCATTCATGTTTTGGGCTGTGGAGATGATTCAGTGGTTAAAATGGCTGCACAAGCCCAACAACCTGAACTTGGATCCCCCTGAACCCACATAAGGTAGAAGCTCAAGCACCTGTAATCCCAGATGGGAGGCAGAGGCAGGAAGGTACCCAGCCACCCTGTGTACACAGTGGCGAAGATACTCGGCCACAAACAAGGTAGAAAGGTGTAGATTGAAACTTGTAGGCTGTCCCCTAGCCTCTACATTTCTACCGGGGCATGTATGTGCCTTTACCCATGAACACGTATCAATACTCACATCACACGTACACACACACACACACACACACACACACACACACACACACACACAGTTCAAGGAGATTGGTGGTGGGCTAGATAGAAGGAAGTAGGGAGTTGTTTTATGTACTTTAAGCTATGGAAATGGGTGCCGACAACACCTGAGTATATGCAAACAGGTTAGAATGAAAAACTGGAGGCTGAGAGCACGGCCCAGTGGTTAAAGTGCTGAGAGCCAGGTGTTTGGGTCCCCAGCACCCTGGCAGGGTCAGGAGAGCAGAGAGGCCAGGATTGATTCCAGCCTGGGGAGGCAGAGGCGGGGAACCCAGAGCAGGCTGGCCAGGGAGACCAGCTGGGCAGCTGAGCTTTGCGATTCACTGGGAGACGCTGCCCCGCTGAATGACGTGGTGGGTGAGGGAGGACGGTTACCGACACCAAACTCTACAGGCCAATGTGCACATACACGTGTGAATGTGTACCACAGCGAATGTGCGTCCCACTTGTGCAAACGTGCATATGTACGTGTACGCTGTACACACAGGAAAATGAACAAAAGTCAAATTTTTGTGTATTACATTTCACTACGTTTAGAAATAATTTGACAAAGTCTCCAGAGATGCTTACGTTTTTCTTTTCCTAACTCAGTTGTGTCATCTTTTCTAGATATTGACTATAAAGCTCACTTGGGCCCTCAAGTACACACTTTGTCCTCTTATCACCTCACATACCTTAATCTGTGAATTTTAGTGGTTTCTTCCTGAGTGTATTTCTTTCGTGATTCCGGTCTTTGCCATTGTGTCCCAGAATCAGGATGCCATTCTCTTTACCTGGAGCTCCGTGAACACTGAGAAAAGCATTCTACCAGCCCACATCCACCTTTCACAGCCTTCCTCCTCATTCCCTGACTGAGGCAACCGTCCTTGCTGCTCACCGGGTGGCCATCTCTTCCCTGGGGTCTTCTTCAAAACATTATGTCTTGAAGAGGGCCTCTTTAACCACCTGTTCACATTTTTAAGTTTTTTTTTTTAATTTAAAATAGCAGATAGTATCTATACATATTTGTGGAGTACAGTAGGAGAGTTTCATATATAGTGTGCTCATCCAATTAGGGACCCAGCACCTACACCGCCCCACAATTTATCGTGTCTCCACGTTTTGACTCTTTGCTTTGAAATACATTAACACTATTGTTGACTCTAGTTACCTTATTGTACTAATCCTCAACCACAGTGACCATGAATCAATGAATGGCTAAAAACGTGTTATACACACGTGATAAATTATTGTCCAGCCATAACAACAGAATCCTTCCATTGTGGCAATATGGATGGGTAGGATTGGAGGCTCTCATCTGAAGCCAAATAAGCCAGGCAAATACCTCATTTTCCCTGAACTGTGCGGGCTAACGGGGCGGGGCTGCAGGCAGAGGCTAAGCGACACAGACATCTTTGAACGTCTGCTGAGTCCTCTCACTCTCATGTACCCCATCTTCTCCCTCTGTTTATACTTCTTAACACGCACATCCCGTGTTAACCCATTTTGTTGGGTTACACTTATTGCCGATGGTACTGGGTTTTATACGGACCTCATCATACAACTGTATAGAATGTACTTTGAAAATCTCCCCGTACGCCCCTGAACTTCACACCCTCACTCCTGCTAGTCTCCTTCGCTTTTTCTAGACTGTTTCACTTCTGTGTTCACATCTCGTATGCATAACCATTGCCCCTTTTTGTTTTTAAATCAGCTTGTGACTTTTGTCTTCAGGAGACTTCAGCTCCACAGGGCGGGGACCTCAGTCTTGACACAGATATGGCATCCTGGCACACCTTGGGAAACATGGCAGACATTCAGTGGAGGAATGACCCAAACTATGTATTTGTTTGGCTTTCTCCATTTTCACACTTCAAAATAATTTCTTTCATTTATCACAAGTTCATTGTAATACCGTGAAACCACAGGTCTGAGGACTCCACGGATTGTTGCTTAGATGGATGGCATTTCCACTGTCGAGTCATAATAGCTAGTAATAAAACCAAGGAGATAGCTGTGCTTTAAAAGGAACAGTGTAGAGTGAGCCAGTCTCCACCACAGAAGGCTGATCTGTCTGTGCCTGAAAGTCTTTCCTGTGAAACTGGGGTAACTGTACGAGCCTCACTCACTTCTGTCATGTCAGAAAGGCCCGATCGCCCCCTCTAATCGGTAGAATTCTTTAGTATGTGCACCGTGCTTTCTTGTTTATGCTCCTTATCAGCTGGATCTCAGTCTTACAGATGCAGAAGGGCCATGGCAGGCGCAGGAGGAACAAATGCTGTGTGTTGGCTGCTTTGGCTTTTGTATGCTTCGGTCTCCTCGCAGAACAGAGGCAGAAAACGTTTCCAATCTTCCAAATGGTAGAAAAGCAGACACCCATACCATTTTGAATTTTAACCAGAGTGTGTTTCAGCAGAGTAAATATGCTACATTTTCTTTCATATTAATGTATCAAGAATCTGGGTGGAATAAAGACCGCAAACACATCCACTGGGCATCATTTTTAGGGAGGTAGCTGCTCAATACACGATTGCATGGCTTGTGTGTCAGGAGATGGAGGAAATGAAGGTACTTGAAGTGATCTAGCTTTCTGAGTTTAAATCCATCTTTTTTTTCCTGCCTACCTCCAGTAAACATGCTTTTTTGGTCACGAGAGAGGATTTATCATGTGTTTATTCACATGTACAGAGTCCATCTGCTCTCCTCAAATGGGGTAGATGTGCTAAAAAAGTACAGAGTCGTTCTAAGTTATATGTCAATGCATGGGCAGAAACAGGTATGGGTATACAGGTAAAAGTATGTTTATTTGTGCATCTAATGCGGGAGTATAGACATATGTAAAAGTGTGTACTTTTACAATATATTCATTTATGTATGTATATGCATATATACACATGCCTGTGTGTGTGTGTGTGTGTGTGTGTGTGTATGTGTGTATTTTATTTCCTCACAACAGTGAGCAAGTGAGCTCTTTTTTTGAGTCATCATCATCTTTTATGAACAAATGAAAACACCCTATGTTTTCAGGAAGGGAAGAGTCTCAGATAATACAAGTTTCTTCAGCCACAGTTCATGCTCTGGGGAAGGAGGGGCTCTTGGGATTTCATTAGAACACTCCTCTCCTCTACTGCAAGAATTCTGGAGAGGCTGCATTTGTGATTGGAAGAGTCCTGAACCTGCCTGGGCTGCACATTCCCTTCCTGCCAGGGCGTGCAGACAGGAGCCTACACTGGGACTGTGCATTATTATGCTCTCAGTGTTTGTTTTGTAGCTGGGGTTTGAAATTTTGATGTGATTCAAAGTCTGGATGTCTTTCCATGAAGGAGACCTTAGTTGTGTGGACAGAAAACACCCAAGGCCTTAAAAATGTATCTAAAAATATCTCTTTCTACAAAGACATTTGAAAATGTAGGTACACTATATACATCAGGTGATTCCCTGTGTAAAACACATTTTTCTCTCCCTGCTTCTGAACCTTCCTTCAAATATCTTTTTCTAATCAGACTCTCTGGTCAGTAAGTCCTTTTCCTCTCTTGTAGGTCTTTGTGTGAATGCTTATAACTCTCAGTGTATCTTCACTTTTATTGAGAATGGGCCTACGGAACTTTTTTGTTGTTGTTGTTATTATCTTTTGTGTTCCACATTGATGGCTCCCTGTCAGGCATGTTGGCCGGGTGGTGATGGAAGACACCACGGGGTGATTAATAGATTCTGTGGCATAATTTTCTGCAAGAACTGTTTCTGGTGCTGGCTGCCCAGGCTATGGATGAGATCTAATTTATTGAGGGTGTAGCATCCGGTCTCCCCATCTATGTGGTCCTGATGCTGCTCTCCCATCTATGCGGTCCTGATGCTGCTCAGCCATTTGCAGCTGAGTGTGCTTTTGAGGTTGTTTGCCTGTGGAAACTTTCCCGGTGTCTTTTGTACTTGCCTGAACTGTGTTCACCCTGTAACAACCTCACGGTTGCACATTTCATCGTGCGTCCACCCAGGAGGCAGTGTCCTGTTGAGAGTGCCACACCCAGGATATCAGAAGACTCATCACACACATAATTGCCATCTCCAAATTCTTAGGTTCCAGGCATCTTTCTTATGTTTCCTAATTTATACTAATATAAATTTATATTAATATATAAATTATTATTAATAATGTATATTAATTATTATTACAAATTATTATTTATATATTATATATTATAATATATATTATTTATTGTCATTGTTAGAAAAAGCAAAGTTTTCAAACAGTCTGCCCAAAACTTCCCAGGAAGTAGTGACTCCAGGTCATCCAACTCCAGAGTCCAAGTTTCTCCATGGTATGATCAGAGCCCTCTGTCTTCACACCGGATTATATAGGAGACTCTGGCCTATGATTGATAGGCATATGAATCTTTGTGAAGCATGACTCGGTGGCTCCATGACCACTTCCAAGACACTAAACATACTACTGTGGCGAAACCCACCTGTCTTGACATGCTGTGGTTTGACACCAGGAATTACCCCTCTTGGTAGGTTGGTGCTTTGGGGGTGGTCTGAACTAGCTCCATTCTGCTAAAGGGTCACTAGCTATTCTGAGGTGGCTCGCCAATTTATTTTCCACTGGCAGTTTGAGAACTTATAACCCGGATAGCTGAATTCAGTGCTAATTTCCTCCTCTCCATTTATAATGAATACCTGTGAATAAGCCTATATTCTCTAAACATTCTTTTGTCTCTTTTTCTGACAGTTTTTTCCCCTTGGTTTATCAGATTACAACTGCTGACATCCTAAACACTGCATTTGTAAAGTGATGCTGGTTAACATTCTGATGCTTATGGTTTATTGTTAGGATCTAGGTACGTAACCATCTCTGTGTTTCCTCTTCACTGAAGTGCTGGGTTACTGTGTCGGAGGGAGAGGAGACTTGTATTTTGAGCGTCCACCTAGAGTAAACACCTAAAGACTGTTACTTGTTGACCGCATAATATTCTATCCTATGTATTGAGCCTTGGAGAACATGGCATAGTATCAAACGTAGAAGTATGGACTATAACATAGTAAGTATAATTTTATAGTAGTCAGACTGACATTGAATATTGGTCTTCACTATAATTTATATTTAACATCTTTGTTTCAAAATCAGAGTAGAGTTTCTGGAAAACTAAGTAAAGCATTGATCAAGTTTCTTAATCTTCTCCCCCTCTCACCTTTTTATTTATCAGTATGTTAGGGATAATGTTTGTGTTGCCTCATGTAGATATTGCTAATGCTATGGAAGATATAATATATATATATATATATATTGACTTGGTAGGTACCTATCTTGTTATCTCTCAAAATGTTGTTTCTCTTCCATTATTAGCTGTGAATCATAGCAAAGTAGTTTTAAACCATTTTTCCATTTTTTAATCTTTTACAGTAATCAATGTATGCTTGTCATTGTCATGAGATGATGGCGTTTAGGATATTTATTGTCCATTACTGGAGGAGTTACTTAACATCATGAGTATGCATGGCTAGGTTACTTGCATGCTAATTAAAACCCTTCTCTCTTTTTACAATACTTTATTTATTTAATCAGTTTACAGCCCAATCCCAGCCTTCTCCCTCCTCTCCCTGTCCTGCCCTCACACCCCTTCCTTCCATTCCCTCTTCTCCTTCTTCTCAGAGAAGGGAGGCCCCTCATGGGTACCAACCCAGCCTGGCACCTCAAGTCACAGCAGGACTAAGCACATCTTTTCTCACTGAGGCCAGACAAGGCAGCTAGGGGAACGGGATCCAAAGGCAGGCAACAGAATTGGAGAAGCTCCTACTCCGTTGTTGGGGAGGCACATGAAGACCATTCTGCATAGGCTGTTACACGTGTGCAGGGGTCTAGGCCCAGCCCACACTGGTGTGGTTGCTGGTTCAGTCTCTGTAAGCCCCGATGAGCCCGGGTTAGTTGATTCTGTAGGTCTTCTTGTAGTGGGCTTGACCCCTCCAGCTCTTTCAATCCTTCCCCTCATAAAACTCCCTGAGCTTGCCCTATTGTTTGGTTGTTTTGTTTCCATCAGCTGCTGGGTGGAGCCTCTCAGAAGAGAGTCATGCTAGGCTCCTGTCTGTAAGCAGAGCAGAGTATCATTAATAGTGTCAGGGGCTGGCTCTCTCCCATGGGCTGGATCTCAGGTTGGGCCATCATTGGTCTGCCATTCCCTCAATCCCTGCTGCATCTTTATTCCTACACTTCTTTTAGGCAGGGCAAATTTTGGGTAGAAGGTGTTATGGGTGGGCTGGTGTCTCCCTCTCTCCACCGGAAGTTCCACTGGCTACAGGAGGTGGTGACTTCAGGCTCCTTATCCCCCACTGCTAGAAGTCTCAGCCAAGTTCACAAACCCCATAAACTCGCGGGGGCCCTCCCCATCCCAGAGCTGCCCCCCCACTAATTTCCATTCTCTCTCCCACCCCATCTCCCATACCTGATCCCTGCCCCGTCATCCTTCCCAAAACCTTTCTTTCAATATACTATCTCATTTTATTTAATTTTTTGATACCCATATTAAGATTAAATTTTCACAGCAAAGATATATAACTCTAGCCAGCAACAATAAGCTTTTAAACCCAGATGTTTATACTGTCTTCTTTGAGGCAATAATCCTAATTAATCAAGAATGGAGAATACATTGCTGTTCACTTTCCTTCGTCCATTGTTTTCTATAAATAAAGTTTCATGGCTTTATTAAATCCATAAAACTGCAAAATAAATGGAAATTGATTATTTCTGTCATCATTAGTGTGATTTTAATGCTCCCTTATGTTTAAATGAAAGCATTTGAAATAGAGGCAGTAAGTGGAGGTTAAACCTAATGTGGCTCCTGCTGGGCCATAGGAGCTCTGTCAGAGTTCAGAGGAGCGAATCCAAATGGAATGCTATTTAATAGTGAAAATAAAATTGTGAATCTCTCTCATTAATTTTCTATTGGGCACATTACATCAGAGGAAGTAAAGGCCGCGGGACTATCTCTTAGCAGGGGTATTGGTACAGAGCCCGTGAGATGCTTGCCTTGCTATCTACACATTCTTGCTCTCATCTCAGAGCTACTCAGTGTGGTCTGGAAGTTTGATATCTAATCAACATTTAGCGCAGCAATAACCCTATCATCCGAGCGACTTATTTCAGGAAGTATTTGCTATCTGCTTGTGCTACTTAAGTCTCTGATTGGCTGTGGCTTTTGTTCTGGCTGCTGGATGTCTGGGCATTTTAGAATCCCGACCAGAAGGTGCAGTTCCTATCTGGGACATCTTGTGGTACTGGGTGTGAACCAGAAACACTACATCAAATTTGCAATCAGATTTAAAGGCCTTTTGTGACATGCATCATGTCTCTTCACACGGCAAACCCCAGAGTTGGAACGGAGTAAGAACAGTAAGAAGTGTCTTTGTGAATAGTAGTGTATGCTGACTCAGGATTTCTAAATTTAAGCACACAAAAGGGAAGAAATGAGATGATAAAATTTCGTAATATATGACGAACTCCCTTAGGTTGCACTTATTGAACCAGGTAGAACACTCTAAGTGTTTAAAAGTTAAATAGTCCAAAGCTGATATGTAAAGGAGACTTAAATAGCATTTCAGAGGATTGGACATGTTTGCAAGTAACTGTAATGCATCCACCTTCTCTGCTAATTTATGCAAGAAAGTCTCACTAAGTGACGTTGGTGTCCACATGGCTCTATGCTCTCAAAGCTGATAACCTTCCATGTACTCTGACAGAGCATTATCTGTCAGTCCAGGCTTTAGATGCCCTCAGCGTGATGCTGATGAATCCATTCTCAAGCCTAGACTCAGTTCTGACCGACAGATCTATCTATCTATCTATCTATCTATCTATCTATCTATCTATCTATCTATCTATCTATCCTGACTTCTGTGTGGATACCTGTAATCTTTGTGTGGCACTGAATATCAAAACTGAATTTCTTGTGCCACTAAAACCTACTAATCATCAATGAAACTTATCTTTTAATAGGAGGCCATTACAGAAAACAGCAATCAGTACAAATGCAGTGAATACGTGACTGTGTGGTGCCAGCCCCAGCTGATACATCTGCAATCCCTGCATCAGGGAAAGCCACAGAAGAGTAGATGGAAAGAATGAGCTGCTGGAAGACTGTATCTTCTAGAAATAACAGGAAGGCTGCACCCATGATACCTCAACTTAAGGCTGCCTAAAAATGGCCCGTACAAGAATGACAATAGGGTTCAAGCTGTCCTCAAAGAACTATAGGCAACTCATGCCTGCAGAGAGAGGGAGAATTAGTCCCTCCCAGGGATGAGACTCTAACTGGTTATCAATACCAAGTGGTCAGCCCTGAAATCATATACTTACAATTATATTTATATATTTACACACCTACCCACCCCCCACCCCTCCCCCCACTCCTCCCCCCCCATACAGAGTGAGGGAGTAAGGGGGCACATGGTAGGGATTGGAGGGAGGAAAGGAAAGGGGGAAATGAAGTAATGTTTTAATTAAGACATTTATTTTACATGAAGGTAAAAATTTTCTCACTCCGCCTATGAGTTCTTTACCTATGGAGACACTCCAGTATTTATTGATTAATTTATGGTTTAATAAATACTAATAAATATTAATGCTCAAGGTGTTAGTGATTCTGCAATGAATAAAATAAGTTGTTTCATCAAGCTTGTACTGTAGGAGTGGGTGGCAGCAGGAAGCAGGCATTAAGTAGAAAAGAAGCAAGATAGTTAGAAGCCAACAAAATAAAAATAATATGACTAAGAGGGTGGCCGGAAAAGACCTCTCAAAGAGGTGGCACTTGGGGAGAGACCTGAATGGCAAGAAGGAACCAGTGACATAAAAATCTGGCAACTCATAGCCACTAATAACATAAAGTACCTTAGGGTGCTCTATCCAAGCAAGTGAAAGACCTGTTTGGAAAAACAAAAAACAAAAAACAAAAAACAAAACAAAACAACAACAACAAAAACCTTAAAGTCTCTGAAGAAAGATATTGAAGAAGATATCAGAAGACAGAAAGATCTCCCATGCTCATGGATCGGTAGGATTAACATAGTGAAAATGGCCATTCTGCCAAAAGCAATCTACAGATTCAATGCAATTCCCATCAAAATACCAACACAATTCTTTACAGACCTTGAAAGAAAAATTCTCAACTTCATATGGAGAAACAAACACCCCAGAATTTCCAAAACAATCCCGTAAACAAAAGATAATCTGGAGATATGTCCATCCCTGATCTCAAGCTATACTACAGAGCAATAGTAATAAAAACTGCATGGTATTGGCATAGAAACAGAAAGGTGGATCAGTGGAACCGAATAGAAGACCCAGACATAAACCCATACACCGATGAATATTTGATTGTTGACAAAGAAGCGAAAACCATTCAATAGAAAAAAGACAGCATCTTCAACAAATGGTGCTGGTCCAACTGGATGTCTACATGCAGAAAAATGAAACTAGATTCATATTTATCACCGTGCACAAAACTAAAGTCCAAGTGGATCAAAGACCTCAACATAAAACCAGATACACTAAATCGGTTAGAAGAAAAAGTGGGGAAGAGCCTAGAACTCATTGGCACAGGAGACAACTTTCTGAACAGAACACCAAAAGCACAGACTCAAAGAGCAACAATCAATAATGGGACCTCATGAAATTGAAAAACTTCTGTAAAGCAAAAGACACTGTTGTCAGAACAAAACGACTACCTACAGACTGGGAAAGGATCTTCACCAATGGTATATCTGACAGAGGGTTGATATCCAGAATATATAAAGAGCTAAAGAAGTTAAAAAGCAATAAACAAGCAATCCAATTAAAAAATGGGGTACAGAGTTAAGCAGAGAATTCTCTGTAAAGGAATATAGAATGGCAGAGAAACACTTAAAGAAATGCTCAACATCCTTAGCCATCAGAGAGATGCAAATCAAAACGACCCTGAGATTTCACCTGATGCCCATCAGAATGGCTAAGATCAAAAACTCAACTGACAACACATGCTGGAGAGGTTGTGGAGAAAGGGGAACCCTCCTCCATTGCTGGTGGGAATGTAAACTTGAACAACCACTTTGGAAATCAATCTGGCGCTTTCTCAGACAATCAGGAATAGTGCTTCCTCAAGATCCAGCTATACCACTTCTAGGCATATATCTAAAAGATGCTCAAGTACACAACAAGGACATTTGCTCAACCATGTTTGTAGCAGCTTTATTTATTTATATAGTCAGAACCTGGAAACAACCCAGATGTTCATCAAAGGAGGAATGATACAGAAATTGTGGTACTCTTACACAATGGAATACTACTCAGCAATTAAAAACAAGGAAATCATGAAATTTACAGGCAGATGGTGGGATCTAGAAAAGATCATCCTGGGTGAGGTATCCCAGAAGCAGAAAGACACCCATGGTATATACTCACTTACAAGTGGGTACTAGACTTATAGGATAAACATACTAAAATCTGTAAGCCTAAAGAAGATAAACAAGAAAGAGGACCTGGGGTAAGATGATCAATTCTCACTTAGAAAGACAACTGGGATGTACATTGGAAGAGGGAGAAAACAAGAAACAGGACAGGAGCCTACCACAGAGGGCCTCTGAAAGACTCTACCTAGCAGTTTATCAAAGTAGATGCTAAGAATCATAAATAAACTTTGGGCAGAGTGCAGGGAATCATATGAAAGAAGGGGGAGTTAGTATGACCTGGAGAGGATAGGAGCTCCACAGGACCAAATATATCTGGGCACAGGGGTCTTCTATAAGACTGTTTCTCTAACCAAGGACCGCATATGGATATAACCTAGAACCTCTGCTCAGATGTAGCCCATGGTAGCTCAGTATCCAAGTGGGTACCCTAGTAAAGGGAACAGGGACTATTTCTGACATGAACTCAATGGCGGGCCTTTGACCTCTCCTACCAAGGGAGGAACAGCCTTGCTGGGCCACAGAGGAAGACAAAGAAGCTAGTCCTGAAGATACCTGATAAGCTAAGGTCAGATGGAAGGGGAGGAGGAGCTCCCCCATCAGTGGACTTGGAAAGGGGCAGGGAGGAAATGAGGGAAGGAGGGTGGGATTGGGAGGGAATGAAGGAGGGGGCTACAGCTGGGATACAAAGTTAATAAACTGTAACTAATATTAAAAAATAAAAATTCAATTGAAAAAGAAAATGAATAAAGCAGAAATGTAAAATCAAAAAAATAAATAAAATGAAAAAAAAAAGATCTGGGGACTCTCCTTGTGGTACAGGAAGCAGCTACTTAGACATATGAAGGTAAAGACATGCTTACGGTGCTTTGGAATATTAAGAAAGCCAGGCTGGTGAGCGACACCAAGCTCCTTAGGGTAGAAGGTAGCCAGTGCCCAGACAAGCTCTGAAGGCTGCAGGAAAGTGGCCCCAGAGGAAGAGAGTTCATGGGCTTGGCTCCAATGCTAAGCCAGGAGTCAGGGCGTCATCCTTGTGGCCCTTTCTGACAGCCAGACTGGGCACTTTTCTCCTGCTTTCCACAAGGTTCCTCTCCATCCCTGGCGCTGCTTTGCTGCTTCTCCACGTTGTCCTTTTCTTCTCCTCTCTCACGCACACCACGCCTGTTTCCTCTCCACTCCGCCTGCTTTGCTATAGTTTTCTCACAAAGCTCCAAGCATCCGGATGCGTGTCTGTGTACCATCTCCATTCGCGAGGTCTTTGGTCTCGGGATTTCTCTATCGGCTTGGCCGCCGTTTCCTTGATGAAGTGATCCTTCTAAAAAGCCCCCTCTTCCAGTTGTTTTCAGCCCTGTTCTCCACTGTGCATACGTTCAAGGGCTCTGTATTTTGGCTCTCCTGTGCTTCGTATCTGTGCTTCTGTGGATTGGTCACGATCCCTCTCACTTCAGAGACTAGCTTGCTCAGTGTTTTTCCGTTCTCTGCTCCGCATCACACTTCTCCCTGGATAGTTTCATTAATCCTCCAAGTCCTCAACTCCATCTAGGTTAATCTAACTTACCTGTACTTATTGCCTCTTGCATTTAGTATCCATTACATATTTCATTCATCTATCTTTCCTTTTGAGTGTGAGCTCTATCTTATTCACTCTCTAAGATTCCTAGCAATAATGAATGTTTAAAAATATACATTAATTCAATATGTATTGTGTGTGGCGGGGGGGAGGGTGGCCAAAGATGTAAGAAAAGACTTGTCTAAAGGTCAACAATTGTTTTGTAGATTAAAGGTGCTTTGTAGATAAAAAGTGCTAAGTAAGACAGAAGATATTTATGTTCTGTGCAGCACCATTCCCAACAGCGAAGAAACAGAGCAACTAAGATGCCCAGCAACAGACGGACTGATTAGGAAAATGCAATGCTTACTCAGTCATGAGGAAAAATGAAATCATGGCATTTGCAGAAAAACGGTTGCAACTGAAGATCATTGTGTTGAGTGAAATACTTCAGACTCAAAGTAGTAATTCAGACTCAGACAAACACTGCGTGTTTTCTCTCAGTGTGTGTGTGTGTGTGTGTGTGTGTGTGTGATGAAAGTAGAAATGGGTCCACAAAATGGAGGAAGAGATCTTCAGGAGCTGGAGGGGCTAGAAAACAACAGAGTGCTGGAAAAGATGTGACATGGAAGTGCAAGGAAGGCATCTCACATGAGTGGGTTGTGACAGGGATTAATGGAGGGCAGTGGGATGGGAATTAATAGCCATAAAGTTCAGCGTGAAGATGCCACCACTCTTAATACTAATTAAATAAATAATTACACTATCTTTTGATTAAAAAGTATATACTATGCATCCAAAGGCGATGTAATTGTTTTTAAAAGGCAGATTAAAATAAAACCTGACATATATACTTCTATATTGATCAATAAATATTTTTTTCAATGTAACAAAGTATATTTTAACTTACCTGTTCAAGCGGCAGAGGCTGTGAAGAAAGATTGTTTTCCCTGTGGGTCTAATCTGTACCTTTGGAGATAAGGTTGTGTACACAAGATGGCCAAATTAGTTCAAGTGTGGGGTGTATTAAAGCCATTCTTGAATCAGAGGTAGGGCTGGGCATTACAAAGAAAAGGGTACACTTCTCTGAGACAGGGAACAAAGGATGTGTGTATCTGAATGATGCGCTGGAGTCTCAGAACCCCTGGAGTCTGACTTGCTACTCCTTGGGTGGCGTGGGCCAAGTACCTTCCACTGTGAACACATCAAAGCTGGGATGTGGGCTCACTTCTGTTTCTGGAACTGCTGGGAAAAGGCTGTCATAAAGGCCAGTGCTATTATTACTACTGAAATGCAGACTTGGATATTTTCGTCCAGGCATATGAGGTCAATCAGATATATTAATTAAACAAATAAATTATTGATAGTGATTTAGCATAGAGATATAGTCAGTGAGAACAATGGCAGAATGTGGGTCAGTTTGAAGGATTGCTTTTTTTTAATTTGAGCTCTCTAGGAAGCATCCTAACTCAGGGTCTTTTGTGGGGTGCCAGAGTATACAAGGGGTGCTACTTATTCTTCTGGGTAGATGGCAGAAGTTCCAGATACATCACTCTCTTAGCGTTGGCCCTATCTGCAGCACTTCCTTAGGTTCTCAGAATGGCATTGGCTGTAGGTGTTTCTTTAAATATAAAGGAGGCAAATGAAGGTTTCTGTGGCCCAGACACTTCTTCAGAGATTTTAGATTTGATCTGGTAAAGTCTATCGGTTTCCTGTCCCTGTCCCGTGACAGAGGAATGTGCTAGTATATTAAAAAACACATTTATTTTATGTGTATGGGTGATTTGCATGCGTGCATGCTTGTGCAGCACATGTGTGCCCAGTGTCTGTGGAAGCCAGAAGAGGGTGTTGGAGTCTTTGAAACTACATGTACAGACAGTTGTGAGCTGCTATGTAGGTACTGGGATTTGAACTAGGGCCCTCTGGAAGAGCAGCAACTGCTCTTAACTGCTGAGCCATCTCTCAGCACCCGTGCTTGTGTTTTTATTGCTGGAATAAAATCAGCTACTAAAAGCTTAAGGAAATCAGAAGGAACACCGCTTGGCAGTTGGTTTCCCCTCAGCCAGCACTTGCAGCTCCCATAGGAACCTGGCTCCCTGATACTTGGAGATGTTATTAAGCTGGAACAGATAAGTAAAACACAGGAAGAGTGGCTGAGGAAATGCAGAGGGTGGAGAAGTAAAGGGGCATTTCTGGAAGGTTCCTGACAGAGGTGGGGTGCAGACACTGGGGAACTAGGGTACCAGGAGTGCTGATGCCAGGATGGCATTCAGTTTCATGAGCTCAGGGACCAGAGGGTGCACGTGCTCACACATTTAAGCTGGATCATGCTGGTTATGAGCACACTCTCAAAAACTGGAAAGGATACTGCAGATTAAAACGAAAACAGGAGCTAACACACCGTTCACCTTGGAGCTGGCATTTGCCGTGCTAAAGTGTGAATGAACAGGCGGCATGTGTAAACAGGGCATTGAGGAAGAGGCAGGAAGCTTCCTGTGGGATTTCATGATGACCCTTTCTAGTCATCTTATTATTTTTGAAATTGAATACATTCTTTCAGGCCTCTGGAGCTAATTAATACATTTGGTAATCTGCTACTTCATTAAGTGAATTCCTTTAGGAGCTCATGAAGCTTTAAAATGTGCATTCTGGGAAGCGCTCTCTCGCTCTTCAGGAGTACAAACAACAGGAGTGAGTTGTGGGCCCTCTGCTCACGGAGTCATGTAACCCTCCAATCTGCGTGCACATTCTGAGGAAGAACTTTCCTAGCCCACCCTCATCCCCTGGTTTCCACCCTTCCATGCAGTTTCACAGACCGCAGCTTTTTCCTGGTGTCTCAGCTCATTTCACATACAATATATAAAACCAAAAGGGCACAGAAATCTGCTTTCTGGGAATGAGTTGCTTTAAAACCTTTTGTCATGTAGCCAGACCAACACATCTGATCCAAAATAGAATGCACTTAAAAAAAAAAAAAAAAAAAAAAAACAAAACAAAAAAAAAAAAACAACAACAACGTTGTTTGGGCCCTCTTAATTTTTTGTTTGTTTTAGAGAAAAATCTTATTATTTATTTATTTTTATAAGTTTATTTATTTGTTCACATCTTGAATGAAGCCGCCTTTCTCCTCTCCTCTTGATCCCACCTTCCCACCCTCTTTCCCCTCTTGCCTCCCCTTCTGCTCAGAAAGGGAGAGCCCCTAGGTATCAGTCCAGCCCAGCACATCAAGTTGCATTAGGACTGAGCACAGCCTCTTCACTGAGGCCAGGCAGAGCAGCCCCACTAGGGGGAAGTGATCAAAAAGCAGGCAGCAGAGTCCATGTCAGAGACAGCCCCCACTCCACTACCTAGGAGACCCACACGAAGACCAAGCTGCCCTGTGTGAGTGGGTCAACATGCATGCTCTTTGGTTGCTGCTTCAGTCGCTGTGAGACTCCACAGTCTTTGGTTATTGACTCTGTTGGTCTTCTTGTGGAGTTCTTATCCCTCCCTGGTTCTTCTATTCCTGCTCCTCCCTACCTCCCCCAACATCCCATCATGGGTGAAGAGCTGTGGCAGTTCCTGGCTACTGTGGAAGGAGTCGGTGTTATTCAGGGATGTAGCTCCCGGTGCACTGCACATTTGCAATGGATAGCTCTGCATTCACACACTGCAGGCACTCCATGGACTCGGGGGTTTAAAAAGAGCGTAAGGAAGCTGGGAAGGAAAAGTGGTGGAGTCTACGAGGAATTAGAGGAGAGAGAATGGGCTGGATTTGGCCAAGGTTCATTGGTTTCATGTATGGAATTGTCAAGTAGTTAGAGGAAAGAATAAGAAAAAAGGAATAACGAAAGAAAAAGGAGAGGGAGGGAGAGCTGTGTTTTTCTCCTAGCCTCCAGATTCTGGCCACCATGTTTTCTTCTGTTCCTATGAGCTCAATTTTATATTTATCATCTTATTTTAAATTCCTGTTAGCCTTTCATATAACAGTTATTTATCATTCCTATTAGGTAAGTTGATCCCATTTCCAGACTTTAATTAACGTTTTGCTATTGAGTAGCCTTAGAGATCATGTGCTACCTGAATTAATGTGAAAATTATGTTGAATGGTTATTTTCGAAATGCAATTTTATTGATTTCAGACACCAAATCCTTCCTTCTTTCAAGAGAGCAATATGTTGGAGGAAAAATGATGCTTTCACTATTGGTAGCTCAAAATTTGTCTGCTAGTTTCAAGGATTTCTTTTGTGAAATGTCAAAACTAAAAAGGGAAACAAAAATAACATTAACAGGCCCACGTAAGAAATTATATTATTTGAGGATGTCAAGTTAGAATATAGAACTTTTTTTTTTTCAGATTTTCCTGCTCCCTGAAAATAGCAATGAGTAACAGAAAAAAAATCTTTAATGCCATCTTTGAGCTTTCTGCTTGCTGAAAAGAACTAAGGTATAGCTCTAAGGTTGAAAAGAGAGAGAGACAGAGAAGCTCTTTGCAGAACTATTTTATCTTTTCCAGAACATCACCGTGTCTCCGTGCGGAAGCACACTCCCCGTGGCATGCTCTCTCCATCTTCACCACTCCACGCATCTTCAAGCATGTGCATAAATTATGTCAGGAAGGAGCTGCTATCTTGTCTTGAATAATGGCAAATGGCATCTTACATTGGGCTCCAGAGCTTGCTGTAAAATGCGGCCCTGGGTGGTCATGCTGCTCTTGGTCTTTTAGGACAATAAGATCATGTCCGAGTTCTCCATCCTGGTCCACAGCACTCAGGGCTATGCATTTGTTGTCAGCTGGTCGCTGGGAAGCCTCTCACAGTCGTTTCTGTAACTGTCACCCACCTCCTCCTTGCAGGGGTTCGCAGACTCCTCCTGTGCCTCAGTTTCTCTGTTTGCCAACCTAGGATATTATTGTATTGCTCATGAAAGTTATTATAAGTGTAAGTAATATAAAACACCCAGAATTTCTTTAATAGTGCCTGCTGTATAGCAAAAGATAATGCTGGGTAAATGTTAATTTAAGACATATGTTCTTCTGCTCTTATGTGCAGTCTTGAGATTATAAATCCTTGGAACTAGATGACTTCTTTCTTCTTCTATATCCATTTTTACTTGTGTCCTTTTCATGCATGGTATGGCATAATTTTGTGCTGTTTTATTAAGTTCCTGGGAGCATAGGTGTGAGTGAAATGAAAGAAGGATTTAGTATGAAGTGTCATGCTGGGTTTGCCTGCTGATGGTTTCCTCTGCAGTGCCTATAAAGGATGTAGGCGGCTTGTACTGGTGACCGCAGCGTTTGTAGGAGCTGACTACCATCCTGCTGTTTAAATTTGTCTTCTCTGGTCTTGGCCACACTTGTCACTTTATTCTCTTTTAGTTCTTTTGCTCCTCTTGATCTAGCTTGGTTAGTTGGGAACCCATGTGGACAGTCCACTGGGTTTTTTATATACCCTCAGACTGTCTTCTCTGCTTTCTTTTGTCTGTAAATCAGACAGGAGGGACTAAAAGCTACACAGTATCCCTGCACTGTAGCCTTTAGCATCTTCTCATACAGCACAAAGAGAAAGGACTCCTTCCTAGGGACAGAGGTGACATGTGATTGGCCGGTTTCTGTCGACTCTCTGGGTGATGGTCAGTAACTTTGGTAGGAGTCTAGCCCAGAGCAGAGGCTTGGTAAGATGCTGTGTGAACGATCCCTGAAGGGGATGCTTGTGCTTGTGGAGGAAGTTCCTCAGCAGCACTGAGTGTCACCAAGCGACCCTTCTCAAGAGAGCCATGACTAGAAGTAACCCTAGGAAGTCCTTCTGGCCAAGGGAATAATCAACAGATACCAGGTTTCAATTTCGTGTGATTTTTGGAATAGCTTCTATCTGGCTGAGTGAGAATTCAATTAAAATTAAACTCTTCAGAGTAGCCAACAGTCACAGTAGCAGACTTTTCTGCTCTTTCTAGGAATGGAAACATGTTTCTGACGCCACACGAATGATCTCCATGCACTTCAAGTCCCCAAATAGAATGTCCTCAAGAACTGCAGACCATACTGAGTTCCATGTTCTTGCTTAAAATATGCTTCCCTTCAGAGAAAGCATTCAAGCAGAAGTTTCAGGGACAGTCCAGCATCAGTATCTTCATGTCCCTTGGACTGTGGCTGGAGCCCAAGGATGTGCTCAACCATTGAAAAGTAATAGCTGACCAAAAAAAAATAATAATAATAATAATAGCAACAAAATAATCTTATGGTTGTGTCATCCCAACATGAGGAACTGTATTAAAGGGTTGCAGCATTAAGAAGGTTGAGACTCACTGCTTTAGAATATTTTTACTAGTACTCTCCTCTACCTGTAAATCTCTGAGCCTTCACGAGACTAATGCCATAAAACCATGTTCAAATAGCACTCTATAGGTAGCTTCTTCTTTAGTCTTCCGTTTACGGCTTGAATATGCCCTCCCTTCCAGGCTGGTGAGTTGAACACTCAGTTCTGCTCATGGGGCAGGGGTAGAAACCTTTGAAGAAGGACTCACCTGACAGAAGAGGTACAGGGGCTTGTTAGTCACTGGTTCTCCATCTCGCCCTCTCTGTGCTTCCTGTCTGCTGTGACTGAACAGTATTCTGTCACATGTTCTCACTGTTGTGATGGAAGGGAGTAGTATTTCTGACCTGGACAGTGGAGGATTTTCAAGTCCTCAGATAGGATGAGTTTAAGAAGACCGGACCTTACATGAGAAGCAGCCCAAGTTCCTCATTTTAATTAAACCAAAAAGGGAGGAATGTTATGTTGTACAGGCAATTCAACTGACCTTCCCTTAGGGACCTTCAGGGTCCTGACAATGTCCTATGTCAGTATCTGTGTCCTATGACAACATCTAGGCCATGTACATAGTGACCTATTGGCCACTCCCCCTTCCTCTTGCTCTCTTGCTCCTCCCTTCTCTTGCTTTCTCTCCCCTCTCTCTGTAGGGACGCCCCTTTCCTACCATGTGTCTTTCTCCCTATCCATCTCCATCCAATAAATCTTACTGGAATAAAAAAAAAAAACAAAAAGAAGACGAAGAAGACTGCACTCACACCTAAAATGTACTTTCCTTAAGATAAAGCATCAGACTTGAGCTTTCGAAGCTCTGCTCTGACCTCTAGTGTCCCAGGCATGGGCCTATCAGATGGGGTCTGAAACACCTGGAACTCTCAGCCAAAACAAAGACTTCCTGATTTAGGTTCTTTCTTCAGCTATTTTGGTCAGAAAAATAGAAAAATTAGTAACACATAGAATTGGTTCTAGGAGTGGGGTTGTCGCCATGACTTCACCAATTGGAATTGTTTAATTAGAAGAAACCAAATAAAAAGGGTTTGTAGAAACAAATTAGAAAAAACCTAAAATGCCTCAAACAGGATTTAGTAAGTGATTTTAATGGGATTCAGAAGGCTAGAATTGTGCTTTGTACTCGGTTAAGAATTGGGGTGTTGGCTATTTATGCTACATTGTATATGTTCTTCAAGTCCTGAGACTTTTCAGGAAGCAGAATTTGATGATGGATAATTAATCTGTCAGAGGAAATTTCAAAGTGGTCAAAAACTCAGGCTGTGGCATGAATATTGCTAGCTATCCAGGCTTACAATCAAAATCAGTGGCAAAGTACAGAGAGGTAAGGCATGGGAAACTGGCAATTTGGTAAGAGAAAAACAAGAGAAATTGTGGCCAATGATGGTCTCTTAAGATATCTGTGTCATTGTGAATTGCTTTATATTAGGACAGCAGGGTTGCTGTTTTAGCGTATCTTAAAAAGTTACAGGCACAAAAGTGTACAGGAGAAAACACACTTGAAAAACCTGCCTGTAGGACTTATCAGGAGTGGCTGCGTTGTCTTCTTCTGTGGCCTGGTAATGCTGCTTCCCCCTCAGGGGGAGGTAATTAAAGAGCAAGCCAATCAGTTCGTGTCAGAGACAGTCCCTGTTCCTATTACAGTGGAACCCACTTGGATACTGAACTGCCATGGGCTACATCTGTGCAGGGGTTCTAGGTTATCTCCATGCATAGTCCTTGGTTGGAGTATCAGTTTCAGGAAAGACCTGTGTGCTCAGATTTTTTGGTTCTGTTGCTCTCCTTGTGGAGTTCCTGTCCTCTCCAGATCTTACTGTTTCCCACTTCTTTCCTAAGACAACGCAGCCACTCCTGATGAGACCTAATTGACTAGGATCAGAAGGAAGGAAAAGAAGTCCTCCCCTATCAGTGGACTTGGGGAGGGGCATGCATGCAGAGGGTGGAGGAAAGGAGGGATTGGGATGGGAGGAGGGAGGGAACCACAGGGGGGACACAAAGTGAATAAAGTGTAATTAATAAAGAAAAAAAATAAAATTAAAAAGAAAAGAAAAGAAGACAGTGCTTCTTTAGGAAGACAGTGCTTTCCGAATCCCCACATGGCTGTTCTACCATCCTGCCCAGGTAACTCAGAGCCAATGTGGTCGGCGTGGCTTTGGCCACTGCTCAGCTGGCAGTGGACTTTGGCATCATGTGTGTGATGTTAGTTGTACATCCATGCAGAATGCTGTGGACCATTACACTTTATACCTGGAGAAGAGTAGGAGGTCAGAAAATGTGGGACTGGGTCAGATTTCCTGTGGAAAGCCCTGACTGTGCAGCACATGACGCTTTAAGGGTGAAGCATGATCTGCAAGGGAAGCCTGAGGTTCTTGGAGATGCTGAGCAGGACCGTGGATGTCTGTCTGAGTGGAGCCAGCCAGAAGCAGAGTGAGTGGGCTGTGAATACCAAGGTTGAAGGGTGGGCTGTCCGAGCCCTTTGGAGCTCACCTCACAACACTCTGGTCTCTGGCTGTTGGACATAGATTTAAGATTTGCTCTTCTCACTTTTGGTTTTGCTCTGGGTTCTATACATTCTGTCTACAGCTCAGCTCCCCCGTTTGGAATAGCAGTGCTCATGCTGTCCCACTGTATGTTGGGCATTAATATTTGGGTATTAATTATGGGTATTAATATTTTAGGGGCTCGTACCTAAGAATTGCTCTGAATATCAGAGATTCTGTACCTAGGATCTTGAACTCCATTGGAACTGTTAATATCTTGGGAACTCATTTTGCATCGTGAGCTTGCCTGAAGCCCTGGGGTGAGGGTGGAATGGCATGGGTTGAACAGGAAATGTCTCCCCTAGCCTCATATGTAGACTGTTTGTCCCCAGCTGGTGGCGCTGGTGGGGCTTAGCTGGAGATAGCGTATCTGGAGATCACAGTTTGGGAGGTTATACCTAGTTGCTCATTCTCCGTGTCTTGGCTGATCTGATGTGCGTGGCCTGTAATTTCGCACTCCTGTGCCACACACTCGGACAACTGTGACTCAATGCTGAAAGTTTAGACAAGATGGTGTCTTGGTTTACTTGCATAGATGTGACCAAAATACCTGAGAGAACTACTTGAAGAAGCAAGATTTATTTTTGTCTCACAGTCAAGAGACCTCAGGCCATGGCATTGAGTCATTCTCCATGTCCACCCCACACTCCTTTGCTGGCCCCATTTTACTTCAGTATTCCATTGTGCCACAATACTCTTCTCTTGGTAAATAATATACTTGCTTATTTAGTATGGCCCTTTCTTTTGCATGTTGTTCCTTAGACTACATGAGGGCAATAATTATTGTTTTGCTGTTAGTATATCTCAAGAACACATACCTATGCATGTCTGCCTATGGGATGGCTGATGACACGCTGTGTCATCTGTCAGCTCACCTGAGGCATCTCCAGCCTTTCATTCTGAATCTGTCAGAAGTTAGCTTGCATTCAGTATGCGCTCACACTGTGCCTTGGACCGTGATTCCCAGTCATGCGTAGCGTGGATCCTAACACCATGGACCCCAACAGCACATTTATTTTTGTGTGTTCTAGTTCTGCTAATGGGCCTGTTAGGACAAAGCCCAAGCTCAGAAACTTATGGCTGGGGGTCCATGGCAGGCAGCCATGGTAGCCGGCCCGGGTATCTCTGAGATTAGAGACAGTTGATAAATGACAGCAAGCCGAACGTCTATTACTGCGCCCAGCTGTGCACGGGACTGGGCGTGCGCCCCTCATTCAGCTGTGCGCAGATGCCCCTGTCCCAGGCTGAGTGCTGGCATGCCGCAGCGTTTCTGATGATGGGGACTAAACAGAGCGATTTGGGACCTGATGTAAGGGGTGAACTTCCTCGCCTAAAAGGAAGCTTGGCCGGCAAAACGGCATCATCAGAATTTCAGATGAGAGCTGATCTGCCTTATAATTAGCTTCCATTTCAAATTTCTAAATCCCTTGCATGGAGGAAGCCATCCTAGATTAGCCTGTTTGGAATAATGATAACTTCTACCCCAGGCTTCTGTGACTAATATTGGTCTTGAGAAATCCTGAAGAAATTTAACAAAATAGGAAAAATTTTTAAAAATTTATATGGAAAGTAAAAGTCCAACATTTTTCATGGAGAGTTATGATTTGGTGCCACCACATGACTGATGCTGCATTAAAATTTAATTCCTCTTGCTCTGGATCTCTTCCAGTGTTCAAGACACACGGTCCCATGAACCATATAATATGTTGATGTTAGTGTTCTTCTGAATGTGAGAGCTTTAGATCTTAATCAGAAGAGTCTAAGCAACAAGCCCAGGACTCCTGGGATTGTTAGAATATTTTACTGTGTGGGGAATCATGTGAATATTTTTCATAAAATTGATGAGAATGAATATTCGTATTTATTATTTAATAGCACAGTTTCATTACACGTCCTAAAATAAATGGCTTTCCATATAAATGTATATATATTTGTTGATCTTGTTTTGTTATGAATATACAAAATAGTTGTTTGAAAGTTGTTTGAAAGTATACATGGCTCATGGCATAGACTCTTTAAGCCAAGAAGCAAATACTTGCCTCAAAGATGTTGTCATCTTAAAATTAAGAACTTGTATATTTTTGGATAAAATGAAACATTGTGTTTAAAATTAGAGTTGTGGGTCTTCTAAAGCATGAAGAGGCTGAATATACAAACCATCTCAGGGTGTGTACTTTACTGCAAGTATTCTAAGATTAATGCCTGACTGTTTCTGACTACAGTGACACACTGCAGCAGCTGTAAAAGATTATTTCACCCTTAAATCCCTTCTTCACTGTCTGTTAAAGAATGAATTCATCTGACACCAATGAAACTTTTTATAATGAATCATAGCAGAGAATGCGTTTAATGCATTGATGTCCCATGAAATGACTATAGGGGTTGGAGGGGGAATGCACTTTATTCATTTAGGTACCCCCTCACATCCATTTGACATTCCCCATCAAAGGCCTTAATGCCTTTTAGCTCCTGTCCCCTTTGCAGTCTGCTTCCTTCTTCAGTGACTCTACTGGCTCATGTCACAGCCCAGTCCTTCTTTCCTGCTCTGATTAGCCATCACACCACTGCCCTGTCTCCTGAGCGTGTCTCATCCTCCATCCCACCAAGCTCCAGCATTCTGCCCACTGACCAATAATTGCCACTTCAGCATCCCTTATGTAACTGAGACAGCCGCTCCCATCAAGTTGCTATCCAGGATTCCTCTAAGGTCGCAAGCGATGTCGCATTCCCTCCAGCCTGCTGACCATCCCTGGACACCCAGGTGATTTCCCCCTCTTGGTTTGGTTGTTCAGAGCTAGCCCAGGCCTCACAAATGATGTGCACAGACTACTCAGTTTTAGGAAGTCCAATTCCATTCTGATTTTCTGGGGATTCAGGACCGATGCAGTTTGGCAATTTTGGAGATTGCTTAGGTTACCAGAACAGAAAGTCTGGAACCTCTTTCTAGAAACGTCCATGTTCGGCTTTGAGTCAGAGGCTAATGAGGCCAGGCCCAGCTGCAGTAGCCTCTTTCCTGCTCTGCCCTGGCAGCTGCAGTGATGATGATGGCAAGCCCCCTGCAGAGAGCCTGTCTGCGCCCTCACCCTGCAGGAGGTTCACAGGTGTCAGACCGCGGGAGCCAGTGTTAGAGCCCAGGCCGAACTGGTCCAACCCTTTCCACCCTCACTCTCGCAGCCCCTTCTTCGGCTCCTAATGCTATAGGCATAGACACGTACTCTACCCCTCAAACGGAGCGTGACAGAACGCCATTGAGTGTACCAGTACTCTGAACATTATGTGGCTAATGAGAGGGTAGTATTAGTGAAGCTTAAAGACACCCATCCTGTTCAAATGTCACGCAACGTAATTTTGCTTAAAATGTGCACATATAAAAATCATGGAAAGCTTAAGTGACACAGTCAACCACTGCTATCATCTTATTTGTTTTCTGTTTTGACTATTTCAAATATATGCTATTTTCATAATTATAAAATAATGTTACACTTCACCACCTCTCTAAAGATTCTTTCTTAGCTCACCTGAAAACTCAGGTTTGAAAAATATGTTAGTCTTCAACTTGGATGTTTCATTGAATATATCATAGATATTTTAACACAAAATCATATTTTTAATGGCTAAAGATAGCTCATGTGTGTATACATGATATACATGTATATATACCACACATTAATGAATCATGTTCTGTTGGTGGCATTGCTAATGAAGCTGTCCTGAGTATGTTATCTTTAAGTATGTGTATATATAAGTGATTATATTTATAGGATGCCTTTTTTTTGGAGTCGGAGGTCCATACATGTACATTGAATATTTTAATAACCTGCCTGATGTCCTAGGGTTCAACTGACTTCAAAGACATCTTCAGGATACCTTCTCTTTTTGGTGACAGAAAGCTTATGGTTAAGATCCAATGATTCAGAGGTATAATGATTTTGAAGAAAACACTATTTAAGAGTGATATATAACTTTCTTTTCTTTGTATTTTTTTATATTTTTATTTATACTTAAAGCACAATAGCATTAAATCATAGAAGTCCTTTATGCTTAGAAATTATATAAATGACATACTTTGATTTCTTTGGTGGAAAGGCTACTGGATGAACTGAGAAGTTTCAATTTTCTCTGTTGTTTACTCTTATTATTATTATTTTTAGTAGTTGATGCCAGAGAGAATAAGTTAGACTTCTTCCATATATGAGCATGTTGGAAGTGTAGAACATTTAGAGCAGTGCTAGAAATCTTTTTTTGGTTTTTAGTATTTTCTCATTTTTTTGGCCTTGTGTGTGTGTGTGCTTGTGTGTGTGTGTATGTTTGGATGTGTGTATGTGTAATCTTGAGGTTGGTGTTAGGCATCTTCCTTAATATTTTTCTACCTTATTCATTGAGGCAAGGTCTCTTAGTTAATTCAGAGCAGTATTTTTTTTAATACTTTAAATTTATTTTTTATAATTTATTCACTTTACATCCCGATTGTAGCCCCCTCCCTCATCTCCTCAGAGCATTGTTTTCTAATCATGATTTTTCTGAGTTTATTATTACTTCTGTGAATTTCAGTATCATGTGATAGGTAATTTGTGTTTTATCGGTGTGACTTGAGACACGATACTGCCCCAGCGTTTTCAGTTGTAATTGAGTATGTTAGGTGTATGATCTTGACCGTGGCATAGAGATGGAACGGGGCAATTATGGAATAGTGTAACTGGAAATGTGGATTCAGTATAAAACTCCTTTGACCTTGCAGCCGTTAGAACAGAGATGGAGAGTTGATAACCACAGTCACAGGGCAGCATTAGTGGGTTTTTCCAAGGATCAGCTCCCCCAACTTAGTGTTCTTGCTTCCACTGCAGGCGGGGCTGCAGGTACGAAATAAAGACGTTGTAAGGGTACTGATTCCTAAGATATGCTTGATGCTTTTTGACTATTTTACAGTTCCCTACAAGAACGCACTGAGTTACTGCTTACCCCTTGACTATTTTCCAAGTCCATCATCAGTTATGGACAAGAAGCCATGATATGAATGGATTTAGTTATAATGAAAATATCTGATGCTTATTTTGGGAGAACTGGTCATCAAATAACAAACTTTTGGCTGTGACAGTGTTAGCACCCCCATAGTTCCTGATGTCTCCTTGGTCTCTTACCCCCCCCCCCCCAACGTTAACAGCTGTGAGCACTTCAGTGTTTGTCTGTCCAGGCTGGGCTGTCTTCAGGTATGCATTTCTGCTTCCCCTGCTGTGTTTAGGCATCTATCCTAGCTCTGTCTTCTAAGTGGCCATTTGTGAGCGTGCAATAAGGATAGTAATGGTGGCTTTAGGTTTTATATAGATTTGATCACATCATCCTCTTTTATTTCTTTCACTGAATTTATCACCGTTGAACATGACAACCCATAGGTTTGCTCTTTGCTGCCGCCTCCTCTTTAATTGCTGATTGATGTCTTCTGGGTCTTGGTCACTTTTCCAGGCCAAGGTAGGTGACCAATACATTTCTGCTGAGTGGATGCCTTTTGGGTACTCTCAGGGTATTTCTTCTTTCATGCATGTACTTTCTTGCTATCTAGGTTTAGGAGAGCCTCCAAAACTCCTTGTTTAAGAACACACACAAATGTACACACACACACACATTCACATGCACACATACATACACACAGACACACATACATATGCATACACACATACACACGTACTTACACAGTACACACATACACACGTACTTACACAGTACATATTTATACAGTGATATGTGTGTATATATATGTATATATATGCACACACAATTATATATATTTATAAAACAGAGGATACGTTATTATGGAGCCAAATGTGGGTTGTCATGGCTTAGGACCATAGATTCAGCTTATATCAATTTCCGCATCCCAATATAATAACAACTTCATGAAGTTTTTATAGTAAGGGAATAAAGAAAGTTGTAAATCAAGATGCTTTAAAATACATTGCTAGCAACAGCAAGTGGGTTACAAAAGAGGAAGATCTGTTATGTGTCTAGTATGCAATCTGGTGACTTTCCTAGTGTTTAGATTAGTGGAAGCTAGTGGTTTGCTAAGAATACATTTTGAAGGTGTTTGGATAGGCACAAGCATGTAAGGTCAGATGGAGGAGTGGAAAATTACATATATACAAGTGGGAAAAATATATGAGCAGGTTGTATTTATATATTTACAAATATATATGTGTGTATTTGTAACAACAGTGAAAGAAAGAGAGGATATGAATTTGAGAGAGAGAGAGTAACAGGGGTGCATGGGAATGGAGGAAAGGGAAGGGAGAAAGCTATGTAATTATATGTATATATATATATATATGTATGTATTTAAATAAAAACTTGAAAAACCAAATTAAGCAAAAATATTGTAGACCCAAACTAAATCAGCTTTGTGTGCTGGCTAGCTTCATGTCAACTTGACACAGGGTAGAACCATTTGAGAAGAGTGAAACCTATTGGAAAATACCCCTACAAGACTGGCATGTGGGCAAGACTGTGGGGCATTTCCTTGATTGGCAACTGATGAGGTAGAGCTAAGATCGTTATGTGTTATCACCCTGGGCTAGGGAGTTTGGGTGCTACAGGAAATCGAACTAAGCAAACTGTGGGGAGCAAGCCAGTGCGTAGCACCACCACGACGGTCTTCCCATCAGCTCCTGCCTCCAGGCTCCCGCCTTGAGTCCTGCCCGGGCTCCCCTGACAATGGGCTGCAAACTGTGAGCTGAAATAAATCCTTTCCCCTCAAGGTTGCTTTATTACAGCAATAGAAGCCCCAACTAAGACGCTGGAGATGTAGTAAAAATGAAAACAGAAACAAAATCAAAATCTTTCAAAAGCAGGAAACAGTCTTCCACAACTCGTCTTGGTGACTGCCTGGATAATTCAGTAACTCTTGTTCCATACTTACAGCCTTCAGAGGTCCAGGAGAATAAATGTAGGATTTTTCTATATGCTTTCCCCTCATTGCCCACTTAATTGTGTGTTTATGCAATCACTGGTGAGAGACTTCTGGCCCAGTGGTTCCGGGCCCCTCACCACTGCCGGGCCTCAGCCAGCCTTGCTTGCCCACATTTTGCAGAGCCTGGTGCACCATTCTCTCTGGTCTGGTGTCACCAGGGCCTGCTGCATTGACAGCATCGTAGCCACATGCTTAGCCTGCTCCTTCATGTTTACGTAAATAGCCTTGTTGCCTCCTTGACTCTCCATCCAGCACGTTTCTGGACAGAAGTAGCTATTCCAGCTTTCAGTGAACTGAATTATGTATCCTCTAAGTGTCTTTTACATTGTAAAAATATCTAACCCCCGACCCACACACAACTTTCTTATTACAAGAACCTTTATTTTCTTCTCCAATGGGGTAACAAAAAGAAAGATAATAAAGTGGACGCTGCTTGGTTTTGGATGTACGGCACCAGAGGTACTTTTCTTTTATATTGCATTTCTGGGAAACCTAAAATTTTACATTCAGGTTGCACAGAACTCACCTAAATGTCTGCTCATTGCTGTGATGTAGTGTTCCTTTTCTCTCAGTTCTCCTCTCTTCGTCAAGAAAACACGAAACCTTTTATAGATATTAACTCGCAACGACCACAGAGGATGAGATAAATGGGCTCGCAGAATTGCAGGAAGGACAGGCCATTTTCTTGGCGTCATAAAGTATGCCGGCAGCTGGCATGTTCTGTTAATTTCACAATCTCTCAGAGCAGAGTGTTTCCTGGTTTGGGTGCTTCTTGCCATTTGGATGCACTAATCTAATTTAATCCATTAAAAGAATGTGGCCGCATACAACTGGTTGAACTGGTTGTTTCTGTCAGTTCCATCAATGGGAAACTAAGGTAAGGAAAACCTGAGAACTTTTTTTATGTGTGTGTCGTGGTGTTCACATTGTAGAAAAGGCAGTGAAATGAACAGTGCAGGCTTTAGTGGTTCTATAGCAGTGCGTATAAGGTGGTGGAGACTCACCCATACCAGGCACATTCTCCGTGCTTCCTGTGTGTGTATTGTGGCTCTCTGGCTCACGCTTACCAGCTTCCTGCACATCCCAGGACCAGCTGCCTAGGAATGACCCTGTACACAGCGGGTGAGACCTCCCACGTCACTACTGTGGCCCCCGGCCCTTTGATTGGAGCTCTCCCTCAGCTGGGCCCCCTCAGATAGCTCTAGGTGGTGTCCTATTGGCAGCGGAAGATAACCAGCACAGCTCCCATGCCTTTCATCTTGAAAAAAAATCACCACCTCTGCCATGAATTATTTTGGTGATTTGAAAGTTGAGGTCATAGTTCACGTATTTTATTCAAAAGGTAAGTACTAGTAGGGTCGTTCAGTGGTGTTTTCATTGGAAATTATAGCAAGTTAACAACATTCCTTGAATTTTATCTATGGATATAATATATATTGTAGACTTCGACTTTTTAAAACCTACTTGATGTGGGGTTCCTTATGTTTTTTCTCCCTTCTCCACCCCAATCCCTTCTAACATCCCAACACTAGGTGGGACAGAAAGAAGGTTAGTGGGGAGGAGGGTCATAGTTCTCTTTAGCTACTTCCTGCTGGTTAGGATCATTGGGTTCCTATATGCCTCTGCCATCCTTCAAACTCCCAATCCTAGGTATGAGGGAACAACAGTAGGCACAGGATGTAGGTCTCTTTAAGGTGTAGTTCCTTGGAGAGTTTCCACTCTTCCTCATCAGGATACCAGCAGCCCAGTCAAACAGCAACACAGCCAGCAACAGCTCTCTGCTGCAACGGGGGTCAGGGTTCAGTAGAAGCAGCTCAGAGCACTTGAAGCGCTCTCTCTCAGCCTCGTGGGCTCCCATTTATACCTTCTCAGAGTCCACACCAGGATGCTTTTCAGCTGGCAGAAACCACGCCTCCTGCACAAGGCAGTTTCCTGTTGACAAGGATCATGGGCCTTCTCACAAGGCTGCTATAAACAAAGCATTCCCATACTCTACACTTGGGACCAGAACAAAAACAAGTCCACAAAACAGAACCAAAGTTTCCGCTGCACTACACACCTAAGTTTTATAAATGTAGTCATATTATTTTTTTTAATGTAAAATAAAACCTATTAAGGTTTGAAAGTGGGTTTTAGGTGCTAAATTACTGCAGAATTTGAAGGATTTTAGTGTCTTGACTGACTAGGACGTTTTTGGAATAGGGAAAGAGATTCAGAAGCAGGACCTCTGAAAGTGAAGGCACAGAATCACAGAAGCAAGAAGTCTGCTGCTTCAGAGATGAAGAACTCTATTACTGTTTATAACAAACTCACGTGTTCAGATAATAGCATCCCATTTTTCATCCCTCTATCTAGTGCCTAGATTAACTATTGAAATTGTATTTTCTCTCCCCAGAATCTAAAGAGAGAAGAAAATTTTGCCATCTAAATTTATTAACTTGTACTACTAAAGCAGATGGTATGATAGGAAAATATTGATTTTTTTTTTTGTACTGACAGAACAGCTGATAACTTATTTTTGGTTTGACTTAATGTGTAAACTGTGAGTTAGGTCAAGGGATTTTTATGCTATTTTGCACTGGCTTGTCTGGAACTTTACAAATCCAAATATTGGCTTGTATTAAAAAAAAAAGTAAGGAAAAGAAAAAAAAACCCACAATGAATTTAACCCCCTGAGCTTTCACAAGACAGCCACAGATATTATTAAAAAATGTGCTCCCTTTGTGTACGTAACTGAAATCAAGTTCCACCATAAAGCCTGAAGAAGTAACAAACCAAATATACTACTGGGATACCCTCACACATGGCTGTTCTGTGTGAGGGGCCCTCCTCTCTGTTTCCCTGTGGTTGTTTTCAGAGGAAATATCCCTGACTCTTCTGTCTGTGCTGTGTGTCTGTGAATTCCATTCTTCTGTGTGTGCTGTGGCAGCTGAGGTGAGTGAACTCACGTCTCCTCTGTTGCCCACGCTGACTTCTGACTGTCAATGAGCCTGGCTTCAAATTCTGTACGTAACCCAGGCTTGCTTTAACCCTTGCTTTTCATGTGTCAGCCTCACTCCCAAGTACTGCCAAGTACCGCCAAGTACTGCCAAGTACTGCCAAGTACTGGGATTGCAGCTTTATAGTAATGTGTCTGGCTGTGTGCATATGTGCTTATACTCATGCCAGAGGTCAATGTCAAGTGTCTCAGTCAGTTACTCTCCTTCTTAATTTTGAGTCAGGGTCTCTCACTGAACCTGGAACCCACACATGGGTGGGCTCTGTCCCCACCCTTAACACTGAAGTTACAGATGCTTGCTGCCACACTTGTCTGTAAGAGTGCTGTGTTAAGTTTGCTCTCTCTCTCCTCAAACCGCAAGTTACAGCTTTGGTGTTTGACCTATGCTTGGATGACAAGAACGTTACTAAGTATTCCATCTCCTGGGCCCAGAGGCTTTCTGCTTCATGTGTGCGTAATGTGGCAGTTTGAATAGGAGCGGTTCCCCAGTGGCGTTCCTCGGGTAGGTTGAGGAGGTGTGGGCACCCTGGCAGGAGGCAAGTCCCTCACTCAGGACACTCCCAGCTCACTCTCTCTGTCTGCTGCTTGTGGTTCCAGATGGGAGCTCTTAGCACTCAGGTTCCAGCTCCAGCCTCGCATCTGCCTCGCGGACTTGCAGTCTCCACAGTTATGGATTCCAGTCCTCTGGAACCACCATGCAGATAAATCCTTTCTGAGCTGCCTTGTTCTCGGTGTTGTACCACAGCCACGGAAGCAGAACTAAAACACACGCATAAACCAACAATGGGCTCAGTTTTGCATTTTAAAGACTAGAAGGAGGAGCCAGCACTCACTGTACATTTTCTGCCTGCTTCTCTGCTTACTGCTGTTTGGAGATTGATCACATCAGAAATCCTCAGTTTCTGTTTGTTGCACTCTGACTTTGTATTGAGTTAGACTAGTAGGCCTGCTTCTCTTGGTGGTGGGCATATTAGTTCCAAGTACAAACAGGTGTGTTGTTCACGTCCTCATGTACACAGAGGAGAGCGTTTTCCCTGAGACACGCAGCTTGGGTATCATTGCTTGACATTTGATTCTTGTATTACTTTTACTAGATATTAGCAGACTGTCCCTTCATTCATACCTCCATCAGTCCGGTATGAGCGTGTTCGTACCAAGTTGGTCTTTGTGGAGTTTTAATTTTATTGTTAATCTGGCACATTTGAAGTAGTATCTATTCTATTATTTATTCTCAGATCCTTGACAACTAATAAGGTTAAACAAATTTTCGTGTGGTTATTAGTTATTTAAGTTTTCACTTCAATATGCTATTTTCAGAGCCTTTACCTGTTTTGATAATTCATAATTCTTTTTCTATTCATTTTTAAGAATTCACTAGAACTATTAATTTATCTCTCTTACTCACTTTCTTTATAAAGATACACTTTGTCAACCTGAGGCCAGTAGGACAATCCCTGAAAGTTTTACTCTTCACTCATTTCTTTCATTTGTTCTTTTGTGACAACTGACTATTATGGTTTTATGAACTACACACCACTAGTTTATGAGTGTGTACCAGCCAGGTTAGAGTCCAGAGTTACACTTGTTGAGGGCTGCTCACACGTTGAATTTGTAAATTCATCACTGAGAAGTTGTATTTGGGGGCAGAGTGGGTGTGGGGGTGATAAGAATGCCATGGGGCAATTTTATGTCCACATCCCCAGGAAGTGTGTCATATTGTCTGTGGTCATGCCTCTCCTGGGAGGTAGTCCTTGCTTTGAACTATTGTCCTCAGATAATTGGGAGTTCTCATAGCTAAAACTTTCCATCTAATTGTAATTAACAGTTTTTTTTTTTTTTCTGAGACAGAATTTGGCCTAGAGACCGGCTGGCATTGAATTCGTAGCCGTCCCCCTGCCTCTGCTTCCTGAGCTCTCTGTTTAAAGCTGTGCATCAGCATGTCTTTAAAAGCATTATTTTCGTTGGATATGGTGCCAAACACCTATTAACAGTAACACTTGGGAGGTGGAGACAGGAGGATTAGGAATTTAATGCCAAACTTAGCTACGTACTGAATTTGAGGCCAGTCTAGGCTGTAGAAGTATTTGCTTCAAAAACAAACAAACAAAAAAAACCAAACCATACCAACCAATTGGCCAACTGACTGATCAAAAAAGGACAAAATTAAAATAAAAAAATAAAAACCCCAAATAAACTCAAAAGTCAATAAAATAAATGCTTTAGTATATATATGTGTGTGTGTGTTGTTAATACACTATATATATATATATTTGTATTATACACTATATATATACCTATATATATATATATACCTATATATATATATATATATATATATATATAGTGTATTAACAACAGTAGCCTTTTGCTGTGTGGGCTACCCATCTCTCAAACCATTAATTTAAAGGGGTCTGTGTATTCCTGTCTGTGGAGGGTACTGGTGATGTTCTCCCATACCAGGGCCTTTCTACCCCTCTACTGCAGTTTGCCGTGGGCAGTTGGAGTCCAAAAACATTAAATAGAAGAATTCCAGAATAAAGATTGCAGGCGTTTTCAGTTGCACACCATTTTGAATAGTGTAACGTTTCACTTTGGGTCAGGATGTCATCTTCCCTTCCCCCACAGTATCCGTGCTGGATATACTGTCTTTCTATTGGTCCTCGGGCAGTTTCCTCAGATATCAGATCAACCATCTCAGTGTCACAATATTTCTATTTAAATACTCTTCAGTTTATTTAATGCTGGCCCCAGTGTACAAGCGTTAGGATGCTGGTGATTCAGACATACCAAAGAGAAGCTTAAAACGCCTTCTTTTGAGTAAAAAGAATGGACACTCTTGACTTGATAAGGTAAGAGAAAAAAATGTTCAGGTTGCTAAGATCTGTGGTAAGGAGTCTTTTGGCTGAGAAATTGTCAGGCAAAGAAATCTGTGTTAATTTTGCAGTCTTGCCTCAAACTGCAAGTTACAGCTCTGGTATGTGAAGGATGCTTAGGTGAGATGGAAAATACAAAAAAAATTATTTGTGGTTGAGAAAATGACCGGACAATGTATTCTGACTAGCAACATGTGTTGTGTCTGAGAGCATTAGGTCAGTGTGAAGAGTTCATCACCTGATCTCTAACATTAGTGGTAACAAACCATTTATTGCATGAAAGAGTGAATTACAAAGACTCAGGAACAGATGTGGGCTGAGAGACAGAAGAGTCGCTGGAGAGGCTGCGAGACAAGAAGGCAGAAAAGGATTTGCTGACATGCCTAGGGGAGAGGTGAAGAACATACTGATAAGTGTTAGCTGGAAGGACTCCCTGAGTTATCCACAGAGGGAGGAGAGTGAAGACAGCAGGCAGCACCGGCAGTGTGAAGGCTTCCAAAAGTTTTTGCTTTGTTTCAAACTGCACAGATATGACAGAACAGAGTTAGGGACGTAACCCTCAGAGGGATAGGGATTGGCACACCGCAACCAACCTATCCGCTCACTAATGATTGCAAGCCTCTGTGGTAGCGTTTGAGTTGAAAAGAAAGTTAGAACACCCTTGGTCATAGTGCTCTTTCTAAAATGTTTCTGCCAAAAGACCTCGAAATGTTGAGGCCATCTGAACGTCCACCTTGTCAGCCTTTGAAATCTCACCACCCATGTCTTCATGGCTTAAGGGTCTAAAATCTAAAGTGAATAGAATAGTTGTCCTCCTAAACCATCACCTGAAGGTCAGGATGAGGCATCGTGTCACCTCACGTTAGCTCACAAGAATGGTAAAAACAGAACAGTTAGGTGTTCAAGAGAAAGAAAGAGAAGGGAGGAAGGACGGGAAAGAACAAACATTCATATAACAGTTACTACAGTATATTGTATTTATTTTATTGTTTTTTTGTATTAGTTTCTTACTGTGCCCAATTTACATAGTCAGCTCTGCTGTAGGTGTGGATATGTATGTATAGGAAAAACAATATTTGTGGGCATGGGTACTATTTTTGGGTACAGTCACCTGTTGGTTTCCCCCAATAGATAGGAGGGATAATTGCTTATTGAGAGCCTTGAACCAGTAGACATTAACTAGAAGCTGACCTATGAACTGGTTACTCTATTGCAATCTAAATACTTACAAATCATGGAAACACCAATTTCTAGTTACTTTCTAAAGGAAGCAAAGGTGTTCGTTATGAGGAAGTAAATGATAGACAGTATAGTTTTAGCAGCAGAATTAAGAACCGGAGACCTAGGCTGTTGACACAGAGACAGTGTTCTGAGAAGGTGAAATGGTGCCGCGAACAGTGTGCGCTTTGAGCAGCAAACATTTGGTGCTCATTTCTCTGTGTTGTTTTTGGGGAGGATTTTTTCAAAGCTCCCCTCTTCTGTCACTCCTTCATCTCGACACCTGTTTTCTGGAGTGGGAGGGAGGGTGTCTGCCTCTGTGTGCTGGAGCTCATGAAGCAGAGCCTTGGAAGGGACTGAGAACCATGGGGCAGCAGGTTCCTTTACAGAACCGGTTTTGCAGTTTCCTTTTATCTTCATAATGACAAAGCTCAAAATACGGGCCTGTTTTGCCCAATTTGAGACTCTGCATGTCAGCAATGTTCTCTGGGGCAGTAGGGACTTTAGTCTTCTGTTGCATCATGTCTCAATAGATGACTTTTAGCCCAACTGGTGATTAGTAATTCCTGATTATTAATGGGTGATGTGACACAACTTAGATAGCTTGGAGATAAAAATCATTGTTCACTACATTAAACTGAACTCTAGTGCAGACGGCCGTGGGTTTACCCAGCCAATCACATAAAGAAATGTTGCCTTTCCCAAGTGCTACCAGTCAAAATTATTTCTTGGTAACATAAAATTGTATGTCCTCCTTGTGTATGGTACTGTGAAAAATAAATGATCAAAGAGACTCAAAGGGAAGCACGGGGTAGGAGTTTAAATTTTGCATTTCTTTTTTTTAAATCTAAATGTTATATTGCTCTGTAATGTAGATTATTTTGTTGCTAAACCTTTGGATTTCTTTTCTATTTTTTAAACGCAGTTATCCAGTGTGCACTCATGGTTGAAGATTTAGGAAGCAGTGTGAAGAGCTGGCTATAGTTCTGTGAGGAGCGCAAACATACTGGGGGTTTGTTTTGTTCACTTATTTTGCGTGCGGATGTGTGGGTGCATGGGTGCCATGGTGCGTGTGGAGGTCAGGGGACAATGTGTGGGACTCACATCTCTCTTTCTACCAGTTGGGATTCGGACCCTGATCTCGGCTGTTCAGCAGGTGCCTGTACTCACTGAGCCATCTCTCTGGACTTGAGCCTTGCATCTTTGTTTCTATCCTCATGTCTTTCCCCAAATGCCTTAGCTCCTGTGAAGTCGAGTGTTTCATTTTAATAATCCACACTCAGAACCGTTCTGATGACCAGCCGAGGTGACTTCTGTATTGACAGTGGATCATCAGCGATCTGACATTTTTCTTAGCCTGCTAAGATGGGTTACGGTGTTCAAGAAAATTTTACAAAAAGTAAAGGCAAAACAGAAGGAAAAGAGAAAGTAGGCAAAAGAGTAGTCCACTTCTCTGTTAGTGCCTCCCCCGTTGACCCTTCTCCGTGAACTTCAGCTCTGAGCCTCCTTATGTCTCTCGTGACGTCAGTCACTGTCCCTACCCTGTGCCTTCTGTCATGCTGGGCTGTGTCTCTGAGTTAGCTTGCCTGTCACTTGCTCCTCTTCACCCTTAGTGAAAGAGTGGGATGTAAGGAGGATGCCAGAAGGTCGCACTCTTTTAGGGGTCCACACTGGGGAAGCTGATCTTAAATCTCATATCTGGTCTAAGAATTCCCAAATACATGGATGGAAGATAGTACCACTTCTGTGTCCCATGTTTATTATCACTTAATTCTTTCTCAGACTGCAAAATGGAGGCTTCTTTTGTCATGGATGAGAGAAATAGAGCCTCACAGCCTAGACAAATGGTGTTCAAGGTCGCACGAGCGCATGATGGTAGAACTTAGGCCACGCTGGCTCCACTGTTATAGTTCCATGAGGTGACACAGATTCATTCTTCAGGGAGCCCAACACTGAAAGATTTTCTCATGTCATCTTACTCAATCTGTTCAATAACCTAGCGAAATAGACCGTATTACCTATCCATCCATCCTTCTTTTATTTCATAAATACATACACTAAAGGATGGAGAGGAAATTCTAGCAGGATGTCAGTTAGTAAAGATAGGGTAGGATTTGAAATCAGATAGCTGAATTCTAGATTCTGTGGTATTCATAATTATATTTTATTGCAGGGAGACAATATGTTTCTATGTTTGTGTTACCTATCTGTGTACATATGTATAATAAACATACTTATACATATATATTTGGCTATAGCTGTATGTCTGTTTACTTGTCCATCTTATTTACTGCTGTATTTCCAGCACATAGTATAATGCCCAGCAAACAGTAGCTATCCAAAATCATTTTCTGGATGAATGGATTAATATGATCTATATCCTTGTAAGACACATATGACAGGAAGTGAGCTATCAAACTACAATCACTCAAGATGTATTATCTTATGAAATGACTCCTTCTGGTGGTACAGGGGGGAAGATCCATGGATAAACCAAAGACTTGGACTGGCAGTAGTCATGCTATCAGCTCTGAGTCCATAGAGTTAGAGGGAAAGATTACTTAAAGGACAGGAACAGACCTAGACTGTCAGGTGACAGGGACACAGGTTCTAGAAGGAACAGCCTTTATTTCCTCCTTCTAGCATCATACCAAACTCTCAAGCACCAGCCTCAACTGTATGCAGGGGTAGGGAGCATCATGGGAAGGTCCACATTGGTCAGCTTCAAGGACAGACAGTATGGTGGAGAAAACGGGAAGGTTGTGATCTGGCAGAAGAGCACAGCTTGCCATCTCTCTCCTAGTGCCTGCTGCTTCAAGCTCATCATTTTTTCATTACATGCTGTTGAGCTTCTGACCGGGTTCACCACACATGCTGGGAGGAGCCAAGCAGGAAGGAAAGTTTAAGAGTCTAAGTAACTGGCTAGTGATGGAAACTACGAGGAAGGAATGGCACATAGCTTGTGTTAATTCTGTCAGGCATTTGTAAATGTTCTGGGGCTGGAAGAAATCCTGGGTATTTTGTCCTGTGTAATCTAATAGTGCTTGCTTTGATCTGTTACTTGACAGACTGGGTTTCCCTGAAGCAGAAGCTAAGCTGAACTGTTAGCATCTCCTTTTCCTCAAGGATTTGCCTACTCTTTATTTAGTTCCTACAGGTGTGGATGGTCAGTGGACAGAATTATGTGGTGGCCCTGGAGTCATGGCCCACGGTTAAGTCTGGTCATCCCTTTTATGCTTTCTACAGAGTTACTAATGTCCCCTCCCTGGGTTGCATCTTTTCACAGGAAACATGCTTACGACTAGCTTTGACTTCTGGAAAGTTCCTCTTCTTACCCTTTGTCTCAATTGAGGGCATTGTATGCAAGCATGCTTCTGGAAGCATCCCAACTTCAATAGTTCTCTGGATCACAGGTCATTTCATTATCTCTCACTTTTTTCATATTAAGGAGATCATCTTAAATTAACAAATTAAGGGGCTGGAAAGATGATTCAGTAGTTAAAAGCATGTTTCTTGTAGAGGATCTAGGTTTGGTTTTCTGTATTCACACGACAGCTCACAATTGTCTAACTCCAGCTGAAGGGGCTCTGACACATTCTTCTGGCTGCACAGGCACCATGCAAGCACATGGCACAAATGCAGCAAAACACTTACACGCATAAAATAAAAATAAGCAAAATTAAAAAAATTGTCAAATGAAATTGTATATATTTATGGTGCATCATAATATCTCTTAAATATGAACGCTGGGATGAGTAGCTAATCAAGCTGATAGCCATAAGCATTTTCTCACCTACTTCTCATTTCTCTGTGGTGAGAACCTATAAAATCTAATCTTTTATATTTCTCTTATGCTTCAAGCTCCTACCTTAGCTAAGTCTTTTGTTCAACTCTTGGTATGAGTTTCTTTTTTGTTTCCCATTTCCCCTTCCAATGTTCGAGCTTATCACTGTTTTGGAATCTGAAAGGAGGAACACACCTTCTAAACAACCCAGACATGCTGCGATCCTTTAGAGAGACTGAATTCTGTAAAACACTTTTGAACCCTGCTGTTTGAGCCCACGGTGCTGATTAAGGTGTGGATAATGACAGTAGGTAGATCTTCTTAGCATCACTTGTTCTCTCACCCGCTCACTTACTCTTCCCAGTTGTCATTCCTTCCAAGAACATTTATTGAATGAATCCCAATTGCTAGGTGCCGGCAAATTAGAGAGCAGCGGGCCTGCCTGTACCTTCACCCTCATGAGACATATTCCTGGAGAAGATGTGTGAACAATGTCTGTCTTACAGGATGCCTGCTGGATAGGTTGAAGCCTGCTCAGTGTTCATGGTCTGAGTGGTAGAGTGAGGCCTATTATGTTGGGGACAAGCATTAGATCTGGTTTTCAGAACTTCAAACAGCAGCAAAAATAACAAAACCAGCACACAGAGAAACAAAGTCCCTTAAAATGTGGCATTGAGCGGTAGCTTAAGACTTACTTTACTTACAGGTAATAAACATGAGAGTAGATTTCTTTTTAAAAAGTTTGACAGAGATCTTCTGGAGGAAGAACATTTTCCTAAGTCCTTTAAATACACACACACACACACACACACACACACACACACACACACACACTAATATATATTTTACAATATATATGTGCATGCGCATATAATATAAATGTGTATTCTTTCAGAGTTCTGTTTGTGTTTTGGTCATATTTACCCAGATGTAGCCCCCATTTTCTATTTTAGTCACTGCTCTATTCCTGTGATGTGACGCTGTAACCAAGATAACACTGATAAAACGAAACATTAAATCTAGGGCTCAGGGTCCCACAGGGCAGTAGAGTCCATGACCATCGTGGCAGGAATCAGACAATCCTGGTGCTGGCAGTGGGGGAGGGAGTCCATAGGGCTTTTGAAAGCTCAAAGCCATCCCGAGTGACACCTCTTCTCCAGTAAGGCCACACCCCCTCTTCCTTCCCAAGCAGTTCCACTCCCTGGTGACTGAGCTTTCAAACTGTAAGCCTATTGGTACCAATCTCCTTCAAACTACGGCAGCTGTCCACCAAAATGTGTGTCTTTTCACTTTTAAGCCATCAAAACTAATTTATGGTGCCCCAAACATCCTCACATGTATGGTCTTGTTGCATTGGATTATGGCAGACCTGCCAGGGGCTGCACTCCAGAGCCGGCCACCTGTCTTCCACATTAGCTAACTCTGCCAGTAGATCTCTTGTTGAGCTTTCAATGTTCTGATTTCTTTCTTTGCCTTTTAGTGCCAAGAAAATACACATTTTAAGGATAAAGGGTGGAGTCGCTCTCTCTCACACATCTAGACTCACCTTTGCCTCCGCTGCCACACAGACTGGCCATGTTCTTGATGGGGAGGGCTTCCTCCACTGTGTGGCGCCAGGCCTGGGCTAGGATTGTGAGTTATTGATAGAGCAAGCCGAGCCGTGAAAAGACTGTTTACAGGGTTCATCCATGGCCTCTGCTTCATTTCCCACTCCATGTCCCTGCTTTGAGTTCCTGCCTTGGCTTCTCTCCACGACAGACTCTAACCTGTAAACAAACAGACCCTCTTCTAGCTTTTAGTCAGTGTTTTATCATCACAACAAAAAAACCAGGACAACTCCTTTTCTCTGCCAACACATTTAGCTAGCCAGATTGTGGTGATCTGTCTTGTTCAAACCTTGATTTTGGAATTTGACTTAAAAAAATCTCTAAAGAAACTTTATTTCAATTCCTTTTGCTGTTAAATAGCTTTTATCCCCTAATAAATCTATGGCATTTTATCTGGCCCAAAGCTTCTATAAATTCGTGTATTAGATGGCTGAGCCATGTGATGTAAAATTTTAAGGCTGTCCTGCTGGCTTCAGGAGTTTAATTCTGTAATTGTTGAAATTAATGTAGTCTGACAGTGTCATGATTTCCCTTCCTTTTCCCCGTCTCTGGTTTGAGGCACTATGTTGGGGTGAATATATTGTTACTGAAAACATCACAATAATTGCATTAACAAATTGAGCATCACAAAATACTTCCTAAAATTAACATAATACTGGGTCAAAAATGAACATTTCTGTTGTCAACTCCTTTGAAAGCTGTTCCATGACTGTGAATGGCATTTGTCAGCAGCTGCCCCCCGCCCCCCACTCCCGCAAATACAATTGAGGAGGCCCTCTCTTCCTAGGTAACTAAATCAATGCTGGTTACAACATATTTAACAGTAACATGTAATTAAAAACCAGTGGCTGGCTCTCTAATCACCTCCCCTCCCGCTGAGGGGGGCAGCCTTACCAGGCCACAGAAGAAGACAATGATGAGACCTGATAGGCTAGGGTCAGATGGAAGGGGAGGAGGACTTTCCCTATCAGTGGACTCAGGAAGGGCATAGGGGGAGAAGAGGAAGGGAGGGTGGGATTGGGAAAAGACGAGGGAGGGGGCCACAGCCAGGGTACAAATTGAATAAATTGTAATAACTGATACTAATAAAAAATTCCAAAAAAATCCAACCAGTCTTAACTTTGAGGCATGTAACGATAATGTATAAGTGGATATCTGAGTGTATTGTATATCACATGCCTTTCTGAGGGAGCTTGCTCCCTGTCTCCTCCTTCTTTGCCTCCTTCTGTGTCAGTTAGTTGCCACAGTGATCAAAATAGCCTGGTGGCTTCACTGCACAGATGCGTTCTCTCAGAGTCCTTGTTTCTTTCCAGTTGAGTGCCCATATGGCCTTTTCATGGGAGATAGGTGTGGCTGACAGACAGAGACTCCTTTCCTTGCCTCCTCTTCTGCCTCTAGTTTCCTGTCCTAACTTCCTTTGACAATGAACAGCCATATGGAAGTGTTCCTCTCAACTTGCCTTTTGGTCAGGGTGTTTGTTTCAGCAATAGAAACCCTGACTAAGACACCTCCTGAACGTCACATCTCTAAATGCTATGACATCAGTCAGGGAGGGCATCAGCACACAAATTTGGAAGTACCACAAATGGTAACATCTGGGAGTGTGGCCTCTCTAGACTATTCAGAGTAATTCAAGGCTTCCGGCTTCCGGTTGAGTTTGGTCAGAGGGAAGCATCATCAGGCAACATAGAGGGGGAGATAGGAGTGCTAAGGGCTGGCTGGACCCATGATCCAAGGCCTTTAGGCTACCTCCTGTGACTTCTGGGCAGTGTAACTTCTGGGCTATTCTTTCCCTGTGTTAGTGATAGCCCTCTGGCTGGACATTGCAACACCCCCAAACTTTCCTGCCTTATCTTTTTAGGAAATCCTGTTACTATCTGTCTGTCATTATTCAACTTTCTCCTATTTCCTTCTGTACTCTTTCTTGATGTAGTCAATTTAAAATGTTAAGAATTGAGCATCTTAGGACATTTTGTCTAACTGACTTGGGAGCTAGTAAAGAAGTGGCCTAACTCTCCCATGGCTTTCACAGCCGCCCAGCCCCTTTACCACATGAGCAAACCACGGCAAAGCAGGGGTGTCTAGGTAGCAGCAGAGATGGGTGCTGCTCCGTTGGGGAGCTAGTCCGACATGCTCCTACTTCTTGATTGACTAAGAGCAGTTAAAGTCAGGCAGAAGCTTTGGGGGAAAATAATTATAGATAATTCTCTCTCTACCCGGCAATTATCTAAATTATCTGTCCAACATTTTTTCATGATTTGATTTTTAAAAGATTATTCATGAGGGCAAAGTGCAGTGTCCATCCTGGAACACTGCTATGTGATCTCCCCATCCACTAAGTGCCTCTTAGACTTTGGTTTCCTTGCTTATGGCTTGTTCCATCTATTTGTAGAGCTGCAGCTCTGATTCTGCTTGTCTTTAGACAGTTTGCTATCCCAGGAAATAAGAACAGTTCTCCTGATAACTTATAATCAATACTTGTTGAGTGAGAGTCGTTTGAATTTTGATGGTAGAGGAAAAGGTAGACCTTAGTGTACGTTTACCGTGGGCATTCCCAGCAAGGGGACCATTGGGGTTTATGGCCTTTTGCTGACAGGACTGCAGAAGTAGTCAGGCGGAGGGTGAGTGGCCTGACCTTGGGGAGCCTGCCCAGACACCAACATGCAGTGGCAGGCTCTGAGATGGTACGGAGGAACCTTATTGGTCTCCCGTACCTGTATAATGTGCTCTGTTTCCGGGAACGCTCGGATTGCATCACCCAACTCAGGTGTCTGTGTAGTGACCTCTCAGCTTGGACACTCCCCACCCTGCATCCTCACCCAGGGCTGGACCCTTGGGAGGAGGACCAAAAATTTGCCATTTATCAGACAGCACATAGTGAGGCATGATGCAAGCAGTAAGGAATGCCAGGGGTAATCTGGTGGCCTGAAGAGGCTTGTAGGCTAAGAGGTGGGTTCCAGAGATCTGTATTAGAGAGACGACGGTGTGTGTCACCGTCTCCTAAAGAGCAGTGGAAGGATAAATCGGAAGCTGTAAGATGCAGCTGCCATGGGAGATGATGCTTGAGAGTGGTACTCACAGCTAAGATACTCCTGCGGTGTTGGGTTGTCATGTAAAAGAGATGACTGAAACATTACTGCATCTTCCCTTTCAAAAGGAAAAAGCCCGGTCAACTTCGGTTTTAATATTAATTTTCCTTTTTGATGGTAAATTATTGTTTCAAGTTTATGATAGGTTTTTGATGAACTATAAATAATAGAATGTAGACTTAAACATTGCTCATATTCTGAAGTACTGATCATGCAGTGATAGAATGATTAGTTAAAAATAAGATTATTTTCCCCCACAGGAGACTAGAAAACATTAATCAAATTTCTTATTTAAAACTTCAAAAAACAATCTGAAGTGAATAGGGTTTCCTTCCTAGCCATTTTATGATATAACAGAGAATAAATTGATTTCTTTCTTAACAAGGCACAAGCCACATAAGCCAAAAATCCAAATAAAGGCCTTGAAATGGACTTTAATAATCCCCAGCCTCAGAGCAGCCACAGATATCTGTGTTGAAAGGTGATGAACAGCATATTTTGTGGCATAAAAGAAACTTCATTTTGCTGAGTCTGGAGATTAATGCGACAGGAAATTAAAGACCGCAGTGAAGCTCCAAGAAGAAGGGAGCAAAACCTATTGGTGCAAGGCAGGTGTCCAACCAATGGGTTACGGAGACCAGGGAAGCCAGCAGCAGCACCGAACTCTCTCTAACGAAAATCGCCCACCTTGGTTAAGAGCACTGGCTGCTCTACCACACGTCCTGGGCTCAGTGCCCAGCGCCCACGTGGTGGCTCCCAACTGTCTGCAGCCATGGATCTATGGGATCCAGTGCCATTTTCTGCTGTGCAGTCATACATTCAGACAAACTTCCACACACATAACAAACCCTGAAAAAAATCACAGGAAAAAATTGCCCCTGAAATAAGACCGGATAAATGCGCTTGGCTCTTTAACCTCCTTCCTTGAGAACTATCTCTCAGAACACTGCTCTTTAAATGGTAGCACGTTATTCGGTTCTAGCAACTAGTAATTGCCGCGAAGTCTGAATTAGTATGCAATAATAAAAATGAACTTATTTATAGAGAATTATTGTGTTAGGGAATTTTAGATGAATAATTAGCACTCAAAACTTGAGACCTTTACAGCATAATTTCTTGCATTTTTTGAGACTTTTTTCATTTACCTGGAAGCATGATTCAACCCATACAGTTTAAGGATGGGATTCTTTCTCGTGGAGGGGAGAGGACTCTTCATGCGGCTTGTGTATTTAGTGAGACATTCTACAGATGAGCTTGGTGAAGAGTATCAAATTAGGATCTTCTATAGCATATTTTTTGTGTCTTTAAATTGTCAAATTGAATGTTGTGAATGTTGAAGGGATAGAATTTGATCATGTCCTATAGTTTAGTATTCATGATTTATAAGATATATTTCTTTGTTAAGGAACACCTTATTTTTGCAAGCCATGCTTATTTTCTAAACATTCTGATCCCCCCCTCTATCTCTTGCACACACACACACATACACACACACACAGAGAGAGACACACAACTACAGTTTTCAATATTAATGTGTTGTTTCTTTGGTCCTAACAGGATGGAGCCATGAGCAGAGAGGCGGAGATGGATGGGAGCATGGCTCACCTCGACTCCATCATAGGAAATGTGATAGTAGCCATTTAGTAAATAGCCTATGATGAGGCGGCCTCATGCAGTCATGCCCACAGCCTGGGCTGTGCTGAGCACACACTCCAGAACAGCACAGCCTGTCCCCTCTCCTCACGCAGGGCCGTGCACGTAGCAGCCGAAACGCCTTCCCGACACCTGCAGTTGATTTCAGCACTGGTGTTGACAGGGTTGACACGCAGACACTATTTTTCTTTCTGTTTTTGGTTGTGAGGTTGTCCTCTGAATCACACGCATGCTGGACAAATGTCAACACTGCTGTGTCCTCAGTCCCCAGCTCCGTATTTATTTTGAGACAGTGTCTGGCTGACCTGGAGCTACTGATGTAGCCCAGCATGACCTCAAACTTGTGATTCTCCTGCCTCAGTTGCCTAAGCAGGTAGAATTTTAGGCATGCAAAATGACCCCTACCAGATCAGCTTTTTGGTGCCTAAGTTTAAGCCTGAGCCCAAGAATCATCTCTCTGTAGACATTTGTGGCTGGCCCAGAGTGAGGGCAGCCAGAACACAATACCTGTGCTTTTGGTAATACAAAAGAAACAATTAGGCAACAAAAGAAGCAAAGAGATATTCTGTCTGGAATGGATGTAGGGTATTTTTATTTTTCTCTTTCTTGATGTTTTTAAAGTCTAGCTTGAGGGGCGGGAGGAGAGGGTAACAAGGTTGCTTAGATGGTGTAATACCCTCTACATTATGATTTTCACAATATCTGAATAGCTGATTTGATAATTGCTGCATGAGAGGTCAAAATGCCACCCTTGAATCTCCATGGCGGGGTGTGGGGGGAACCTCAACTCACCCATGGATCATTTATCTCATCTTTCGCCAGTTCTTTATATAGTTTTGAGTGAGGCATTCTAGTTCTTTGCATCCCTCTGAGCCCCTTCCTTCCCCTCTTTCTTTTCACACAGTATAAATTAACAGAGCACGCAGGAACCTGTCACAGTCTCTGGCAGCAAGCTGTCTGTCCCTGTGCCTCACATGACTCCTGAACATGCTACCTGCGGGTTTTCAAGATGTTCCCCTTTCCATGTCAGGATATCTGCCTGCATGGTGCCTGAAGTTATCCTCGAGTTCTTAAGGCTAATGATTGCAAATGAGGCCCCGGAGCCCCACCACTGTTAACACCGCTGCTTTGGACAGGAGGAAGTTAAACTTGACGTCAATGCCGAATTCAGTTCTAGGAGCTGGAGACAAATTGTTCAACACAACTTCAAAGCTATTAGAACAAACTTACTAAGTCACAATCATAGCCATTTGTTCTAGGCAGACTAGAAATGGTGGTTTTTGTGATAATATATACATACAAATATATTACACACACACACAAAATCAGAGAAAGGTAAGGTTGCAGGGTCCTCTAATTTTCTCACAATGTCCCAGAAAAGAGATCTTTTGCATTGGATTTTTTTCTGATTATCATCCTTAATCTAAGAGTGAATTCCTGGTCCATCATCTCTTGCTTTCTTAGTTTTCTTTTAGGCCATTCTTAAATAATGCGATCCGACTTTTATGTTTGTTTAAGTGGAACATGTTTGCATTGTTACTGGGAGTTCATTTAATTTTTCCAAAGGGTAATTGAATTATTCTGGAGTTGAATGCATGGTTTATGCACAGCTGTATATTAGCTTGTAAGTTGGCAATTGACGGCGTCACTAAGAATAAAACATTTCCTCCAAGCATCGTAAGTATTTTGGGAGCCTAAATGTGAATTTTGATCACAGGATTTCTTTGTAGACAGTCAGCTTAATTGGCTGCACCTGACAGGTATGCCTATATTCAGAACCATTTAGAGTAAATGTGCAAATTAAATGATCTGAGGGAAACATGTGCAAATACTAATGATGTTATTACGTGGCACTCACGCTAGGAGGCACAAATAAATGACCACGGGTATATCTTTCTGGAGGCTTTTCGGTGAACTACCAAAGATTTTCTAAAGCCAGACAAGTTAGAGACACTTTTAAATAACTTGGGCCAACTTTTATGTTTGTAACTACAAATGAAGAAAATGATAGACTAATATTCCAAAGGTGGCAGATTTTTATTGGAGCAAAATGTTTTACCTGCTAATGTTTTTCTCAATGTGGAGGAAGTGGGATTGGAAAGAGGGCAAAGCCATATTTCTTAAAGCTCTCATCCGTTCATCTCCACTTGCAATGGGATATCACCACCATGGCACTTTAAGGGCCTAGCTTTCGTTTTTAGTAAGTGAACAGTTTTGTAAACTGTTTGTTGTTTTGCTGTTTATCTTGTTATGATGGACTTATTTGACTACCTGACAATTCTGCTTACCCAGATGTTTTAGTTTCCAAGCCCATAATTCTTCTCTGTGTACAACTAAAATTGATGATAATTAAATGTCATAAAGTTTGAGAACACATCAAAAACAGGAACTTCAATTGGATGGAAAATGAAGAAACACAAGAGTGTAAGAAGCCAGTAGGCTTCCGGCCATTTGTGAAGAGAATTCCAGAGTTCATAGGGAATTTAGCTCGCAATGACTACCTGGCTATCTATAAGTGCTTTGTGTTAGGTCTTTGGTTTCCTGCGCTTCGCAGTGGGAGTGAAAATAATCAAGCTGGAGAAGAAACAACTAGAAATGTCAGTGTGAGATGATTGATTACAGAGAGGGTCTGGCCCTTTTAATTGGTGCAGTAATTTAAATAGCTTAGAACATTTTGAAACTAACTGATGAATGGATTTACGTATATTTCCAAGAGCAGATACCTCGAAGAGTTGCAGGACTTGGAGAAATAAAAGTCATTACACTATCATTAGTTTTAAAGTTGATATAATTTTGTTAGTTGAACTATGAGAACTCTCTTCTAACATATGATTTAAATGGAAGAGCACACTTCACAGCTACAGTTTCTGTGAAATATTTTTCTGCTTAGAGACATATAGCAGCATGGTTATGCCCTTGAGATGCCCTCTGTAGAAGAGAGGAGTTTTGAGATGATTTCCATTGGTGGAACATAAAAGTAGTACAAACATTTCGAACCAAGATCTTAAAGTTTATATACAGACAAAATTACAGGAGCTAATCTCAACACCACTCATGTTGATTGGTTAGTATCTACACAACTGATTGCTTTTTTTGATATCCCATGACGGTTTTCCCTGGCTAGTGTGCGTTATTGCATTTGAAAGTTCACAGGCCTACAGATGTAGTTTGCGTGGTAGAATGCTTGCCCAGCACGGAGGGTTAGATCCCAAGAGTAGCATAACTTGGCATGGAGGCACATGCCTCTAATCCCAGCACCCTAGAGGTGGGCGGAGGCGGGATAGCAGAAGTCAAGGCCGTTCCACAGACATCCCAAGGCCATCCTGGCTACACGAGACTGACAGAACAAAACAACACAATGATGGTGACACCATTAAATTCATGTCATTCATTTTATCTTGACTCAAGATAGAATTATTTATGTCCAACCTCAAGAAATGAATAGGAAGCAAAGGTTTTCTGAAAGTGTAGATGTTACCCTAACCCTAACCAATCCCAATTCTTTCACATCATCAGACTGCATTTCTGACTTTGGGATCAATGTTTTCCATCTTTTTCTCTAAAACTAGGTTCTTAAGCATTTGTGGGGACCCAGCAGAACGACAATAATCAATTCGATCTAGCCTCTAAAACAGGTGTCATTTTGATAAATGGTGCTAATTAAGCTGAGGTTTTGGGTGCGAAGCCAATTGAGTTAATGCGCAGGCACCAGGGTGGCCATGGCCAGACAAGGACAGATGTCACAGAGGCAGAGGCGGCACTTTGCTAAGCCCGTCAAGTCCCCAAGTTTGCATCCCCCATTATTTGATCAAAGAGTGTCAGTGCCGAGACTCCATGACTTGAGACCTGCATTAACTTGAGGGTCACTGGGGGGATTGCAGTTATGGAAATTCCAGCTTTTCAGCACTCCTACCCCCCAAAAAAAACCTGATCCCTAGTCAACAGTGAAAGACAAGTGCAAAAAAAAAAAAAAAAAAAAAAAGATTAATCAGCCAAGAAGCTTGTTGTTTCAGATCTATGGTTCATATCCCTCCAGCACAACATGGGTTTAAACTGCTGGAGACAAAGCTGTCTAATGTCTTCTTACATAAAATTCAATGCTGCCTTGTAGGTAAGAGTGAGCAGAGTGCCCTCTGGACTTTCTCTGTAATTGGAGAGACTTTTTAGCATAAAGCGACATAGGGACACAGTCTTCCCTTTTTAACACCCATCGCTTGTTGATTTCATTGCACCAAATTATTCTGTGGGTAGTTTCACCATTGGCTATTATAAGACTGTGATTCCCCATTTCTCTGCTTAGCCATTTAAAAATAATGAAGACGGTCTGAAGTCATTGCATCAAGTTTTCTATGTGTGTGGTTGGCAACCTTTTTGTATACAGGATCAAGCAGGGACCGTCCCAGGCTTTGCAGGCCGTATGCTCTCTTTCACAGCCATTGAATTCTGTGCTTGGGATGTGAAAGCAGCCATAGAAAAATCCATACACACGGGCCTGTGGCTATGCCCCATTACAACTTTGTACTGGACATCTCACACACTTTCACATGCCAAGTATATTCTTCTCCTTTTTAGACATATAAAAACTTATTTATTGTGTGACCCCTACAAATGAAAGCAATAGATTGCTTTTGATCCATGGCTATAGTTTGTGATTTTTCACTTCTAATACACTTACGAAGCTCTGTTAAATCATAAAGTATTGTCCTTGTTTTCCAAGGAACTGTGACTGATACTGCAAAATAAAAATGTTATTAAGTGCTAGATTCCAAATCATACCTATTCTCTGAGCAGCTCCAGGAGGAAGTGGAAGAAACAAGGCTAGATTAGGGTGAATCAAGGAACGTGGTGGTGGGTGTGACCCAGCGGGGGGCGGGGGGGACGACACCCAAGAAGGCACTGGTCCTTCGATCCATAGAGCTCGGGCAAGAACTGGCGCAAGATGCCTTTTGCATTTAGGATCACAAGCAGGAAACAGAAGCCTGAGCTGTTTCCAGATCTAGTTGTGTTCTTTTACATATTCTCAAGACAAAATTAATTGTTGGCTCAATTTGTATGCCTCAACCCAAGCTGAGGCACCCAGAAAAGCTATTGATTTCACTTTGATGTTGGACATGAGAAAGGAAATTCCCTGAAGTAAGCCTACCTATGTTCACAGTTTTTGTTGTGCTGAATGATGGTAGGCTGAAGACGTAGCGCTGCTGGTGGATTGTCCATCTTTCATGTACAATAATGGCAGCAAGGCACAGCGACCACCAAAGGCTGCTTGGTCGGTTCGAACTCTGTGGCTGTGGAGACTTGGAATGCTGAGTGTGGCTGGGATTTGAGCTGACTTGGTGGCGAGGGAATGAAGAAAGGACGGACACATGGTGCACGCTCTCTGGAGTGGCCCCAACTGCCCAGCAGCCTGGATCTGCAGTGTGTAGTCTCGGGCTGTAAATCTGGGAGGGGGAAGCCGCAGCTGCTAGTATCATACACACCAGTCAACTGCTCACAAACCTCTGGACTTGCCCAGAAGAAGGCTTTGCCGCTGTGAGCCTGACCTGAGGAAGGCCTTGCCAATTTCCCATGGGTCTGCTCGTGTCAAACGATATACCTGCACTCAGGACGTCACCTGCTCAGAACTTCATTTACTTTCTAGGCTTGCAAATTTGGAGACAGATTATCAAGGGCTCCTTACTTCCCTGCCTGCCCTTCTGTCTGACTGAGCATCCTTCTTGCGTATGAGAAGAAACCCATGTGCACTGTATTCACAGACTATGGGCTTTTACCAACCCAGCTCTGAAATGCCCTCAGATGGCACCTGAAACCTGCAGCCGGGCTCTCTTCAACCTTCTGTAACCAGAGTTCCAGTGTCCCCACCAATGTGTTTGAAAAGTCTTGATTTATGACTTACTTTATTCTATATCCATCAAACCATAATGAAACCATCTCCTCATTGGAAGATAGTATTTGGGCAATTTGAATTCTGTGTTCCTGGTCATGATCACTCATAATTGGTTCTGAGGTAAACTATCTCATACTCCTTTTGAGAGCAGAGCTGTGCTTTGGGTTGACAATGAGTCTGAGAGAATGAACAAGTCTTGTTGGAGGGGAAAAGGGCGGAGGAAACAGACTTGATAAGACAGAATGTACATGGGAAGCATGGAACCCAGGACAAATGCACACAAAACACTAGTAAAGACTGCAGAAGTCTGGGTTCTGAGACACTGTCAGAACTGGCTGGAAAGAAAGAAGTGGGCAAGGTGTTTCCAAAGAGCCTAGAGGAAAGGATGAATGTGGGGAACAAGAGAGATTCAGGAGGGAGAGCAGGTGAAAGCAATTGGTTTCTAGAGATGATTGTCTCTGAGCAGTGCTTGAAGATGATGCCAGCAACAAGATGGGTTACTGGGTGCAGACACTTGCCTCCACCTGATGACTGAGTACCATCTCCGGCATCTACACAGTGGAAGAACAGACTCACACAAATTGAACTTTGACTTCTACATGCATGCTGTGGGATGTATCTGCACATACATACATGTAACACATTCATGCTTGCATTCATGCATGTTAACTTTTTAGAGAAGATGTCAACAAGGAGCAGTGTGTGTGGATACCATCATGAGGTCTTGCGGGAGAAGTGTTTGGAAGGGAAATGGCAAATTTGTTCCCAGGATGGCGTGTTGAAGTGTGTCGGGTATCTTTCCTACGGTGGAGTGAGTCAGCCAGAGAAGAGATCTGTGTATTTTGTGAATAGAAACAAGAAACCATTAAAGCTTTCATGCCATGCTTTTGTGAGCATGCTAACCACTCATTTTGAATGTCAATGCAGGAGGACCCGTTTCTTGATTGATACGTCTGTTTTTCTTTCAGAAAGCATTGACATGTTTAGGGAATCTGCCTTCTCTGATATTGGTGTGGAAATTTTTGTTTTTTTTTCCTACAAAATGGAAAATAAAGTAACAATAGAAAAATTAGACTAGAATAAGGTTTAACTTCTTTTCTCAGTGAGATTACTGCAAGGGCAGCAAGAGAAGAATTCGATCCAGGTAAATGTCATGTTTTTCTTGAAGCTGCATAATGTACCATATGCAAAGGGTTGTCTACCAAGATGGGTAGCATATTACAATGTTGTAATATTGATTCTTTGTTCTTTTTATTCTTTTAGTTTTGTGTAGTAGTTATTACTGTCTTATTGAAAGCAAAAACCAGTGGGAAATGTAATTTTGAACCTGACAAATATAGGCCATTCATTTTATTATAAAGGGTTTGAAATATCTAAGAAATAACCATAGTTTGAAGATCTCCAACAAAATAAATCTGAAATGGAAAGAGATACAATGATGAGGACAGGAAAAAGATACCCAACAAATCAAAATAAAGCCGATTTTGAGGAAGAACAAAAACACAAAAGGAAATTGAGAAAATAATAAAGGAGACAATGAATCATAATAGAAAGAAGATGAAATGATAGCAGTGTATGTTTACCTGGAAGCTTTCATCCAGAAATTAAATTTGATAGGGATGAGGGATTTGGAAAGCTAATAATTATTTGGTTCCAGGAGGTTGGGAATGAGGTCTGAACAAGTCTAGGTGAATAGAAAACTGTGGAAAGAATTGATTCCAATAAGACAACAGCATCAAGGAGGCAGGAAGACACAGACAATAGAGACTGTCGTAAGAGGAGTGTGGGATGAATGTCTGATCTACTGCATGCTGGCTAGGGAAGACTGGCTCATGGCGCACAGGTTCTCAAGGAGATGCTGACTTGTGAGCAAGACTTCTGTTTCTTTATCTATTAAAGTAAATAAGGAAAGAAACACTAGACACAAGCTTAGCAACAACCAAGGGAACTGTTAGATGTTCCCAGTTAGCTCTTCATTGTTGTCATTTTAAACTTTTTATTAAAGTGGACCATTTTGAATTACAGCGCCATCTTTGTGTTCATTGTTGACAAAGTTTTAGAAATAAAAACTCTTGTGTTCTACGGGAATTCGTTCATTGTAATATTTATGCAGATACTTCCATACTTATTAATTGTGAATATTTGAATAAAGTTGAAGAAAGTACAAAAAGTTAAGACAAGATGTCCATATTCTACAAGTGGGAAATAAAGACTATTTTCGTGCTTTTACTTTCTCTATAAAATGCTGAAGTCTCTATGATTTATTTGTTCTAAGAAGCCTCTGGTATGAGCCTGTCGTTGTTTATTTCTTTGCCAGCACCCAGGGAGCTAAACATTCTCAGAGGGAGAGACGCACGGAACGGCTGCTGAGGTCTACCTTAAATGCGTTGCTCACACCTAAGGTGCAGTCAGAGCTACAGTGCTGTCCCATCATGTGTCTCAGCCAGCCTCTTTCCTGCTTCCTGAAGTGTCTGTGCCTGCTGCCTGCTTTTCCCGATCTCAGCAGCTGATGCCCTTGCCTTAGGACAAGCACCTTCTCAGTAGGAGGTGAATAGCCTCCGAATGATGCTTGCTGTTTTCTCAGGATCAAATCTATAAATTCACTCAATTGTTCTTTTCTATTGCAGAGTGAGGACATTTCCCTCCCCCTCCTCTGCTCCTCCTTAGTTTACTTCTCTGGAGGCCACTTCCTTTGCTTACCACTGGTTTGTGCTCCCGATTCTCTGCTTTCCACTGAACTTCTGTCTCTTCCCTTCTCCCTTCATCTTACTACCAGCTCAGTGGAAAAAAAAAACAAAAAACAAAAAAAACACCTAAAATTTTGGACCCTCTTGTTTCCATCCAAGATTGATTCTGTTTCTCTGTCCTTAGTGATCACCTTGTATAAAATACTGTCAGTACATAATGCTTTGACTCTCATCTTGCTTTTGACCTCAGCAGTACTGGTATCTTGAAGGTGGTCAGGACCTTCACTTGGCGTCATCCATCCGAGGCACATGTGCCCTTCTTCCCGGAGAACTCTCCCCATCGCTCATTTGGCTCTTTAACCCCAGGAGCTCCTGGTTTTCCTCACATCTCACTTGACTATTTAATATTACCTCGAGGTACCGTCTTGACATCTCCAGCCAGTCGTTGCAAGGCTTCATAAGCTCATCGTGTGTTGTAGGATGCACCTTCTTTCATCCTGTCTTCCTGCCCGCAGAGGCAGCCACGGCTGCTCTTCAGCTGTGTCTGGAGCGGTGCTGCTCACATGTAGGTCAGGTCACCCATTCACAGCTCACATCTGACTTTTCATCCTCGTCTATGTATTGCACTTCTTTTGCCTGTCACATGCTAGTTGTAAAATCCAGTGGTTTGCTAAGTCATTTTCGTACATGTGTATAATGTACTTTGGCCATATTCATTTGCCATCTCTTTCACTTTCTGTGAATCTCAATTCATTTATTTCATCTCATCCTGCATCAGACTTTATCACCCTCCCTCTATGAGGCCAACCTCAACAGCCTCCTAACTCTCTCTAGATCCACTCTTGTGACTTTTCATGCATTTGTGAGCCAAAGTGCCTATAAAAAAAGCCCAATCCAAGGTTGCTTCATAGACAGATTCTGGGCTTTTTACAGTATCTTCAAAGCCCTTTTATCTGTTATTCCAGACATTTTCTGAGTCTCTCTCTCACATTTGTTATAACAGCTTTATTCTTTTGAGTTCAGATTAAATGTAAGTAATTTGGAGATGTTGCCTAAAATTAGTGGAAATGTACCTACATTCCATTTTAATTTTTTATATAGTATTTTATTTATTCTTTGAGAATTTCACATTCATACATATTTACAATATATTTTGATATCAACCCCTATATTTTCCTCCCTTCCAGCATCTTGTTCTATTTTGTAAAAATAACCCACTGTGTCAATGCATATTCAAATATGTGTAGTGTCATTTCTTGGAGCTGGGCCAGCAGCTTTTCCAGGGCCATGACCCTGAAGAAAAAAATGACTCTTCCTCCCCTCACAGCTTATCAGCTGTAGGGGTAGAGCCTTCTGAGCCCCACCCCATTCCACCCGAGACTTCAGCGGGCTTGATCGTGCGCAGGTGTTCCAGGCAACCGTAAGTTCTGAGTTCAGGGTGCAGCAGCTGTGTCATGTCCACAAGTCACTGATCCCCGACAGTCTCTGCAACCTCTGGGGCTTAGAATCTTTCTGCGCCCTCTCCCAGGATTTCCCGAGAGCGCGCGCGTGTGTGTTTGTGTGTGTGTGTGATATAGATGTCTCATTTAGAGGGGAGCTCTCTATAGTTATACATTCTCTAAACTTGGACAAGTGTGAATCCTTGTATTAGCTGCCATCCACTGGAAAGAGAAGCTTCTCCTGAAAGGACACGGGATGTAAGGATGAGCATTTAGACAGCGCTTCGAAACCATTTAGCAAAACAACAGCAGTAAGTTCTCACCAAGTGCCTAGGAGCTCCCCAGTTGCTTGTTCTTGTCCAGGTGTGCTGTTAACAAGCTGGAATTTCCTCCCGTGGAGCAGCCCTTAAATCCAACCAGAAATGGATCTTCCCGTAACAATCATGCCATTATTGTACACCTTAACCATGCCAGGCTGGCTGTTATTGCAGGTTACAGGGTTCATAGCTGGGAATGACTGTCGATGGCTTTTCTCTCCCTCCATCCCTGCATAGTACTCTCTGGCACAATTGAACCTAGATAGCAGGAGGAAAGCTCAGTGGTCAGTACCAGGTTTATCTCCCTATACCCAGTGACCAAAGCGTCCACTATCTTCAACAAGATGCTTCTACTCTTAGGGTCTGTTGCAACCAAGAACAATGGCAATACCCTAGCTTGTCTAGTGACCTTTCTGAAATCCCCTTGACATACCTGTGAAAGAAGGCATTCAGATCTGACACTAATACTTTTGAGTGATAACCTATAGTTTCTGGGAGGAGCATCATCCTCCTGTTTAAGATTAAACCATTAACTCTTTAAAACATATTTTTCCAGGAAACTTATGAAATAGGTCTTTATGTGGCTTCTTCAAGCATCCTTCATGGTAGTTATTGGTGCCCTCTAGTTTTGCTTTTTCAGGAACTGTCGATCATGACTTGGATAGATGGGCATGCCTGGGAAGTGCATGGAGTCAAGGCTACTGTTTTCTCCAGTCACCGTGGTGCCTGACACAGTATGAAGAGCACATGGCTTGCTTTTCATAGACACGTGTGCAGTAAATGACTAGGCCACAGCTTGTCAGATGTCTGCTCTCCTTGGTGCTGATGGGAAGGGTACGAACTACCCATCTGGTAAGATGATTATGTGTGAGCCTGGTGACACGTGATAAGTGGTCATGGTTTGTGGCACAAAATGTGGCAATGGCTGATACTACAGCAAGGTTCAGAACTGGGAAAATGGTGGTCATTGTATCTTTGGATGAAGAGATGAAGCTGGAGGAAGGATTAAGAAGGGATACAGCAAATTCTACACTTTCTGCAGCGTACAGACAACTTTATCTTTCCACAATATCTTCACGAAACCTGACTCCAAAATAGAATTCATTAAATTCAGAACAATAAACTTGGAATGCAAAACCTAAGCTACAAAGGCCATAAAGTTGAGAAGGATTGAGCACACATGCCTTCAGAATGTGCCTTTCTGTCTGTGAACACAGGGTGTGTGAGGACTAGTAGGAAGGTTTCCTGGTGCTTATTGATCATTAAAAACAACTTTAGTGATGTCTTATGTTTTATATTGTTGATATGGTGTCACTTTACCTGGCTACACTGATGAGCTCCATTATTTAACAGCAGTTGGCTCATCACATTGTACCACTTGATACGAAAAATGCTCTCTATAAAATAAATTATAATGGGTGGCTTAATAAGGAAAACCCTGTTAGTGCATCCAATTTAACTGTTCTTAGCAAATACAATGCTTTTTTGCCATGCACTCGTTTGTTTTATTAAAGCCAATTATACATTTGTTTTGGCTAATTTTTACTGTACAAAAGAAATTTGAAATACTTAACAGTCAATTACTGTGAGCATGCAGATAAAAATAATGAATGTTATCATACAAAGAGTTTATATATGAGGCAAGGCAGACATGAATATAGTCTATATAAATTTGTCATAAATTAATAACTTCTATTTTAAGCCTCTTTGGAGCATTTGGGGGAAAGAAAACATTTAAATCAATTAAATTCCTACTTGGTACTTAGATGGATGACATGATTTTATCTAAATGGAATCCTGGTAAAGGCTCTATCCCCATCTTCTAAGAGATTTGTTCTTTTTTTTTCTCCCCTTAGGAGAACCTTCTCACAAAGATAAGCAATCTCTTGATGCTTAGATCTTCATATTTAGTCTTTTTGGAACATTCAATACTTTTCTGAGTCATTAGAGAGGGGCCCTGAATTTGCCTTCAAGGGATAATGGGAAATGATGTATTTCAAACAATCAGGATCAGACAGTGGTGGGTACCCTGGTAATAAAATCTTCCTCATGAAGTAATAAGAAAACATTTTAATACACCTATCATTTGTAGTGCTTATAGTATGTCAGGTGTGGAAGCACACGGTAGGTCTGGTGTTCACTGCATGGAGTTCAAAGTCTCCAAGTTGCATGAAGAATTAATTACATTGCTCCTGTGACATATCGGATAGGCTCTGATGGAAGAATTGAGGGCCTGCAGGATGTGAAAGGGGTGGAGGGAAGGCTAGGGGGATGGTACTCAAAGGTACAGGCTTTGGTTCAACATTAGGAACAAGCCTTAGTAATCTATAGCACATAAGAATGACTATAATGAATAATAGTGCATTTTATTTTAAAAACATACAAGGTCTTTCATCTATGTTCTAAAGTAAGAAAGGGACCAGGGAAGGCTTTCTGGAAGAAATGATGGTTAAACTAAGGCTTTCATTTAAGTAGGAGATAAGAAAAGGAGATAGAGGAGCGGTGTGTTTGCAGATCTGGGAAAAATGTAAACAAGTCCTGATCCGCTAGAACTGAAGAGTGTTAAAAGAGCTGAGCCCTGGCATGGGCAGAGAACAGGCTGTGTCTTCTTGCAAGCCGTAATGTAGGAGCTTAGACTTGGTCTGACTGCCAAGAAGCTGCTAAAGTCTCTGAGGAGGTTCAGACGAGATCCAAGTCCATTCGCCTCTTCTGGCTACAGGTTGGAGAGTGTGTGGGGAGGTGCTGGGTGCAGGGATCTGTGTCAGGCCTGGTAAGCTACCAAGAACCCAGAGGAAGCGTCAGGAAGTGTCAAGTTATTATGACCAATCTTGAGGTTGGTGGATCTGATTTACAGCCTCGTAGATGACAAAAGAGGGCAGGCCTGCAGCTTATTTCTGCTTCCCGCTGTTCCTCCCTGGGTCCCATGGAGAAGAAATGGTATTTATATCAAGAAGGTGAACAGCTCAAATGAAAGAGCCATAAACCCATTTGAAACTCAGGTACATGGAAGGCTTTCTCCCCCACCCCATAAAATGAAAGGAATGCTTAATAGAACTGTCAGATGACAGACCATTAAAAATAATTTTTGTTGTTAGATCACTATTTGATTTTTGGCTCAGAAGGAGTTTAAAGAATTGAGTGGCATCACTGTAATAAAAATTCCATTTCTATCTCCTATTTATATAAAAAATGTTCTAAGCACTGTTGTAAAAAATGAAAAATGGGAATAAGCTTGATATAAAACATTGTTTTTTGTTTCAAATTGTTTTATTATCCGTGAGTTCAGGACATACTTGAAAAAATCAAAACCATTTTAATTAATAGTTCCGCCTAAATTCTGTTTTAAATACTTAATATATTTGACAAAATATAAAGTATGGTATGTTGAGTTTATCAATTATATTTGAAGGTAATTTAATAGGATCCTAATACAGAAGAAAAATGTTATCACTTCAAAGCCTTATTGTCTCAGGAGATTAAAAAAATTAAATTTACCAATGTTCTTTTTGCAAAGATGTATGATAAGGTAATCAATAAAAGACATTCAAGCCCAAAATATATTGAGTTTAAGTTTTTTTGGGGGAAGTAGAGCAGAATTATGAGCTCAGAGAGAAAAGGAATGATGTAAAATTTATTGATGTTAAAGGGGTGATCATTTATGTGGTTTTTAAAAATTGGGTGATGGCAGTAGTGATTTCACATGCTTTAAACATGGACATGTTTAAAAGAATGAGGTAACAGTTACATTTAAAATGCTGTCATAAAATTCCCCCAAATGGAAGAAATTATATTTTTGCTAGGGATATTTTTAAGTTATAGAATATTTTTTAATATCAGCTTAAACTATGCGTCTTTTTTGTTGGGTCTGTGAATATGAGAGTTTGAGGACTGTTGGTTTAGAGGACGACAGTAGGTGAAAACAGGGAATGAGGCCGGTTAGAGCCAGGGCCATCATGTAGACAAGAGGCTCCCTAAGTCACCCCGAATAAGAAAGGGAGCAGGGAGGCTTGCTCACTGTAAGGGTACAGGCTGTGATCACGAGGTTGGAGATAGGCAGTATGAGAGAGCAGATGTCCCCAGAGAGGGGGAGCCACGTGTTTTGTGATGCAGCAACATCGGATGATGGTTGAGAAGTCTTAACATAGTAGATCTCCAGCATGTTTCATGTGCAGGATTAGCCTGTAGGCGGGTTTAATGATAACCTGCCGTTTCCTCCCTGAACCAGCCCCCTTTCTAGTCTGTTTCTGAACCTACTACTTCAAGTGCCCCCTGTAAACGAAACCGCAGGGCATTTATCGCCTTCTACTTGCTCGTTTCTCAGGAGCTGGTGCTTCCCGGGCTTGCTCCTGTTGTCTTGAATGGCTAGATTCCTATGTAGAGATTTCTATTGCGTTTATTCATCATGTGTGTGTATGTGACACACTTATGTGTGTGGGGTCAGAAGTTAACCCAGCGGAGCTGGCCATCTCTGACCACGATGTTATCTTGGGGATCAAACTCAGATCATTTGGCTGAATGGCAAATGCCTTTACCTGCTGAGCCCCTCTGCTGGCCAACTATTCCCATTTTTAAAGGCTAGATATAAAGACAAGCGGTGACAAGAATTTGGTGGAGGGCTGGAAGATGGTTCAGATGGTGAGATCACTGGCATGTAAGCATGAGGACCTGAGTCTCGTCACCAGCATCCGCATGGAGAGCAGGGTGCACCGACAGCATATTCCTACAATCCCGGTTCTGGGGAGGTAGAGATGGGAGGATCCAGGCGCTTTATGGCCAACCAATCTAGATGCATCGGTTAGCTCCAAGCTCAGTGAGAGACTCTGCCTTAAAAAATAACAGAACAGAATAGGGAAGAAAGACATCTGGTGCTGGCTTTTGCCTTCCACATTCACACATGCACATGTCTGTATGGACACCACACATACACACACACACACACACACACACACACACACACACACTACTGCTACCACCTTGGTGGGAATGAAAAGTAACATAGTGTCCGTGGGCAACAGAACCACAATTCTTCTGAAGTTAACAATGGGCTGTGATTCAGCCTTTGGTACACACACAAAATAATTGAAATTGGGACCACGAAGTAACGTCTTTATTCTCAGTGATTTGTTTTTTCATTAGACAGATTTTAAAATAAATATTATTACTGTGCCTATTGCTTTGTTTTCTTCCTTTTTAAATTAAAATTGCATTATTTATTATTTGATAATGTCATACAGTATATTTTTTAGCACGTTCCTTCCTGTTCCCAAACCCCTTCCAGATCATATACCAGCCCTCTCTGCCCACCCGACATCACGTTCTTGTTCTTAAAACAGAATGAAAAACAAAACAAAAGAACAATGCCACTGAAAACACAGAGGCCTGTTTGTGCTAGCTAACTCCTTGAGCACTGGCCTGCTCCGGAGTGTGGCTGATGTGGCCCAGGTTTTAAAATCCAAATAAACAGTAGACAGGAGCTAGTCTGTGGGGCAGTACAAATCTATTAGTGATAAACTTTTACTTTTATTTATGGAATGTTCCTTGAGGTTTTTTTTTTTTTTTTTTTTTTTTTTTTTTTTTTTGGTTTCCATGGCATTCTGTAAGCTCCTTAAAGACAAGGATTGCATTTTAAACATCTTTAGCACTCTTGAAGTGCTCAGCAAGTGCCCTGCCATAGCAAGATAACTTGAATCATTTTAACTAATAAAACTTTTGGTAAGCCACCTTGATAATGCTGCCCCATTGACTGGGCCTTGGGGGATAGAGTTGTTCTTTTTGCAGCAACAAAGCTGTTAGAGTTGAAGGAATTGACAGGGCCACTGACAGCTTGTGCTGAAATAATTAGACAATCATTTAAATTTGTGAGCATCTTGGGGGTGGAACTGGTGGCTTCAGCGACATCCAGTATGAACAGCTTTTAAGTGGGAACACCTCTGTATGCAAATGTATGTTTTTCAGAAGGCATTATTAGTTGTTTTTTTTTTTTAAAGAAACTTAGGAGTAAATTTTCCCTGTGGTGCTTCTTGGGTTGGTTAGAATGATCGTATTTATATTTGGCTTATTTGAAGATATAGATCAAAACCAAATTGGCTTAGATTTACCTATTAATCCCCCAGAATCTTTTAAAGGGAGCTGGCAGGGTTCAGTGTAGATTCTAGAAAAGATCCTTCTTTCTCCTTCTGCTAATACTGAGAGGTGTGGTCTTCAGGATAAACAAGCTGGAAAGGGGTCCCGGAGGACCTTAATCTGTTCCAATTAAGATGAATGTACAAAGATAATAGAGCTGTTTTACAAAGCTGTTCTGGACTTCAGCACAAGTAGTTTAACTGTTCCTTTGGGAAAATTACATCATCTTTGCATGCAGGTTCAATGAAAAACAGTAATTATTCAGCGTTAGAAGATTTCTTTCCTTCCTCATTTTAGCCTCTACTTTTGTGAACTTAGTGATATGAACCTAACATGCAGTTTCTTTCTTTTTAAATTTAAAAACTTCTTTTATTTGATGCATATAGATGTTTTTCCTGGGTCACATGGAGGCCAGTAGAAGGTGTCAGATCCATTGCAATTGGAGGTAGAGGTGATTGGGAGCCACAGTGTGGGTGCTGGGACCAAACCTGGGCTCCATGGCAGAGCAGCCGTGCTCTTAGTGGTTCTGCTCTTTCTCCAGCATTCAGTGATGCCGGTTTTTAAAGTACCTTTTGTCTGTAGTAAGTAGGGAGGTGGTGACAAAGCTACCCCTTTGGACGATAATAATGGAGTGAGCATGCCATATTAACCCAGTTTTGTAACAGGAAACCTAGTAAGCACTTGCAGACTAGAGATCATTTTCCTAAAAAGAGGACTTTTTTCTCTTTCTTTGTGTCCGCTGTACTCAGGAAGGCATTGAGGAGACTGCTCCCCTAAAGCGTAAATAGGGGATACCATTGTGAGACCTCAGAACTGGGAGTGCCTCCTCAGTGCAAAACATACGGAGCCCTCACACATTCCACCCATTGTTAATCGCTGAAAAGAAAACGCCAGCAGCCCTGTCATCTAGTTCTAGGTGTTTGCAGATGGCAAGAACATTATACGATCTAGTTTAAACTTTTACCAGAAGAAAGAAAATTGAAATCGGATGCCCCTGGTGCTAATTATTGAGGTGTATCTGCCAGGGATTGAAATCTATGGGTGGCCTGCAAGAGAAGTCTTCCAGATAGGATGTATTCCTTACAAAGATAATGAAGTGTTGTCAGTTTTCCTCATGGGAAATTTAAATACTTGGGGTTTTCTCTCTAAGGTAGGTATAACCATGTTTGAAAATAAAATTGTTGCTGCTGCTAATACCTATTATCGTTCAATGTTATTCACATTTCTGTGCTTAGAATTCACAGCGCGCACTGCACATTAATCTTAATCACTTTCCATAGCATCGAGATTTTTGCCTCGTAACCCACTTGGAAGAAGGAGATTGGCAACCGCAGTGCTAATTCTCCACGTTACTACCGAATCCTCCCAGGTGAGAGGAATCAGGTCTCGAGTGCTGATTTGGAATTGATGGAGGGCACCCATGGACAGCGGGTTATTCTTGGACCTGTTTGGGACTGGGCCTGCAGTTACTGCACTGAGCTTGGATGCTGATGATGTGCACAGGATTCGGAGAATAAGCAGAACAGAGGGGACACAGTCTTTCGGGCAACATGGCAGTCTTTCCTTCATGCACCTCACTTCCATTTCATTTCTTCCAACAGCTCAAGGCTATCAATTCAGCATTTCCTTAGCTTTCAGCTCAGAAACAATTCAGAAAACTTAACTCCTAGTTTCAATTTTCTCAGTCATTTCATCTAGTTTACAGAGATCTTTCAGATGTCAAGACATGGTTTACTTTAGTCCTCTCTCTGGGTCCCATTGGGTGACCCCTCCAAAGGCAGCTAAGGCGTTGTTGGTCTGTGTATAATCCAGAGCATGCAGATGCTCCATCTGTCTTGAGTCTTTGGCTTCTCCATGGGCTTACAGGAGTCTCAGCCTCTATGCAAACCCAAGTGGTCAATAGTGACAAACAGGCACTTACACAGCCTTCAAGCCAAGTCTTCTGTTCATGCTGGCTTTTGCCATGACACAAAAGTTAAGGATTGCCTGATTGATTCTTCTGTGAGTGGAAGCTCTCACATGCCGACCTATGGGAATGCAAAAATGTGTGTGGGGGTGTGGAGAAATAGCACTTGTTAATGTGCTTTATCATTCTCTGTACGTACAAAGAAGTTGAAGAGAGTTGAGAATTTAAAAATATATGGACTAGGCCTGGTCAAAAGAAAGCCATACAAAGTATCATATATTTCATATTCCATTTAATAACAGCTGTTATATACATTAATAAGGCTTTCTGTTTTTTTTTTTTTAGTTTTTTGAATTTTATTTTTTTCTTATCAGTTACATTTTATTAACTCTGTATCCCAGCCGTGTCCCGATCCCTCATTCCCTCCCAGTCCCTCCCTCCCTCATCTCCACCGTGCCCCTTGCCAAGTCCACTAATAGGGGGGACCTCCTCCCCATTCATCTGATCCTGTTTTATCAGGTATCTTCAGGACTGGCTGCAAAGCTCTCCTCTGTGGCCTAACAGGACTGCTCCTCCCTTGGGGGGTGGGGAGGCCTAAGAGCCAGTCATTGAGTTCCTGTTAGAAATAGTCCTTGTTCCCCTCACTATGGGAAACCTATTGGTTACTGAGCTACCACAGGCTACATCTGAGTAGAGGTTCTAGGTTACATTCATACATGGTCTAACTCTCCTTCTTTCATATGATTCACAGCACTCTGCCGAGGGTTTGATCATGAGTCTTAGTGTCTGCTTTGAAACACTGCTAGGTAGAGTCTTTCAGATGTTTTTTGTGGTAGACTCCTGTCATATGTTCAATGCACATCCCATTTGTCTTTCTAAATGAGGATTGATCATCTTCACCCGTGTCCACTTTCTTGATTATCTTCTTTAGGTGTGTAGATTTCATTATGTTTATCATATCTTGTAGGTCTATATAAGCGAGTATATACCATGTTTGTCTTTCTCCTTCTGGGATACTTCACTCAGAATGATCTTTTCTAGATCCCACCACTTGCCTGCAAATTTCATGATATCCTCCTTTTTGATTGCTGAGTAGTATTCCATTGTGTAAAAATACCACAATTTCTGTATCCATTCCTCCATTGATGGACAGATGGGTTGTTTCCAAGTTCTGGCTATTACAAATAAAGCTGCTACAAACATGGTTGAACAAATGTCCTTGTTGTGTACTTGAGCAAATTTTGGGTATATACCTAGGAGTGGTATAGCTGGGTCTTGAGGTAGCACTACTCCTAATTGTCTGAGAAAGCGCCAGATTGATTTCCAAAGTGGTTGTACCCAGTTTACATTCCCACCAGCAATGGAGGAGGGTTCCCCTTTCTCCACAAGCTCTCCAGCACGTGTTGTCACTTGAGTTTTTTATCTTGGCCATTCTGATGGGTGTAAGGTGAAATCTCAGGGTTGTTTTGATTTGCATTTCCCTAATGGCTAATGAGGTTGAGCATTTCTTTAAGTGTTTCTCTGCCATTCGATGTTCCTCTTTCGAGAATTCTCTGTTTAGCTCGTTCCCCATTTTTTAATTGGATTACTTGGTTTGTTGCTTTTCTGCTTCTTTAGTTCTTTATATATACTGGATATTAGTCCTCTGTCAGATAAAGGGTTGGTGATGATTCTTTCCCAATCTGTAGGCAGTCATTTTGTTTTGATGACGGTGTCTTTTGCTTTACAGAAGCTTTTCAGTTTCATGAGATCCTATTTATTGATTGTTGTTCTTAGAGCCTGTGCTGTTGGTGTTCTGTTCAGGAAGTTGTCTCCTGTGCCAATGAATTCTAGGCTGTTTCCCCCTTTTTTTTTTTCAACTGATTTAGTGTATCTGGTTTTATGTTGAGGTCCTTGATCCACTTTGACTTTAGTTTTGTGCAGGGTGATAAATATGGATCTATTTTCATTTTTCTACATGTAGACATCCAGTTGGTCTAGCACCATTTGTTGAAGATGCTGTCTTTTTTCCATTGAATGGATTTGGCTTCTTTGTCAACAAGCAAATATTCATCAGTGTATGGGTTTATTTCTGGGTCTTCTATGTGGTTCCATTGATCCTCCTTTCTGTTTCTATGCCAATACCATGCAGTTTTTATTACTGTTGCCCTGTAGTACAGCTTGAGATCGGGAATGGAGATACCTCCAGATGATCTGTTGATGTATAGGATCGTTTTGGAGATTCTGGGTTTTTTTTTTTTTCTCCATATGAAGCTGAGAATCTTTTTTTCAAGGTCTGTAAAGAATTGAGTTGGTATTTTGATGGGAATTGCATTGAATCTGTAGATTGCTTTTGGCAGGATGGCCATCTTCACAATGTTAATCCTACCAATCCATGAGCACTGGAGATCTTTCCATCTTCTGATATCTTCTTAGATTTCTTTCTTCAGAGACTTGAAGTTTTTCTCAAACAGGCCTTTCACTTGCTTGGTTCGAGTCACACCAAGGTATTTTATGTTATTAGTGGCTATTGTGAAGGGTGTTGTTTCCCTAATTTCTTTCTCAGCCTTTTTGTCTTTGGTATACAGGAGGGCTTCTGATTTTTTGAGTTGATTTTGTATCCTGCCACTTTGCTGAAGGTGTTTATCAGCTGGAGGAGTTCTCTGGTTGAATTTTTGGGGTCGCTCATGTATAGTATCATATCACCTGCAAATAGTGACACTTTGACCTTTTCCTTTCCGATTTATATCCCCTTGATCTACTTTAGTTGTCTTATTACTCTGGCTAGGACTTCAAGTACTATGTTGAAAAGATATGGAGACAATGGGCAGCCTTGTCTTGTCCCTGATTTCAGTGGGATTGATTTAAGTTTCTCTCCATTGAGTTTGATGTTGGCTATAGGCTTGCTGTATATTGCCTTTACTATCTTTAGGTATGTGCCTTGTATCCCTGATCTCTCCAAGACTTTAAACATGAATGGGTGTTGGACTTTGTCAAATGCTTTTTTGGCATCTAAGGAGATGATCATGTGGTTTTTCTCCTTCAGTTTGTTTATATGGTGGATTACATTGATGGATTTCCGTATGTTGAACCACCCTTGCATGCCTGGGATGAAGCCTACTTGGTCATGGTGGATGATATCTTTGATGTGTTCTTGGATTCGGTTTGCAAGTATTTTATTGAGTATTTTTGCATCAATGTTCATAAGAGAGATAGGTCTGAAGTTCTCTTTTTTTGTTGGATCTTTGTGTGGTTTAGGTATCAAGGTAATTGTGGCTTCATAGAATGAGTTTGGTAGTGTTCCTTCTGTTTCTATTTTGTGGAATAGTTTGAGGAGAATTGGTGTGAGCACTTCTTTGAAGGTCTTGTAGAATTCTGCGCTGAAGCCATCTGGCCCAGGGCTTTTTTTGGAGGGGAGACTGTGAATGACTGCTTCAATTTCTTTGGGAGAAATAGGGCTATTCAGTCTTTCTACCTGATTTTGACTTAATTTTTGTAGATGGAATCCGTCAAGAAAATTATCCATTTCATTTAGATTTTCAAATTTTGTGGCATATAGGCTTTTGTAGTATGACCTAATAATTGTTTGGATTTCCTCAGTGTCTGTAGTTATGTCCCCGTTTTCATTTCTGATTTTGCTGATTTGGATAGTTTCTCTCTGCTTTTTAGTTAGTTTGGCTAAGGGTTTGTCTATCTTGTTGATTTTCTCAAATAACCAGCTTTTTGTTTCATTGATTCTTTGAATAGTTTTATTTGTTTCTAATTGATTGATTTCAGCCCTGAGTTTGATTATTTCCATCCATCTGCTCCTTTTGGGTGTATCTGCTTCTTTTTTTTTCTAGGGTTTTCAGTTGGGTGATTAAGTTGTTTGTATGTGATGTTATGAATTTCTTCTTGCAGGCACTTAGTGCTATAAATTTTTCTCTGAGCACTGCTTTCAATATGTCCCATAAATTTGGGAATGTTGTGCCTTCATTTTCATTGAATTCTAGGAAGTCTTTAATTTCTTTCTTTATTTCTTCCTTAACCCAGCTGTCATTGAGTAGTAAGTTGTTCAGTTTCCATTTGCGTGTCAGCTTTTTGTTGTTTCTGTTGTTGTTGATGTCCAGCTTTAGTCCATGGTGGTCAGATAGTATAGAAGGGATTATTTCAATCTTTTTGTATCTGTTGAGGCTTGCTTTGTGACCCACTATATGGTCTATTTTGGAGAAGGTTCCATGCGGTGCTGAAAAGAAGGTATATTTTTTCAGTTTGGGTGAAAAGATCTGTAGAGGTCTATTAGGTCCATTTGATTTAGGGATTCTGTGAGTGCTTTTACTTCCCTATTTGGTGTCTGTCTAGTTGATATGTCCCTTGAGGAGAGTGGAGTATTGAAGTCTCCCACTATTAAGGTAGTAGGATCAATGTATGATTTAAGCTTTAATAATGTTTCATTTACGAATGTAGGTGCTCTTGTATTTGGGGCATAGATATTCAAGATTGTGATGTCCTCTTGGTGGATTTTTCCTTTGATGAGAATATAGTGGCCCTCCTTATCTTTTTTGATTAACTTTGGATGAACGTCTATTTTATTAGATATTAGGATGGCTACTCTAGCTTCTTTTCTGGAACCATTTGCTTGAAAAACATTTTTCCAGCCCTTTACTCTGAGGTAGGTGTATTTCTTGGATGCAACAGAATGTTGGGTCCTGTTTCCGTAACCATTCTGTTAGCCTGTGTCTTTTTATTGGCGAGTTGAGTCCATTGATATTGATAGATAATAGTGACCAATGCATGTTAGTTCCTTTTGTAATGGAGTTGGTGATCTTACCCTGTTTCATTGCTTGTTTTCTTTTCCTTTTTGTTGGGATATTATCTGTATGCCCTGTTTTCTTGGGTGAAGTTGTTTTCATTGGATTGGAGTTTTCCTTCTAGTATCTTCTGTAGGGTTGGTTTGCTGTGTAGATATTGCATAAATTTAGTTTTGTCATGGAATATTTTGTTTTCTCCATCTATGTTGATTGAAAGCTTTGCAGGGTATAGTAGTCTGGGTTGACATTTGTGATCTCTTAGAGTCTCCATGATACTTGCCCAGGCCGTTCTGGCTTTCATAGTTTCTGATGAGAAGTCTGGTGTGATTCTAATAGGTATACCTTCATTTGTTACTTGGCCTTTTTCCCTTGCCGCTTTTAATATCTTTTCTTTGTTCTGTAGATTTAGTGTTTTGACTATGATGTGATGTGATGTGTTTCTTTTCTGGTCTAGTCTATTTGGGGTTCTGTAGGTCTCTTGTATATTTATGGACATCTCTTTCTTTAAGTTGGGAAAATTTTCTTCTATGATTTTCTTGAAAATATTTTCTGGACCTTGGAGCCTGGAGTCTTCTTTTTCATCAATTCCCATTATTCTTAGATTTTGTCTTTTCATAGTGTCCTTGATTCCTTGGATATTTTGTGATTGGAACTTTTCTGATTTTACTTTTTCTTTGAGAGAAGTATCAATTTCTGCAAGTGTGTCTTTAGCTCCAGAGATTCTCTCTTCCATCTCTTGTATTCTGTTGGTGATGCTTACTTTTGTGGTTCCTGATCTTTTCTCCAAGTTCTCCAGCTCAAGGTTTTTCTCATTTTGTGTTTTCTTTATTGATTCTAATTCAATTTTCATGCCTTTCACCTTTTCTTTCATGTGTTTGAATTTGGATTCCTGTCGCTCTACGATGGTCTCTATTTCTTTGTTCATTTCCTTTTTATATGCCACTAATTTTATCTCTACTTGTGTCTTTATTTGTTTGGCCCTGTTTGCCTGTGTTTCTTTAAGGATTTTATCTATTTCTTCTTTCTTTACCTCCAATTGACTGGCCAACTCTTTGAAAGATTTGTTCATTTCCTCCTTATGAGCCTCAAATAATTGGGTAAGCATGGCTTTAAAGTCATTTTCCTGTGCTTCTGATGAATTGGAGTATCCATCAATTTTGGGGTTTCCTGGTGAAGTCATGATGCCCTGATTTATGTTGGAAGTGTTCTTTCGCCTATCCCTGGCCATTGGATTATCTGAAACCTTCCCTGTTTGTTTTTGGATTCTGCAGATCAGACTGGTACTGTCTGTCTCTGGCGTCTGGAGAATTCTTCAGGAAGCTGAGAGAGGTCCCGTGTCCTTAGCGTGTGCTGAGGACTAGCTGTACAGGCAGGTCACTTGGCAGAGATCGGGATATCCGGGCTCTCTGCTCTCTGGTTTGGCCCTGCTTCTTTGATGTGTTCCACCAGCTCCGTGCTGCTGTCACTGCCAGGTTATGAGGTCTTGCTGCAGCTGAAGATTTCAAGGGGTCATGTCAGTAGGGATCGGGGTAATCAAGCTCTCTGTTCTCTGGTTTGGCCCTGGTTAGTCTTAAACTGGAGAGCTGATGTGCCCCGCCAGCTCAGTACTGCTCCGCTGACAGGTTAGGAAGTCCCGCTGTAACTGAGAACTGGGTTGCTAGTCCAGATGCTTTCTGGGAAGTCCTGGGGTCTCTTCACTGAGCTCTCCAAGCTTGGGAGGCCCAGCACCTGGTGTGCCTAGCTTGTATGGCGTTTCTGCCTGGTTTTGGTGAGTATATAGCGTATTTTCTGTCACTGTGGGATTGGGTGGGCCATACTGTCAGTGATCACGATCCTGCAGAGCTAGTATGGCGTCTAGCAGACTCAGGCCCTGGGAGAATGGTGCAGCCGCCACGCGAATCTGGGACTCTGAGACAGGTACTGCTGGCATTTGCCGCTAAAGGGCTTGGAGCTCCGCCTCAGCGGCTGCAGACCCCAGACAGTTAGGTCTGCACTGAGAAAGCTGAGTCCACTGTGTCTAGGAGGAGGGAGGTCTGGGGGAGGGGAGTGCTGGGAGATCAAAGGATATTTCTCACCTTCCCCAAACAAGTCCCCGGGGTGACCTGAGACCAAAGTTTTCACCTCCTGCGGTGTTCCCTGTTGTTTAGAAAGCCTCACCATTTTTTTTCCTGGGTTAGAGGTCCTTCCACTCACCAACTCAGAAGTTTAGCTCTTCCACAGCTCAGAAACTGTGTGTGTTAGTCGCCATCTTGGCTCCGCCCCCCAAATGACAGAGGTGATTTTATCCTCCTAGTTTTCAGATTATGTCATTTTAAGGCAGGTGTTCTAATACAGACTCGGTGGAAGTATTTACTAGAGAATCTGCCCTGTTGCTTCTTTAGGTGCCAGAAAACCACTGTGTTCATTTCCTTTTTAATGCATGTGGATGAGGCATGACTCCACCCTGTTGAACAAACGTAAGGTTATTTTTTCTTTTATTATTATTATTATTAATTACACTTTATTCATTTTGTATCCTCCCATAAGCCCCTCCCTCCTCCCCCCCATCCCACCCTACCTCCCCTTTCTTCATGCATGCTCCTCCCCACATCCACTGATAGGGGAGGTCCTCCTCTCCTTCCTTCTGACCTTAATCTATCAGATCACATCAGGAGTGGCTGCATTGTCTTCTTCTGTGGTCTGGTAAGGCTGCTCCTCCCTCAGGGGGAGGTGATCAAAGAGCAGGCCAATCAGTTTATGTCAGAGACAGTCCCTGTTCCTATTACAATGGAACCCCCTTGGACACTGAACTGCCATGGGCTACATCTGTGCAGGGGTTCTAGGTTATCTCCATGAATAGTCCTTGGTTGGAGTATGAGTCTTTGGGAAGTTCCCTGTGTTCAAATTTTCTTGTTCTGTTGGAGGTTTTTAGAGATGAAAAACCTCCAGTCTACAGAGAAGGGACCACACCGAACCTCAGCTTTCTGTTCATGAGGAAAGGCATTTACACTGGGAGAGGATAATTTATGGTCCAGATAGTGTAAAAATTTGTGAGAGCTTCAAAATCTTACTTCTGTGGGACTCTTGCTTAGTGACTGCTAAAACCCAAAGGTGGGACAAAGGCTGGAATAGTCTCAGTTTTGTAAAGACGTCTTCAGCCCTGGATGAAGGTTAAGGAAATTGTACTGTATTTCCTGACTCCATGGCTGAATGAATGACATTTTGATGTCCAATCAGACATTTCCTTTCTTCCCCCCTAATTATATAAAATCATTCCATACGGAATTTTTTTTTCTTCCCTAGCACTCATCATTGATGTTGGTCCTTCATCTTTGGTGGCAGGATGTCCTTTTAGTAGGGCCTTAATGAAAGAAATACCTGTCATGCAAACTCTTCTGCCTTGCCTTCATAGTTCCCTCTGCATGTTTGTGAGTGTGTGTGCGTATGTGTGCATGTGCGTGTGAGTGTGAATATGTGTGTGCATGTGTGAGAATGGGTACGTGCATGTGAGTGTGTGTGTGTGTGTGTGTGTGTGTGTGTGTGTGTGTATGTGAGACTGCATGACTCTGAAGTGACAAAATCAACCAGACAGCATTACAGAGCTAGCCCTTTTGTGTAGATCTGGAAGCAACGTATTTACCATTGTTCCAGTTTGTAATTTTAAATCTCAGTTAGTTTGCAGGACTGATTTAATTTTGTGTTGTGTTAGTGTTACTTTCATAGACGTAGGTGTATTTCCCTTAACTCTTCAACTAGCTTCTTCCATGTCAGCTCTGTAATGGTTTTTATTTACTTCAGACTATACCAAAAATATAAAATACAATTGATATTATCATTCAATTCCCTATAATTTATTTTTTTTTAAAATATGCTGTTGTGTCCAATATAAAAATAGTCATTATTCAAGTACTTACCCTATAGACTTGCAGACCCTTTGATCCTAGACTCACTGGCAGAATCAGAGTTTTACCTTTCTCAGTGTGCTTATATTTGTAACCATCCTCATGGGAAGAGACACTTGTGCCGCTCTTTTTGGCTAGCTGATTATTGAAACAATGGTTCCCAATACTGGAATTTCTCCATTAGTCTCATGTTGGGGAAGACAAGGGGCTGAAGGCTGACGGGAACAAACTTGTCCTTGACATCTTGTCAGAGCAGATACAATGTTGATAGTTTGAGCAGGAAGGCTGTCATGTCCTCATGACAAGACCTTTGGGGACTGGGCCTTTCTGGACCTCTTAATTTGTCCCTTAATGTGGCTATATTGACTCAACCCCCCTTTTTTTCACCATGGTTTGTCTCTTTAAGTAGCTTTTTGAGGATGGATAGCCAGTTACAGCTTGTTAGTTGGTGGGTCCAGGCACTAACCCTCCCAACTTCTGTAGTCGACTCACACTTCTGTTGCTGCGTTCAGGCAAGGGAGGCACTGCAGTCTCACACTCTTTGTTCGGTTTCTTTTCTTTTCTTTTTTTTTCCTTTTTACAAGAAAGAAAGGCTTTGTTTTCGCTCACAACTCTAGGCCACAGCCTGTCATTGTGGGGAAGTTATAAATACAGCATCTTGAAGCAGTAGTATTACAGGCACATTCAGGAACACAGAGAAATAAGTGCATGCAATCTAGAGGCCAGCTAGCTTTTCATACTCACGCAGTCCGGGAATCCTAAACTAGGGATAGGGCCACACACTTGCAGGCTGTGTCTTCCCACCTCAGCTAAGCAAATCAAGGAAATCCCCCTAGACATGACTACAGGTCCACCTGATCCAGGGAATCCTCCTTTGACATCCTCTTCCCAAGTGGCTCTGGGCTGTTTCAAGTGAACAGTTCAAACAGACCATCACACATGGCAATGGCAAAACAGCTAGAGGAGAATTTCTTTAAGTGTTTCTCGGCCATTCAGTATTCCTCTGTTGAAAATTCTCTGTTTAGCTCTGTACCCCATTTTTAAATTGGATTTCTTGATTTGTTGCTTTTTAACTTCCTGAGTTCTTTATATATTCTGGATATTAGCCCACTGTCAGATACAGGGTGGAAGAAGATCTTTTCCTATTCTGTAGGTTTTTTTTTTTTTTTTTGTTCTGTTGACAGTTCCTTTGCTTTCGAGAAGCTTTTCAGTTTCATGAGTTCCCATTTATTGATTGTTGATTTATTTTTATTTTTATTATTAGTTACATTTTATTAACTCTGTATCCCAGCTATATCCAGCTCCCTCATTCCCTGCAAATCCCACCCTCCCTCCCACAAATCCTCCCTGCCCCTTTCCAAGTCCACTGATGGGGGGACCTCCTCCCCTTTCATCTGATCCTGTTTTATCAGGTATCTTCAGGACTGCCTGCAAAGTCCTCCTCTGTGGCCTAGCAGGACTGTTCCTCCCTTGGGGATTGGGGAGGTCAAAGAGCCAGCCATTGAGTTCCTGTCAGAAATAGTCCCTGTTCCTCTCACTAGGGAAACCAATTGGTTACTGAGCTACCACACGAGGTTCTAGGTTATATCTATACATGGTCCTTGATTGAGTGTCAGTCTCAGAAAAGACCCCTGTGCCCGGATATATTTGGTCCTTGTGGAGCTCCTATCCTTTCCACATCATACTAACTCCCCCTTCTTTTATATGATTCCCTGCACTCTGCCGAAGGTTTGGTTATGTGTCTTAGTATCTGCTTTGATACACTGCTAGGTAGAGTCTTTCAGAGGCCCTCGCAGTAGGCTTCTGTCCTGTTACCTGTTTTCTCCTATGTCCAATACACATCCTTGGTTTCTTAAATGTATCTCTGTGTATTCTATGACTTTTCCATCTTCCTTGCTAAGTGTTTGTTCTGTTTTCTTCTGCTGAGATTCTAGGCACTTTTAATGAAACTCTTAATTTCAAAGGGACTCCTCAACAGATCTCTAAACACATTGTATCACTTTTTGTTCACATTATAATATAGTATGTGTTTCTTGTACACCTAAAAGGGAGATACAATTTCTGTTTGTACTGTGTTGTGTGAACAGACCTTGTGCATTGGATACAAGCCTGCTTCCTCTAGTTTGTTAAATGTTTACCAATTAGATCACTGGCATTTCTAATGAGTTAATTTATACATCAGAACCTCATTGGATTAGGATGTCTGTATAGATATTTACAAGTATTTGGTTGATATTTGAGGAAATTGTAGAGGTGTTTGGACTGGTAAGGAACATATTAGTTTAATATTTAATAGTGAAAATAACAAATGGCAAGCCCCCAGCACCTGAATGTGCTGTGTAACATAGGTTTTTTTTTAATTAGGTAATATGAGAGGTCCTTGTGTTTCTTTTATGGACACACACACACACACACACACACACACACACACACACACCCCACCTCCAATTTATAAGATAGTCTACACTGGTAAAGTTATATTGACATCATATGCACAGCAAATATCTTTGGCATGCATTGTATTATGGCCACTTTTTCTACTGTAAATTTCTTTAAGGGTCTTTCCATTGCTTGTTCCATTTTCCCTTCCTGGTTTCTGGATGGTCTTTGTCTTCTGGTCTCCTCTTTCTTCTGTCTGCATGAGACTACTTTTATTTGCATTCTTCCCCTTCAATCTCTGGAGAGACATAACAGGTCTCTTTATTTTGGGTCCTGTTCTCTTCCTTCTGCCACCTATTTTCAACTTGTTACTTTTCTAAAGTCCTGGTGGTCCAGTGCCACTTGTAACACAGCACAGCCAGAGCATAACAGATCCTTAGCAGGGAGACCAGACAGCAGTGATCAGGAAAATGTAGTATTTACTGTCAAAAGCTGAGACTGTGAGAAAAGATTAAGGCTGGCTCACTCTGAGCACATAGTGAAGAGAGATCTGAGGTTGGTGGAAAACAAGTATGCAATGAGGAGAAGGAGAACCAGAAGAGAGAAGTGGTTAAAAAACTTACCTATAATTTCACATGGAGTTGGGAGAAGAAAGCAAAGAACTTTTTAAAGGACACAGTGACATTATAGCCATTCTGGCTGCTTTTGTTCTTTGCAATATAAATGACCTCCTCTTCCCAGTGAGTGTCTAGATAACTGTTTTCTGAGGGTTGGGCTTCGTTTGTTGTGGAATCTGGATGTAATGACACTCATGACCATAGCTAAACTGTAGCTAGAAGTAATGTAAATATCCACTTATGCATAAGTACAGTGCCTGTAAACAAGAGATGAACACACATGGAATATTCTTCAGCCTGACAAAATGAAGTGCTGAGGCGTGCTACATAATGAGCCTTGAGGACAGTATCGGTAGGAAATAACGTACACATGGGATGACCACTCATATGAGATTCCATGTCTAAAAGAGTCAAGTATATGGAGAAAGAAGGGATACTGGAATTCCTAGGAGGTGGGGCAGGGAGACAAGGTGATATTTAATGAGATCATAATTTCAGTCTGAGATGAAGAAAAGCTCTAAGAAGTGTGATGATTATCTAACAAACACGTATTTCATGCAACTGAACTGTACTTAAGATTGTAAATGTTCTCAAATGTGATGGATAGGCAGGTTTTATGCCATGTGGAGAGGAGAACCCAGGACCTGAAGTAGTTAATAGGTTACAGATGCAAAGGAAAAGAAAATCCATAAGTACATAGTAGGTTGAATGGTGGCCCCAAACATGTACCTATGTTTTAAGTGTCAGGAACTAGAAACTTGACTTTATTTAGATAAAGGATCTTTGCAAAGATAATTGGATGTCTCAGGGTGAGATTTCCTAGATGGTCTTATGTCCAATGGCAACTATCCTAGTAAGAGGTAGAAGAGAAGAAAACACATGTGAGGGCATGAATTGTAATTGATATGATGGCAGACAAGCCTGTGAGCCGAGGAGTGAGGAATAACATGAGCAATCATCTGTCCCTTCAGTTTCATTCTGTGTGTTCTTAAGGTCCAAGCAGCTCTCCTGTGTGCAGTGGAGAGTGGGTCTTGCTTGTTACCCATTCCACTGCTCTTCCATGCAGTCTGCGGCACCCAGGGCTCATGCAACCAAAGATAGCAATGAACTTGGTTCAACACGCAATTGCAAACTTACGTAAAACGTTATATAATGTTTTTTTGGGAAAAAAAACCACAACTTTGTAGATGACAACATCGTTTTGCACATCAGAAGGATGGACATGCTTGATTGTTGAAAGGCACAAAAGTTGCTGTTGTCACTTTATTATTTCATGACTTACAGTTTCATTGGCTCTTCTTTTGTCATCTGATGGGTTTTACAATGATGCTGATATGCTTTTGTTCTTTTAGCTCAATGTTTTGTGTGTACAGGTGCCTTCTTCAGAATGCTATTAGGCTAACATAATCCTTACAGCTCAAATGTTTTATATGATGCTGATAACAGCCCAACTTTCAAAACATATATACTCTCCTTTATTTTTTCTGTGTTTCAACTTTTTGAGATGTGACAAAAATATCCAAGACAAGCAATTTAAGGGCTCACGGTTTTCAGAAGTCTCAGTCTAGTTGGATGGCACGACCATTTGGGTGCTGAAGCAAGGCAGACTCTCATTGCTTCAGATAACATGGTGAAAAGTCTGATGAGCACATAGCAGTCAGAAAGGAGATCGAAGAGAAAAAGACAGAGGCTATCTACCCTGCACCTTGGCCCCACATTAGCTGTGAAACAACCAATCAGGTGCCATCACTGTCATCTTGATACCTCTCCACAACTGTCCTAACTGGTCACAAATCTTCACAGACACCTTTCTAAGCATCATGCCACACATAAGCCACAAAACTCTGTGACTCACATCTCATGTTATTGTTTTATATTTATGTATATCACATCATTATTAATTTTACTCTTACATATATTACAGTTTACATTTTCATATTTTATATTGCATGACCATTAACACATGAGATATATTTTGAATATTTTTTCAGTTTGTATCCTCAAAAATGATCCATACTACTAGAATATTTTGACATTGGCAATGACTGATGCTGGTTTTTTGCCTTCTGTGTTTCCTATTGCTGATAGATCAGTATTAGTGAATACATTGTTTCTTTGTAGGTATATATGCATGTGTATGTATGTATTTTGTTTGTAGGTAATAAATAACTTTTAGCATGCAGAAAGTATATCAGCCAGGTTTTTTTTTTTTTTTTGGTTTTTTTTTTTTTTTGTCTGTGTGATAAAATACTGATAATAAACAAGGGAAAAAGGATTATTTTGGCTCAGGCCTTCAGAGGTTATAGTGTTCTTGCTGTAGCTCAAATGGGTACTGTGTTTATTACAGTGTAAATATATATATGTATCCATTTTCCTGAGATTGTGATTTCTTCCGTGGTGGGTTCACAACCATTCATTTTTGTATATCTGGTATGTGGAATGGGTCTTTGTGTAAAGAAGACACCTCGTGCTGAAAATGAATGAATTTCTTTATTGTTTTATTTTCAAAAGAAATATGTGCTTATTATTAAAAATTTAAACATTGTGTAGGTATAGAAAATAATGACAGAACCAATCTTGCCTTTGAATCCCAGGAGTTTGAGAGCATCCTTCTATTTTTTGGCTATCTGAAAGTTATGAAAATAATTATCCTGTTAAAGAGCTTACTAATTCATTCTGTTCTTTCTTTTGGTGAGGACATAGTGGATAGCCTTCCTTTAGCCTTATTATTCCCTACAGGCCGGGCTTTTAAGAGATAACTTTCACTAATCTTCACAGTTCAGGCACTCAGGCAGGGGATGATGTCATGTTAGGCTCCCAAGGCAGGAAGATGAGAAGATTCCAGAAGGATGAGCTTCAGAGAGAAGTTAGGAGCCTCGGAGCCTAGAGGGACCAAACTATGAAACAAAGAAAGTCGTGCATCCTGAAAACTAAGAGAACAAAGGAAGCTGCTCATGTCCGTTTCTCCATGGTAGCACACAGGATGTGAGGATCCTGCAGCCGTGGTATGGACCAGCTGCTCAGAAAGTGACAGCCAGAAGCATGAGCGCAAACGCTGAAGGTTGGGTTACAGAAGACATGCCACTCTTCCCACCTTTCGTCAGTATTCTTAACTCTTTAGACCTTTACATGTGTCCAACAGACAGTCAGGGTCTGGCTTCTAGCTGGGCAGGACTAGGCTGAGAATACTGTCGCCATGTTTAATGACAGCCTGACTTCCGAAGCCGTGTTCACACCATGGCTGACACATTCATTTTAGTGTCTCTTACCTTGCTTCATAAGGCAGAAAAGAAATGACCTCGTAGTTAGACACAGGTGCAGCATGCTTTGCAGACAGCGGTGGTGCCGTCGGCCACTGTTCAGCTGGTGTTTTACAGGTGCTATGTACACAGCACTTGGGAACAGAACATAACTGGAGTTCTGCTGTATAATAAATGGAAGCAGAGGTTGTAATTTGGAACTTGGACAGTCTCATAGTGTGTATATTAAAACATTTTGTCATCTCCAAAGTGCGGTAGACATCAGAACGAAAATTCTCCTGTTTGATTTATTAATTTACTCAATCAATTCAACTGTGACCTCTGAATCTAATTTTTTTTTTCCTCTTAAAACAGGGCATTGATTTCTCTCTCCCAGGCGGCCTCAAGGATTCAGCACCTTGCTCAGTAATTGGGATATTGAATGTCCCTGGAAGGCCCATGTTCTGAAGGCTTGTTTCCCAGAGTGGGGCACATTTGGGAGGTTGTGGAGTTTTTAAGAGGCAGAGTAGGTGGTGGAAGTTGGGGCACTGGAAGAGTGAGGGGGATATTGGGACTCACAGCTCCTTCTGTTCACTTCTAGTTTCCCAACCACCCTTAGGAGCACAGCCACTCCTAGCACAGTGTCACCCCTGACTGTGTCACCAAAGGCAGTAACATACGTTGACTGTGGACTGAGCTTGAGGTGCGCCTTTCTTCCTTTCACGCTAACTCGTCTCGCATGGCCACTGCAGTAATGAGAAGCTGCATACAGGTGTATAGGACGGCAGGCCGGGGTGCATCGCTCCACACCTGGCTCACCTGCTAATGGAGCACACCTGGAGATAAGGGCCCCGTTTCCTGCCCCTGCGAGGGCTGGTACAGGTTCTCCATAGTTGACATGTAGTTTTGCTTGTTAACTTCTCTCACTGCATTAGGATGTCTGAGCTGACTTGGCACATGAACAGAATCTTAGATGCAATGTCATATTTCAGATAAGGCAAATTTAGAGATCTTTAGATGAATGAATGGTTCATACTCATCCGAAGAGATGATTTTCTTCTGGATGCAGTAAGAGCTACATCAGCCTTCCCCACTGTGAAATACATTTTATCTCCAAACTAGTAGCATGCTTCTGAAAGCAAAACAAGCAAACAACCCCCCAAACAAACAAACAAACAAAAACAAACAAAAAACATGACTGGATATTTACATCCAGGCAAATGATGACGGCAGGCCTTCTGATTGGGTTTGGAATGCTTCATTTGGGATCTGCTTCAATTGAAGCGGGAAAATTTCATAAAAGAACTCTGTTGATGATGAACTGATATTACAAGTGCATTCTAGTCCTGGCTGGATGTTTTCCAGAGGGTGGTTGTTATTGGAAAAGTTGGAGATCCTGCTGAATGAAGAGTGTGACTACTTGTCTTTACATATTTAAATAGTGGTAACAGTACCATGATTAATGGGTTTATCATGGGCTAAGAGGAGAACTTCCCATTCTCAATCCTAGCAAACAGCATCTTATGCTCTTTTACCCTCTACCCACTGTGTAGCCACAGGGGTGTTTAGTGCCTGAACTACAAAGCTCTGTGGTGCAAAGAGTATGCAAAGACTGTTTGCAGATTCCCACTGACACACCCAGAGTCCTGCTCAAGTGTGCAAGAGGTGCGCTAGCATTTTCATGTGAGCGGTAGGACTGCAGGGTAGAACAAAGACTATTAGCAGAGCAGTTGGGTTTGAAATTTTGCTCTGTATGCTTATCTACTTAGCAATTTTGTGACCTCTGATATTATAGGGGTATTGACTATTGGGGACACTATAAACAACAACGCATTGTATATTTCAAATTGCTGGAAGATAGAATATGGAAATTTTCCACAACTAAGAAATGATCAGTGTTTAAGGTAATGTGCATACTAATTATGTTGCTTTGACTTTTGTACAGTGTATACATATGTAAAAACGCTGCATTTAACACCATAAATATGCTCAATTATTAGCTGCCCAATAAAACAAAAAATATGGGGATAATAGTGGCTCCTGGTTCTGTTGTGGGGATTGAATGGCTGCTTGTTAGATGCTTGTAACAACAGCACATAGCATTATCGTAGGAACTATGTAAGCATATAAGTTAAAAATGCAGATAGTTTGCATGTGTGGTCCGGGACTAGTTGCATTAAGTGTGATGTGCCCAGTACATAAATGTGGGCATAAATGAAAGGGACTAAAGAAAGGTGAAGGCTAGAGATGGCAACAGGATTTTAAATAGAGGAACAGCGGAAGCTATTCCACAGGAGGCTGTAAGATGGAAATCTCTGTGTTATAAGAGCTGCTACTTCTTGAATATAGTGTACTCTCGAGACAAATGTAAGATTCTCTCTGTTTTATTATTTGGAGCCGCTGAATTTTGCAGAGATTCTGCCGCAAACATTTTCATTGTTGTTAATATTGTCATCATAATCATCAATATTTTACTCATTGTCATAAAATATAAATTCATTAAATTGTTTTTACAGTTCCCTATTTTTCTTAAACACAGTGGGTTCAATTTCTAGACCTACAGATTCTGAAATGATAGGTTTCTTCCTTCTTTTCTTCTTATTGAATCTGATGAGGCCATAGGGGATTTATGTGTCTATCGTTGAGTTGTCTGAATGAAGCAGGAAAATAGAAACATTTGCGGACCTGACAGCGCAGCATTCAGTAGCGAGCGCTTCTAAACCCTAGATAGAATGGGCTCAGAATCACTGTCACAGAGTGAGACAAGCAAGGTCATCTTGTTATCTGGTTTCCAGGTCTCCTGATGGATGTCAGGGAAAGAAAAGAAAAACATCCAGAAGCTTAAACATTAGGGAAGCAGAGGAAGTAGAAGAGAGGGCACAGGGGGCTGGAATTAGGAAAGATTATATTCAAATTCTGGCTGTGGCATTTATTTTGTGACCCCCAGGAATTTATGAGGTGATGACAGTGTATCGAACCTCACACAGTCAAAGAAATCAAAATCAGAGAATCAAAAGAGATCACTCCATAGGTCCATGCACAGTCTCTTTCCATTTCTCACACATTCCCCAAACTGCCTTTTGTCTTCTCTTTGTTTGTGTCTGTTCGTGTGAGCACCCATGCTGATGTGTGTGGAGGGGTTACATGTGTGTGACTGTGCATATGTCATGGACATGCGCATGTGTCATGGCCACATCTGTGTTACTTTTGAGACAGGGTCTCTTCATACGGCGTGAAGCTTGTCAGCTAGAATAGGCTGGTGTGACCAGCGAGCCCCACGGACCCTCCCAGCACAGGATTACAGGTACACACAACATACCTGGTGCAGGGGCTGGAATCCCATTTCTCAGGCTCACATGCTGAACATTTTAGTGGCTGAACTGTCTCCCTAGATCCTTGATTATTTCTCGACCGGAGAAATCATGATTGTTATTATTATGCTCTAACATTCAATGCAGTGTCTTACCTTAGTAAATATTAGATAGATGTTGAGTCAATATTGCATAAATAATGACCTAACTAAATACATTTTTATCATCAGTAATTACCTATAATCTCTCAGTTGCTATGCCAAAAACTTGAGAAATAGAAATGAAAATAACAAAAATATCTTTGCTATAGTTGTTTATAAACTAAGAAAAGGGGATATGCAATCTAACGAGTTGTAAGAACTCTCTCGGATGTGGGGAAAGATCCAAGAGGAGATATGTAGTCCAAGTAAACCAAGCAAATACAGTAGAAAAAGGCACTCATGTGCAAGAGCCCAGGAGAGCCAGGGCATGTGAGCTGACATCTGCAATCATGTGTACCTCCCTAGACAGTTCTGTGTTTGCATTCACACGCGCGTGAGGCGCTGTACCCAGAGTAAACAGTTAGGTAAGGGCAGACCAGGAGAATCTCTGCAGAGTATCATTGGTCACCCGCTCCTTAACCTGCTGGTAAGAGAGACATCAGAGGACTTCATGTCAGGTCTGGCAGGAGTGGACGTTGGTGCCAGAGGAGGCCGTTGCGAGAGTCCAGTAAGAATGGAAGAAGCTGTGGAAGCACACTGGGGCAGAGGCCAGCGGCATTAGCGTTTGTGAGAGGCAAAATCTGGGAAAAGACAAGACATAAAATCCAAAGAAACACAGTGCTGAGCTGTATTCTATATTGGAAGAGCCATGGAAATATTTTTGTGTTTTCTCTAGTTCCATAATTTAACACTAAGAATGGAATCTGACCATAGAAAGTGCAACTGTATAGCATGCCACCTTTCAACATCGACATTGGTTTGTCCTTAAGGTTCTTATCCTAATAAACATTATCTGCAATGTCTGGATTTTCAGTCTGTTTTCCTTTTTCCGGCTCTACCTGCAGCTATGTCATCAGGACGAGGGAGCCACTGAGTAGCATATCTGCTAGAGAAGAGCCATGCCAACAGAGACGTGAAATCTCCCTTCTTAGTTTTGTTTCAGTTAAATTTGTATTATAATATGAAGTTAACCCAGTGGCTACATTGTTTAATGTAGCCAAATAATTGGAGATGTACCAATATTTTCTACAAAATTATTTTCCTGAATTGAGTTGATGTCATCTCTATTCAAGTTTTCATGGCTGTACACAGTACAGAATATGAGCCTTTGGCATATGAGTCTTCCCTTGTAGCTATCAAACATGGAGTGAAACATTCTTCAGCTGCTGTCACTGAATTCTTTGCCATCTTGCTTGAATTATTTGATCACTATTCTTTGTTGTAGCTTGAATGAACTTAAGTCCTTTTGGTTGGTGAAATTCTCTTGTATTTCAGTCTGTTTGCTTCTTATTTTAAGTCCTTTAATGATGAGTAAATTTCTTGACTTTGCAGTGAAACATTAAAAGCAATTTTTGTTATTTGGTAATTTTGCATATATTTTGATCATATTCACCCTACTTCTATCCTTTCTTAATTACTCCCAGATTCACACTTTCACATCTTCCCACATTCTCCCATCTTCCAGCACATTGATTTGTTATTTATTTATTTATTTAATTTATTTATATATTTCTACCAAGTCAGTTTTGTGCTGTTTCTGTGCTCATGGCTATGGAGGAATCACGAGGCTATGGCTAACCTACCAGGGCCCACACCCTTAAGGAAACCTGAGTCTCCATCTCCAAGAAGCCATTGACTATCAATAGCCCTGGGTTGGAGCTGAGGGCTTCTGAACTGCCCTTACCCATGCTGCCATGTCGATGGGTAGGCCTCTACAGCTGCTGTGAGTTCATGAGCGCACTTGCCCTGCGATGGACAGAAGGCACTGTTTGGCTTGGATCCTCCCAGATATCTTCCCATGCCACTTCTGCCCTGGTTCCTGAGCACTGGGAGGTGATATTAATACCTTATTTGTGCCTGAGCACTCCATCGACAATTATTTTCAGCACTTTACCCAGCTGTGAATTTCGATATTAACCGCTGTCCACTCTGATCAGATCTGAGAGCTATGATAATCTCTGGTTAGAGAGATGGGAATTTAGAGGGCAGTCGGATACTATATTGGTTTAGCAAGATAATAGTAGTAAGTTTGCCCATGTGGCCTGTGAGATCCACAGATCTCATATCCGAGGGTTTCGGACTAGATTTATAGCACCAGGCCTGTGTTTCCTGCGGTGGAGCAGGCCTTAAGTCTAATTGGCAAGCAGCTAGTTACCTGACATAGGAAAAGCCATTGGTTGTCAAATCAGAAACCTAATGCCAGGTGTGGACTACCTTCCCCTGACAGAGATGTCCTAGAGACACCTAGATAGCGGCGTCACTCTTTACAGCCCCCGTGGGCGTATGTCGCCATCTTCGATGCTTGTCTTTTGTGGTCAGGAAGGTTCACAGCTGGATCAGACTGCCAGCTCTCTCCTACCCAGCAGCACACACAGCACTTCATGGTCATATGGAAGCTAGCTAGTGGGGAGAAAGCGTCAGAGCTTTGCCATGTGCCCTGAGTGTGTCCTGTGCTCAGCAGTGAGGCCTTTTCACCAAGTTACGGCAGGCAAAGAGCAATGCTAGTCATCCTTCTTCCCAAATGGGAATTTTAACAGAAAGTTATATATTGGAGCCTATTATGTTCTATGGTGGTAGACTGTTCAGTTAAAAATAATATTTTACGTGTCTTGAATTGTATCCTAAACACTTGGTTATTAGTTTTGCGTACACTCATCACTCAACGCCAGTAATATTTCATAACATATAAAAGGGATTGATTATTTCCTTGATGGTTGTCGAACTATTATAAACAATGTAATGTTATAGATGTTATAGTATAATTCTAAGGGTGCATATTTGTAAGTAATGCCAGGCTTCAAGTTATTGGGAATGAAATAAGATACAGGTGTGTCTAAACAGAAGAGCATCATATGGGTTGGTAACTGAGAAAAGAAAACGGATCACAGCTGGTTTTCTACACACTATGGATCTGTAGGAAAAACGTTGCTGTGCTTTCTGTTTTGAATGTTGAAATGTGAGGATGACACCTGTAATGGTCCTAGGCTAATCCTCTCAGCCCTGTGTGATGAGTGCACTAGAAAGCTGTGGCCGGCACACGGTCACCTCAATCAAGTGTCTTGTGAAGAAGCTGGGAGATCAGCCACCTCCATGAAAGTACCACAGAATCTTATAAACCTTGTAGGATGTAAATGCACGTTTCCATGACGATGATAAGATTTATCTCCTGACGTTTTATCTCAGAGGCATGAAGGTTATCAAAATGGTGGATAGGAGCTGTCATTGATGGGTGTTTCAAATGTAACATATCAATTACATCGGGAAATAGAGAAGAGGCAATAATTATGGTTCTAATAAAGGAGATGAGAGGAAAAAGATAGTTATTAAAAGGAAAAATATGAAAATATCAACAGAAGGCAAACCTTATATATTTTTAGACTGTTGGATATAGAGATCTTCTGTAATAGTTTGGACTTTTGGGCTGTATCAGTAGACAGAATTATTTAAAGGAATGAATGTGAAACCCATAGACAACCCATGCTTTTGCCCTGGATCTTATATTCCTGAGAAAAGCACATTTCTTGGAGAAAATTTTGATCAAATACATTTTACATTTGTTCTGTGACATAGTTCATTCTTTACTTATTAAACACATTGGTGAAATGAAAAATTAGGCAGCAGAGAATATAAAAGTCTTTCTGAACATCTTCATGATCAGTACTGCAAACAATACAGCCATCTACTCGTTCTGGGTTTGTCACAGCTGAATTTTGTTCTGTTAGTTTTCTGTTACTATGACAAAATGCCTGTGTGCTGGCTAGTTTAATGCCAACTTGGCACAAGGTCTTGTCACCAGAGTGGAGGAAGCCTCAACCGAGAACATGTGTCCATAAGACCAGGCTGTAGCTAAACCTATTGGACCTTTCCTGAATTAGTAATGACAAAGCAGGGGTAAGCAAACCACAGGAGCTGGTCAGGAAGGAGCCTGCCTCCATGGCCTCTGCATCAGCCCCTGCCTCTAGGTTCCTTTCCTGTTTGAGTTGCTGAACTGACCTCCTTTGATGATGGAGAGCAATTTTAAAGTGTAAGCTTCCTATCTGTCTCCCCAAATTGATTTGGTCATGGTGTTTCATCAGAGTAATAATGACTCTGACTATGACGACCTGGCACAGTTGGCTCATAAGAAGGGTTCACTGTGGGTCGAGATACTGAGGCGGCCGCCCATTGTCACTCTGTCCTGTTGTTTGTACCTGAGGCAGCCCAGTACATCATGTTTGGAATCGTGGAGTGTTAGAGGCCTGTTCACCTCAAGGTGAACCAGAGCTCTGTAGACAAAGGGAGGATGGCAGTGAGGGTCTCAGGGTTGTCTGGAAGGACAGGTCCTCGCTGATCCCTGCAAGGCACTGCCTCTTGCAGGTTGCACTGTCTTTGTGTTACATGGAGAAACTCGCTCTCTAACGTGAGAATCTGGAGGACACTGCAATCGCTAGCCAGCCCGTTAACTTGCACATGTCTCCCAGAGATCCTGTGGTAGCCGGGCACATATCTCAATGATCTGAACACCGAGGCTAGAAAACATTTTATTTTGTATATCTTCCTAAACTTTTTATGTTATAGCATGGGTGTCTCACCATGCTTAGCCAATTCTGTGCCTCGGATGCCTTTCCTTTGTTGTCTGTAGAAGATTGTTGATGAATTTTCAGAATGTTTTAATGCATAAAGTACCCAGGGTTCTTAGAGAAACCATTCATGAGAAGATGCTGTTTTCCAAATTTTATAAAATAAAAGCATAACATGTGATAGATGTCTTCAGTACTCTAATTTGAGGTGATGATGAAGATAATTAGAACTGAGGGCTGTTATAAATTAATGCAATATACAAACAAGTGTGAATCTCTTAATGACCCAAGATTGGCTAACACTACGAGAACATGTGATTTATACCCATAATTCAGGGAAATGGGAAATTTCCGAAGGAGATAGGGAAAACAAAGATTAATAGTTTTTTCTCATTCAAATTAATGAGTTCCCCGTGTCCTATCCCTCATCTCTTTGTGAGTCCAAGGACCCCAGGTTGAGAATGAATCATGTAGATTTTTCTAATTCTGTCCTTTATAGTTGACTCCACTTTCACAGGGAGAGGGAAAATGTCTATAAATACCTATATTAATATAATAAATGAGAAACTAGATGAATCCTGAAATATTTATTGCAATTAGAATACTAGCCCCTGGTAGAAAGTATTGATGTCTGAAAATGCCTTTCTAGCCCTCCTTCTCTTTAACAAAATTAGTATGGTTTTCGGTGGAAAATTATTTTAAAATTGCAAACTAACATTTAGAAAATGATATTTTTAATGTCTGTGGTGCATAGTTTTTAGTATTTTATAAATCATAAAAGATAATGTGCAGCTTAAAAGTATGTGTCAATAGCCAATAATTGTGTTTTTTAATTTAAATTTATTTTAAAGATTTATTCACTTTACATCCTGATTGTAGCCCCCTTCCTTGTGTCCACCCAGTGCCACTCTCCCTTTTTCTTTCCCCATCTTCTCCCCTAGTCCTCCGAAATGGGGAGCCCTCCTCCCCTATCAACTGACCCCAGTCTATCAAGTCTCGTCAGGACTGCCTGCATCCTCTTCCTCTGTAGCCTGGCAAGGCTGCTCCACCAGGGGGAAGTGACCAAGGAGCAGACAACAGAGTCCATGTCAGAGACAGCCCCTGCTCCCCTTACTGGGGAGCCCACATGGCGACTGAGCTTCCTGCCGGCTACATCTGAGCAGGGTGTAGTTCTTCTCCATACATGGTCCTTGGTTGGTGCATCGTCTGTGTTGCCTTCCAAAAGGAACATCAGTGAGAGAACAGAGTGACCACTGACTGGCCTTGGCCCAAATCTGAGTGTTTCATTCCATTTTATAATGCTTCTTGATAAACAAATTTGTAGGAGAAGCACACTTTAAAAATAAGTATCTCAAAGTTATTGAAGGGCCAGAGAAAGTGGTTGCAATGGCAGCTATATATCTGGTCAGGATGGATTCCGGTCTTCTGTAGTGTGTGAACCACCACCTAGTCTATCTCATAGCATCTGCAGCCAGGCAGAATGGCAGATTATTTCCCATTCTCCACACCCTAGGAGCATGACAGCACTGGAGAGCCTCATGGTTTCTTCTTGGTAGTCATTTGGGTGTACTAGTGTGACTTTGTTTCTGGGGCACAAATCCATCTCTAAAATTACTAACCTTTGCCTTAGTCTTAGATAACAACCTTTTTCATCACAAAGAATGTTAAGAATGCATCTTCCACATTTTTTTTCAAGTATGTCTTGCATCTTTGGGCTGGCTCTGCCAATGTGCAGGGGGTGTGGAAGTAATGTAAGGAGTGAGGCCTCCTCCACATTCCCTGCAGAACGGAGATCACTGGAGGAAATGTGTCTTCTCTTCTCACAGAGCCGCTTTAAACTGGCTCATGCTGGAGGATGCTTCAGAGAAGGTGAGGTGGGACGCTAGTTACTTTCTTGCTTCAGAAAGGCTTTAGAGTTGTAAGAGAGTGTTTCGGCTGGCCTTGGCTCGCCCACAGTGAGCAGGTGATTCATACAGCCTAGCAGCTGCCAAATGTTGAACAACTTGGTCTATGAGGTAGAGCCTGCCGTCATGAGGGTTACAAACAGAATGTAAACTGGTCACAGAGCTCAAACCTCTGTGACTCTTAATCCATGTCCTTCCCTACCTCATCTCCCAGATTTATTTTGTTGTTCAAAAGAGTGAATGCTGGGTAAATGAGAGATTTTCCTTCTCCAAAGCCGTCCACTGTCACCCCGGGCTATTTCTCAAAGGCAAAGGTATAGGACTTTGCATGGATTAAATAAAAAAAAAATTGCAAGCATTACAAGTTGACATTTCAAAATGCTGAAATTTAAAAACAACAGTAAAAAAAGTCTTAATTAAGAAAAAGTAAGTGGAAATTGACATTTCCTACCATTCACGGAGGAGTTTGCCAGCTAATAACTTCACATCAAATCCTTGCTTTGAAGCCATCATATAAATATGGAATGACATCGTGATACTGTGTAGAAAATGGTGGTCTTGGCATCCAGCTGGCTTCTGTCCCTTATTGGTCCCCTTCAAAAAGTGACACTTACTTTTCTTTGGCCATTCTCAGTAAGAGGTGACTTTCTTTAAGCAATCCCAGTTTAATTAACATGTGTTGTTGACAGTCATTCACCTAAAACCCCTTGAAATACAGCAACTATTTTTGTACTGTTAAAAGAGAAAGTTTCTATTTAGGAATTTTTAGAAGAACAGTAGACACATAGTCTGATAAAAACAAAATTAAACTTTTCTGACAGAGTGCTATAGGATTAAGGTGAGCTTTCATGCCTGCTAGGCCTGAGGGATAACACTGGGCCTATGATCCTCCTCCTCCCATTTCACCCAGGTAGACACAGTTCATGTCTGTGGTCAAGAATGTCCTATGGATGGTAAACTAGGTAAAGATGATTCCATTCAGTATCATCTTTAGAGGAAATTTTAATCCAGTGACATGGCTGCTTTGATCACATCCAAAGACACTGTAAGTCTGTGTGATCCCACTGGAATTCAGACACACCAAACAAGTTTTATATCTCTGGCTGGAATATGGACATGCCCTTAATACATACCTTTAATGCCAAACAATGAAGGTAAACATAGTTTCTAAAAGGAAGCACACATGTTTGAAAGTGAAGTCTAACTCAGGGACAGACACGGTGATGAATCAGAGAAAGATTTGACAGAATGAGTCAAGAGATAAGTTATGCCAAACTCTCAAGAGAGCAGATCAGAAAGAGAAGCTACTCAAGAGCAGGAGCATAGAGTTGGGAGAGTAGAGAAGATAATAAAGTAGAACACAGTAGAGAGCTCAGTAGAGAAGACAATTCAGTAGAGCTGAGTTCAGTACAGAGCAGTATAGTGCAGGTACTTCAGTGCGGTTCAGGTGAGTTCAGTGCAGCTCAGTTCCTGGAGTTCAGAAGCAGAGCAATTCAGGAGAAGCCGAGAAGCCAGTTTGAATCACTTAGTACAGAGAGGAGTTTGAGCCAGAACAGCTGAGTTGAATCATCCAGAGAGAGTTCAGAAAGAGCTAGAAAGGATGAGCTTATTCAGAAGTCAGCCTCCAAGAAGACAGTTACTTCAGGAGAGTAAAAGACTTCTACAATCACCCAGCAAATTCTGAGCATTTTCCAAGTGTAGTTAAAAGATATAAAGACAGATTTAAGAAAACACGTCTGGGTCGGAATCTCTTGTAGCAGAGGGATAGTAGAGATTTTGTTAAGCTTCTTTGTTGTTTCTCATTATTTAAAAAATATGTCTGTAAGATAACAATGTTCTCTGCTCACGGGCTCTTGCTATGGGCCTTAGCAAGTGAGGTTGCAGTGTTTCCCTTGGCCTGATTCTACACTAATGATCAGGTCTCAGACCACTTTATCTCTTGAGTCTTCTAATGTTCTGTGGGAAATACTGTTTTTCCAAATATGAGAATCTTCTATGTTCTCCAGTTTGGTGAGCACAAGCCGCTATAGCTCCCAAGAGTGTGGTCAGACCTCTGAGAAACCACTCGCACATGGTGTGTGCGGATGGAGAGCTTCTCTGACCGTCCAGAGCAGAGTCCAGGCAGCAGGGCAGTAAATGGTGGTTCTCTCTTCTGTGCTTGTCACTTAATGAGTTGCCCCATAGTTAAGTGCCAATGAGAAACTGAACATTAAAATGTACTTTTATTCATGATTTCCTTTTTCCCTTTCTTCCCTTCAGGTCCTCCCTTGTACCCCACATTGATCTTTTTTTATATTTCTGGCCTTTTTGACTTGGTTGACAAATAACTAAGTATGTACATAGAACCTTCTTGGTCTGTGTTCAGGGCGGACTGCATAGTGTTGGAGAACCAGTTGGCATGCTCATCCCTGGGAAAGAATTTCTTGGTTGCCTGTAGTGCTCCGCCTAGGGTTGAGACCTCATGAGCCTAGCGTTGCCCTCGGTCATGTTTAGACAGCCATGTGGATGAGATGTTGTGGATGTAGCTTCTCTGAGATGCAATCTCACAGCAAACTCTGTGTTCCTCTGGCTCTTAGGGTCTTTCTGCCCTACCTCCTCTCCTGCAATGACCCCTGAGCCTTAGGCATGAGGGTTGTATTATAGATGATGTATCAGCATTTTATCATAGATGTATCAGGATTATATTACAGTTGTATCAGGATTGTGTTATAGATGTATCAGCTGGGACTGGAGTCCAGAAGTTTTGGTTGTTTGTGTCTTTCTGTAACAGTTTCAAATAAATTTTACTTTTTAAATGGTGTGTTCGATATTCATTGATATTCCATTCACATTTTGTTCATCTTTTTCATCTAAAGAATGATAATTTTCCATGGCACTCCAACTGACCACCCATCAGAGTGGGAGACACAAATGTTGTTTGTATTTATTCTCAGTTTGACTATGTAGACATCCTTTGATAGTTCTTGTTTTTCAAAATGTTGTAAATTAAATTTATTTAATATTTTATTGGAATATATTATACATAAAAGGTGTTTTGTTATGACATTTCATACACATATTTTGATCATGTTCACTACAATAGTGCTCTTGTCCTTCTTCTACTCCTATGAACCCCCTTCCTTTTTCTACGTGTCTCCTCAGAGTTTCTGAGATCCTGTTGCTTTCAGTGACTGTCAGCATTAGCCAAGATGAATATACTCCAAGATACTTGACTTCAGATTTTCATTAGAATTCATTTTTTCAACAAACACTTATTGAGTACCCATTCAATAAATGCTCTACATGCCAGACACATTTCAGGTACTAATAAATCAAAACTGAGCAAAATAAGTATAGTGTCCACCTCCCGGGGGGGGGGGGGGGGCTGCCTGTCTTTCAGTGCAGAAAGCTACACTCTGACTATGCCTAGAGAGCCCTGTCTCTCATCTCACGTAGACTAACAGGGCATTTTCGATGTCTTCACCTAACCCTCTATAACAGACTCTAAATCTTTAGGTGTGATCTTACTTTACTTTTTTTTACTGATGAATACTTTAATTATTCGTAATTACAGATTATAGAGAATTGTTTGTGTGTGTGTACATGATATACTGGTCCATCAGGAAGGTTAGTGCTCCCCCCCTCTTTTTATTTCTCTTTATCTGGAGCCTCTTCGTTCATCTCTTCTTGTTCCTCATAAACTGTTTAACGAGTTGTTCTGAGCTATCTATAATCGTGAGGCTAGAACACCAAAACATAGCATCTTTCATCATGCTTTGATACCCATTATTTATTATTTTCCTCCTCCCTGTGGCCATCCCACTTCTTCCTACCCTTGAGGAACCACTGTTCTACTCAGAAGAACTTTTAAAGAGGCAGTTCCGTATCCAAGTGGGTTCCATTGTAATAGGAACAGGGACTGTCTCTGACATGAACTGATTGGCCTGCTCTTTAATTACCTTCCCCTGAGGGGGAAGCAGCTTTACCAGGCCACAGAAGAAGACAATGCAGCCACTCCTGATGAGACCTAATTGACTAGGATCAGAAGGAAGGAAAAGAAGACCTCCCCTATCAGTGGACTTGGGGAGGGGCATGCATGCAGAGGGTGGAGGAAGGGAGGGATTGGGATGGGAGGAGGTAGGGAACCACAGGGGGGATACAAAGTGAATAAAGTGTAATTAATAAAGAATTAAAAAAATGATTAAAAAAAGAGAACATAGAGTATTCACTCTCTGTGTAATTGATCTCTGGTTTCAACTTAATCTACTTTCTTTGCTTTTCCTTAGTGGGAAAGAAGAGATCTGTTCTTCTATTTGAATATAATTTATGCTATTAAACTCTGTATTAGGATTTGTCAAGGCACTGTACCATGAAATACCATGTAGATGCTTTAAATTTTACAGTGAACTATCAGCTTGCTTCTTTTAATTCTCTCTATGCTTATATAAACTGGTTTTGCTCATTTAAAAAGTATAGTGCTGACTTTATGAGTACCACATGATGCTATAAAGTTTATAAAGTAGTTGTGACTAGGATGAGAAATTGTATTATGCTTTAAAAAAAACAGGAGTCACTTGTATGTAGAAGGGGAAGGAAAGATACATTGTCTTTGCTGAATATTGGCTACCTTTGCCTTACACGTGAGACTTTTCTTCATAGGAAAGATTATTCATGGAACAGATTCTGAGTATTCAGGCCATAAAAATGCGCATGGAACCGGGCTTATTAGGGGACCAATTCCAGTGGAACTAGAACAAGAATTGGCCCTTAGAGAACATAACCAGGTACCTTTATGTTCTGGTGTTTGGCTTGAGGTAATAGTTTGATTGTCAGTGGCTATATTCCTCAGAGCCTTGCTGGGAGTCCAGGATTGTACGCAGAAAGCTAGATGCCAGCAGGCCCAGCAGGGTGATTCATCAAAGTGGCTGAGGTGGTTGATTACAGCAGAGAGGCTAGCTGAGGGCACAGCTGCATTCTAGCCGGTTTACAGGATGAATTCCCAACAATTAGGACAGTTATAAGCCCTTTATGGGCATTTGATCAATTTGTGTACCTTCTTTTTCCTGACCAAATTGCATTTTTGTGATTGTGGATGTGGAAGTGTCTCGCATAGCGTCGGATTGTTGGGAGATCTCTCTTGAGAGCGAAAGCCCAGCCGGGCCTGAAGACAGTGTTCTTCTCGTTCAACAATTCCCAATACTATGATGTCAGCTCCACCATGGTACTAATTAAGGAAAATAAACACATTTATTTATTATAGATATTTAAATCACTGCAGAGATATACATCTGTGAAAGCTCATGTCGAGGAGCCCAGTTGTCTCCGCACTTCCTGCATCTGTGTTAACTTGTGGATGCTTCTCAGTTGTACACAAAAGGAGTCACATTTTATGTGAATAGGTTTATGAAGACCTTGCCTTCTTCAAAACTCATATAACTCAACGTTAATTTTTCTATTGTAACAAATTATAATGTGTGCTCTAAGATTTTATAAATCTAGTTCAATGGTAGTACAGGTTTATTTTAAACATACTTTTATGTACATCAAACAATATAAGAATAGCATATGAATATAATAAAACTTAAAGCCATGAACCTTTACCTAACTTTTTAAGCTCATCCAGTTTTAGTCCAGCTCTTGATTTGAGGGCACATTTAATGGCGTGAGCACTCAATGAATTTTGGGCTATTGTTAAGGGATATAGGACCAACACTGAATTACAGTAGCATTACATATTAAAAGAACAGCGTGATCGTTAGGAAATCATTCAAGCTCTAAAGCCAAGCGCGGCTCATGGGATACTTCTGTTTCTAGTGTTTCCGTTTATCTGCCCTTATTGCCTGGCACTAAGGCAGAAATGCTGTTGGGGTCAGCTATGTAATTGCCAGCTTTGGAGGATGTGACTTCCCTCTCTCTCTCTCCTCCCTCTGCCTCTGCTTCTTCCTCTGTCTCTCCCTCTCCTACCCCACTCTGTGTTTTCATATCATTATATGTAATATAGATATATGATGTAATTAAATTGTACCCCTTCATTTCAGCATTAATCAGTTTTGTGTAACATGAGAATAGGGCAATCTGCATCCAGCACTATGGTGATAACTGAATAAATGTTAGAAGAGATTTTCCTAATAATTTTGTTTATTGTGATGCTGGGGATCAAATCCAAGTCCTCACACATTCTAGGCAAATGCTCCACCACAGATCTGTGTCGCAACCACTGGAAATCAAGAAAGAACTTCTCTCTCTTCTTTAAAATAGCAAAAGGGTGTGGTGGTCCATGCCTTCAATCCCAGCACTCAGGGAGGCAGAGGCAGGCAGATCAATGTGAGTTCAGTTCAAGGTCAGCCTGGTCTACAAAGTGAGTCCAGCCAAGGCTACACCTAAAAACCCTCAAGACAAACAAACAAACAAACAACAACAAAACCCCAGAGAAACAAACAAACAAAAAGACACAATTTTTCTTTGAGTCCATACAACATTTTCCATCATCACCATCTCTTTTTCTTCTTCTTCTTTTTTCCTTCCTTCTCCTCCTCTTTTTCTTTCTCCTACTCCTCTACCTTCCCCTCTTTCTCCTTTTCATCTCCTCCTTTGAAGAGACTATTTTAGAATAGATCAACTGATACTCTGGCTCTTATATCTCCCCTCCCTCTTCTAAAATAGTTTCTGAACCTTAGGTGTAAGGAATCATGTTGTAAATGTATTCATCAGGGATGGCACCCAGGCTCAGTTCTATGCAATTTGATCAGTTTTGGCTTTCTTTAATTGTTTTCATCTGTTGTAAAATCTTTGATGAAAGGTGAGAGCTATATGTAATCTGTGGGTACAAGGAGAACTATATCAATGCATAAACTTAACTGATGTAAACTGGTTTAAGAAATTACCAGTAGTTGGTTCTCTTCTGGGTTCCAAAGCCTCAGGAGCCGTGGGCAGTTGACTTACACCGTAGACTCACAATTCCCTCATACTGATTGGACCTTAGGTCCAATTAAACAGCCTCTGGTTACCTCCAGGATGGAAGTGGCTCTATTGCCCCTTTGGAATACCTTTCAGTGCTGGTCATTGCTATGATCACTGGTGTTACAGCTGGATGGGACTATTGACTGCTTTTCTCCCGTGGCAGCTTACATGGCTCTTTCTGATAACATGAAAGCTAGTCCTCAGGAAGGAGGCTTTTAGTTCTGATCCAGTTCAATTTCTCCCAGTCCTCTGTCCAAAGTGTATATGTGTGTGTGTGGCGGGGGCATCTTCAACATTAGAGTCTTTTGTTTTTTAGAAGGCAACCAGTGACAATAACAATAGCATATATTATCATAGATAACCCAGCATACTGTGGGCAACTCATAAAAACTGTGGATTTCAGGTTCTGCTTCCATTTAGAGAACCCATGGAAGGGTGCTGATGGTGTCATGCTAATGGCGGGCACAGGAGCTTTTTTTCCTTAATTGCTTAACACTATCAGCTAGGATACTGCCTTGAAGAGATGAAGTCTTCTTCGGTGCATGATGGTTGAATACTGCAGGCAAGGTGCTGAGAATCCTAACCAGCCATGATGAAGAGTGATGGCCTTAAAAGGAAAGGATTTACTGAACAGCTCACAAATCCTTCTGACCTCAGACCTGTAGCATCCAGAAAATCATATTCTAAGAAATCATATTCTAAAAGCAAATGTGCAACTTACTTCTTAGAATTTAAAGCATATTTCTGCCTAATAACAGTGATATAAATAGTGTGATCTCTAGACTAGTCCATAAAAAGCCATTTAACTCACAGTGTTTCTGAAATATGGCAATAATAACGTAATAGCTTACCACCTTCTGGAATAGTCTATGAGAAAAACAGGTTTCAAGTTTCAGCTCTGCTGCTGGGTCCACACCCAGCAGGATTTTCATCCCTCCATTTCTTCTCCTTAGTTCTGTTTAGAGTTCAAGTAGCAGGACCAAGGACATTTTGATGTATTTTCAGTTTTAGTCAGAAAAAGGAAGGTTAATTTTTGGATGGTCTAGTAGTAGATTGGAAATTCTGGTTAGGGGAGGACATTTTGGTAGCTATAGTGTAAAAGTAAATTCAATGTAAAATATGTTAGGAACATTGCCAGTGGTTTATATACAGTTTTATATATGGTATTGTGCTTATTTAATTAAGACCAGAATTTTAACTGAAAAAGACTATAAACTGTATAGTTAAAATTAAATTAGAAGGATAAGCTATATTAAATTTGCATAGAGATTTTCTTTAGCAGGTCTTACCAGGTGAGTCACTCATACCTTGGGGATATTAGCTTTAGAAGTTCTAGAAGGAATCACTTAGTAAATTACTGCTACAGCAAACCAAAAGATACCTAAAGAATACTAAGAAGTGCTGTAATTTTCTGGGGATGAGCATCATGCCCTGTTCACAGTGTTATCCTTTGAGAGTTGGTACCACATTTAACAAACAGACATCTGATGACTCAACCAGAGAGCTAAATTTAGAAAGAAGAAACACAAGTGAAAACCTAATGAAATCAAGTCTAAAGATTCATACAATGTCCTTTTTAGACAGGATGAGTATGATATAAGGGTTGGAATGCTACCACTCAGAGGAGGCAGAGAATTACGTTGCCAGTGCTTGTCATCAAGGAACTCAGGTTCTTGGCTGTCTAGGTAAGGTGGCTTTCCCCAGATGCCCTACAATACTGCATGCTCGTGGCCGGCTGTGGTCAGTGAGTTACTGATAGAAACGATGCTTCTAGAACAATGCTTTCTCTATGGAGCATCTGACATTGCAGCTCTGTTTCTGCCTGACTACACTGGGTAATGATCTGATGTTGCTCATTAGCCTAGATCCCTGTGATGGGCAAAAGTCGACAGAGTGGTCTTACTAGGCCACTAGTAAGGAAGAGGATGCAGCCAGTCCTGATGAGACCTGATAGGCTAGGGTCAGATAGTAGGGGGGAGGACCTTCCCTATCAGTGGACTAGGGGAGGGGCATAGGGGGAGGAGAAGGAGGGAGAGTAGGACTGGGAGAAGATGAGGGAGGGGGATAAGGTCGGGATACAAAGTAAATAAATTATGATTAATAATAATAATAATGATGATAATAAAGAAAAAAGTCAACAGAGTGATGGTGTGCATTTTAGTTCAAATCCCCTTTAAGGAACAAGAGGAGACCAATACAAGAGGCTTAAAGCAGTGCTATTTTAAGAACACCAGTGTACGTGGTCACTGCCCTTTAACCTTTATGTCTTCAACGGACTGGAGGTTGGGGCTGTTATTGCTGCAGCTTGAGCTCCTACTTAGATGCAAATGAAAGAAAAGCTTCAGGAGTAATCTGGGGGCTAGAGATGTGGTTCAGAGGTGAAGAACACTTGACGCTCTTGAGGACAGGAATGTAATTCTCTGTCCCTCCTGTGTTCAGAACTGCTGGAAATGCTCTAGAGCATCTAATGCCATCTTCTGTAGGGCACATACATATTCAGATACATATGTAAAAGTAAAATAAATATTCCAAAAATAGGTAAAGAGAATGGATGCTCAGACAGAAGTCAACACATAGATCTTTCTCCCGTGTATCTGTGGATGTGTGTAGGAACCAAGAGGTAAGCACCTTTCTGGATATTTCTGCTTAAATGTGGGAGATGTGTCATTGATGTTTTTTCCTCTATATTTTTTTGTGATTCATTTTGGATGAAATTCTTGGATCTACAAATTCTTGGATTTACATATTCCTGAAAAATTAGGTATGGAGTCAAGACACCGACTAAAGCAATTGACCGACCTGGGCATTGAACCAGAAATGCTTCTCTTGGTAGGATTATAGCTATAGAAATGCAAGTTCTAAAATGTCATTCAAAGTGGCTTTTTAAGGCAGACCATAATCCACAATCAGCACAATCCTTACAAACAAACTTAATAACGAAAACTAAAAGTTCATTGACATCCATTTAAGCCTGTCTTTAAAGGTCTCCCAAGGTCTATGCTTGTTTTGTAGCTGCAACCTGGTTTCATCTCTGACTTTCTTCCTCTCCTGTGTTGCTTGAGAATTGTGTCTCACACAATTTTAATGTGAACTTTTGGGGAGAAATAGAGTAGAAACCTACTCTGATGAAGGGTATGAGCAAACTGTGCTGAAGGTATAGTCTATGATTAAGGACTATGTCACGATGAGAATAATTGCTTTAATTAGCCATCAAACAGGCTTCAGGGTCAGCAAGACAATAGTTTTCTTTATGTTTTTGATTTAGGGGAAGCAGTTAATGATTTTGTTTTTATTATCTTTACCCCCTGCTTCAGAATTATTTACTTAGCACTTAGACAGCAACAGATATTTGTTATTATAAAATCAATTTCATGCTTGACTGGCCCATCTCTTCCACCTCTGTCATTACTCTTTGAGCTTTGTGTGTTATCATAGGCTCATTTGTGTTTACACAGCAAGTCCACAGTGGGCTTTACCAATAGTCATGTGGGGAATCTGAGTCACACAGCTCCCAGCAGTGTGTTTTTACTCTCAGTTTTAGAGGATTTCCATTTATTCATTTCTCCATTTCTACTGAAATTTCTGACCAAAAGAATAATGTTCATAAAACATAAGTATTGTATTCTGCCTCATTTACCGATATGTCATTAAGATGTTATTATGCATGCAGAATTAAAAAAAAATACCTTGTAGTTTAAGATATGTCTACAAGCAATTCTTTTAGTTAAAAGCATTCTTTGAGATCTTTGTTTATTCAAACTCCATCCTTTTGTTTTCTTCAGCTTTCATGTAAGGATCAAGGTGACAATCATAGCATTCCTGAAATGTCACTAGCTGCGAAGTTAATAATCTAAATGCTAGTGACATTTTTCTTCTCTTCTCTTTGTTGCTGTTGTATGGTTCTGAATTAATTTCCCAAACACACAAAATTATGTTGCAAAGCCTCTCTGTGCCTGTTAGGACAGCTTTGGTGTGTGGCTGTGGATGTGGCCTGGTTCTACATTGTGCCTGTTTCTCCTGAGTTTTTTCTCACGTCCCTCATGACTTCAGACCCGCTGCCTGCTGCACTCAGATACTAGTGTGAGTGATTTACCTGTCTGTGTAATGGTTACAAATGGTCTAAAATAAAATTTCTGCTCCATTGTCCAAGCATCCTGGCATGCTCTTACCGAGGCAGAATCTTCTTGCTTTTTCTTCTTTCCAGACCCACCTCCCTTTCTGTGGGGTTAGACCCAACACTCGACTCTCTCTGATACTTTCATCCAACATGCAGTTTTCTGAAGCCGGAATGCTGCTCTCTGGTTTCCTCTTCCAGTCTTTCCCCATCGGTGGCTTTGCCCTTAACCCCCAGTGTACCCTTTGGGAACAGGTTCTCAAATCCAGTTACTGGCTTTGCTTGGCCTCTCACTATTTGTGTGACATTCAGCAAACTGGAAATATTCTGAACCCCAATTTTTTTTTACTGAGGAAGGTGTACTAAGGTAAATACTCAATTTACCTAGTACATAGTTGCTGGGAGAATCCAATAGAGCAAAAGATATTACCAGAAAGTATGTCATTATCTCATTTCACTGAACACCACAATATAGATTTTTTGTTGGCAAACTAATCTCTATAATCTTTAATTTTTTTTTTTTTTACTTTTAAACCGTGCATCACTTGTTCATAGCTCCTTTATTTATAATAGCCAGAATCTGAAAACAGCCCAGATGTCCTTCAACTGAAGAAAGGATAAGGAAACTTTGGCATATTTATACAATGGAATACTACTCAGCTATTTAAAAACAAAGAACTAATGAAATTTGCAGGCAAATGGATGGAACTAGAAAAGACCATCCTGAGTGAGGTAACCCAGATGCAGAAAGAAGACACACATGGTATATACTCACTTATAAGTGGATTTTAGCAATATAGTACGAGATAAACATACTACAAGACACAGACCCAAAGAAGATAAGTAACAAGGCGGATCCAAGGGAAGCTGCATAAAGCTCACTTGGAAAGGGAGACAGAATAGACAGAGGTAGTGGCTGAAGAGAGGGAACAAGGTAGAAGAGGGAGCACAGAGAGTTAGGAGGGTGGAGATCAGACCTGGGAAAAGTGAGGGCAAGAGGATAAAAGGGCTATAGAGAAAAGAGAAACAAATGATGGGGGCATCTCTGTGATAAGCTGGAGACCTAAGTCATGGTAGGCTCCTGGGATGATATGAGGGGTATTCAAACAGAGACTCCTAGCTGCAGAGGCCATAGGGACTGAAGAGGACACCCACTAACTCGACTAGTCTCCTAGTGGAGGGGAACACCAACTCACCCACAAAAACATCCCAAATTTACCCTGCCTACAAGATGTGCAGGGATAAAGATAGAGCAGATAGATCAGAGATTGAGGGAATGCCTAACCAATGCCAGGCCCAACCAAAGACCCACCCTATGGGATTAGTGCCATACCGACACTATGAATGAAACTCTTCTAAGCCTGCAGACAGGAGCCTGACAGAGTTGTTCTCTGAGAGACTTTACCCAGAAGCACCTCAAAACAGATGCTGGATGCACAGCCAAACATGGGGTGATGAGTAGGGAGTCTTGTGAAAAAGTGGGAGGAAAGAAAAAAGGACCTGGAGGTGACAGGAGCTCCACAAGAAGACCAACAGAGCCAACCAAGGGTCCAGAGGGGCTTGCTGAGACTGAAGCATCAACCAAGGACCATGCATGAACTGGCCTAGGCCTTCTGCAGAGATGTAGCAGATGGGCAGCTTCATGTGGGTCCTCTAGAAAGGGGAGTGTGGACCTCACCAGACAGGGACTCACTTGCCAGCTTTTTGATCACTTCCCCCTGGCAGGACTGCCTTGCCAGGCCACAGGGGAAGAGGACATGCTCAGTCCTAACGTAACTTGATGAGCTGGTCTGGATAGGAAAGGGAGCTCCCCTTTTCTGAGGAATAGGTGAGGGGAAAGAGGAGAGAGGGTGGGACTGGGAGGGGAAGAGGGATGTGGCTACAACCAAGATGTAAAGTGAATAAAAAAATAATTAATTTGAGAAATAAAAAAATAAAAATAAATGAGATCACACACACAAAACAAAACAAAATAAACACCATGTGCCTGAGTGTGGTTCGTGTTTATGAGCACAGTGTCTGTGAAGGTCAGAAGAGGTCACTGGATCCTCAGGAACTGCTTGTGAGTCACTCATTGTTGGTGCTAGTTCAGTTTGGGTCTCCCACAACAGTGTTATGTGTTGTTAACAGCCATGCTCTCTCTCCAGCCCCTCCACAATCTAGGCTAATATAGCCCAGAAAATCCCATGCTGGTCCTACAGCTTAGCAGCCAGCAGTTGTAGCGTGGGAGGCTTGTATGTTGTCAAGTGTGTCAGAATGACCTGGCAATTTGTAGCAATGGATCTGTGGGTTCCACACTCACAGACCCTGCTTATTTGTCTGCTGCCGTATTCAGGGACCTGCATTTCAAAACAAGCATCATGTATTGTGTCTTTATGGATTCTATATAATAAAAAAATCACCATCTGGGTGGCTTGGCTAACAGAAACAGATTGTCTCATGGTTATGGAAGGCTAGATGCAAACAGGCAGAAGTCTGAGTGACTCTACAGGCCTACAGTTCTGTCTTCAGATTCCATTTGTCCTGGAAAGAAGGAAATGTTCTTGCAGATTCCATCTTGTTTCAGCTTGGGACAGATTCCATGGCCTTGTTTTGACATATTCAAAAATAATACTGTTTCCTTTCTTAAATGCCTCCTACCGTGGTGTGTCTTCACTCATACAAATGCTCTCTCTCCCCACATTCAGCATGCTTAAGGAAGCATTCCTTGGATAGTGTGGTCTATATGGCTATAATTTTCTCCTAAGACTTGGTTGATTTTATCTATATTATAGGAGATTCTATGACAGACTGTAAACTGGTCACAACCAGAAAGATGTGTTTTATGCCTCTAGGTATTTCTCATAAGATCTTTTATAGCATGGGATCTCCACCAGGTGCTCAGTAAACAGCCATCTTGTTTATTGTCTAATTAGATGCAAACACAAATAATAGAGCTTTATATTACTGAGTAAGAATTTTGAAAAATGCAAGTTTTCACAAAGGTGACAGGGTTTTCCTAATGTCTTTGGAAAGGGTTGATGGTTAAGTATATTGTAGTGATCAATTAGGATATATGCATTCATTAAAACTATAACTATGGAGATGATATATCAGCATGAAAATGCCATGAATTGTATTTTAAGTGAAGAATCTAGAGTATAAAATTATGCTTGTACTACAGCCATAGCTATAGAAAGTATGAATAAAAGCCAAGAGAATAAAAACTAAAATATAAAAAGTTATATTTGGACCATATATTAATGGGTGAATTATTTTCTCTTAATACTAGAATGCTGCTTTCATAATAATTGGAACACATATGGCAACAGGCAGCCTGGACTGTTGCCAGCTAGAGAAAATAATAGTTTCTAGAACTGGAGAGTGGTGGTTATATAGAGCCTTAAAAAGCCTCCCGGGCATGAACTCTGCAGTTTAATATGTGTGCTAACACGGATAGTTGTGTGTGTTTAATTTTCAGCTTAAACAACAATGAATACTCGGTTAATATGGGAAATATCGTAAAGACATGCCTGTCGTGTCTGTTCCTGGGGCCCTGCCATCTCTACTGTGAACCCCATATATCAATATTTCTTATGTGGCAGAACTGCCAGGAAGGTACCTGAGACCAAAGGCCGTGACAATCAATATGCCAAAGAGTTTTTACCCCACGTCCCTACCAACCTCTTCTGGGGGCTTCCTTGTCTTTTGTCTGTACGGAAAAAAAAAATTCTTGTCTTTGAACCATCGTGTCCATACTGCTGGCATAGCAGTATCCGGTGGGGCCTGTCACGGAAGAGAATGCAGCCCAGCAGAGCGAGTGTTCACTGTGAGTCTCTCGTCTCCTTTCAAGTGCAGCGCCACTGGAAAGGCTCCCTTTTACAGAAGGGCTCAGCAGAATGATTGGCACTCGGTAAGTGCTTAATATTGAATAGGAAAAGCCAAGAGCTAATTTGAAGTCTTTATATAATGTTCTTTGTTTAAAAAAACTGAAGAGGAAAAAACCCAAAATTAGAATACTAAGAACTAGTGCCGTCTTGCACCATACTGTTTTAATTGCTGCTGCTCATGAGAAGAATCAATAATTTCTTTTGAAGTTTCACATTGACTGCTTAATTTTGATCAAGTCTTGTAATTAATCAGCTGTGAATAAAATGAATCAGCTGTGATTTTAACCATAGTTTTTTAAAATAGCTACAATAATATAAGTAATAGGTGATCTAACCTTATTCAAAGCCTTATAAATGATTTCAACATTATTTTGGGGGGACTTACACGTTATCAATTTGCTCAGGAGTATCAGCAATCACATTTTCACTACCATTTCAGAATGCATTTACTGAAATGTTAATGTAATTTGGTGTTTTCAGGGTGTGATACCTGTTTATGTTAGCCATCAGGTAGAACTGTAATACCTACTATGATGCCAAGACTTTGTCAGGCCTCCTGGAGGCAGATCAATAGTAAGATGTGGGATAAATGTGGATTCACTTCCAAGACCTGATGACATGAACCAAGGGAGAAATAGTCTACAAGTTTATAAAAAATCATTGTTTTTCAACCTGGCATAGTGTCTGTGTATGGACAATACTTTTAGGTAATGGAGAAATCATGAATAATCTGGACTCCTGAGAGGTGAAAGCTGAGCAATGCTTCTCTGGTGGAGACCTCTTATGTCTGCAGTGTGTGCTATTTTCTTAGATAGGAAGGGAGTCTGGTCGCCTAGTTCATGGCTAGAACGTTCAAGCTCTTTGCACTGGAATATGGACATAGGGTCCTGTACTGTTCAACAGAGTGTAAGTAAAAATGTGTGTGTGTGTGTGTGTGTGTGTGTGTGTGTGAGAGAGAGAGAGAGAGAGAGAGAGAGAGAGAGAGAGAGAGAGCTCTGTTCATGCCATTAAGGGTTATTTCTTCCGTATTTTTATGCACCTTAATGGATGACTCAGATAATGTAATTCGGACCAGAGGCAGCCATCTTGGACTTCCACTGGCCTGGTGTGAACATAGCTTCTTCTGTATATATCTCCAGATAGAAGTTCACTGAACCCTGTCAATACCATCAGAGCTGTCGTGCCAGCTGGGAATCTCATTGGTAATAGAAGTAAAAGTGTTTTAATGCCATTGTTATTTGTGCCTCCCTGTTAGAATAGTCAAGTGTGGATGCTAATGAATCCATATGCACAGGATTTAGACAAGCAGCAGAGGAGAGAAAAGCATGACACCACACACAGGGCTCTGGCCGGGCTAGCATGGTGAGCTGGGATTGTCAGTTTCTACACGTAACAGTGAAGCGATCCGCTTATGTATGTAACTTAATGGTCACATTGAATTTGTTGGGTCTCGTCCTTGTTGAGTGTATGATACATCCAAGGCCACTGTAGATACTGCAGTGACCAAGAGGAAAATACGCCGTGGTGGGTTAGAGAACTTAGGGCGGAATTGGGAAGAATACATGAATACCGACGTGCACGGATCATAGAAGAAGCTTTCTGTATGCACACTTTCTAGGGGCATCTAAGCTCACACAACAGTTTAGGAAAGCTTTGGTTCATAAAACAACTTTCCAAATTGGGAACCAGAAGCTGAGTTTAATTTATGGAGACCTGAGCTGTGTCCACTTTTGTGATTCTCCTGCTCCTGTTAGCCGTCTGCTGTCTCGGCTGCTTTAGTTTTCTTCTTTCTTGATTTCTTTGTTTACACCACTTCTCATCATTTGAATATCTCAGAGAGGAGCACCATTGGCGTTCATGCAGTCTACATCTTTTGTTACGTGTTCAGAGAAGTTAGTAAAGTTTAGAAATCCTCAACCCTGTCTCTGCCGTGTTCTGACAGTCTTCTCAGAGTGGCCCCAGAAAGCCTCACTTTTATGCTCATTTAAATTTTACCTTTTAAGGTTACAAGTATTCTTATTTTACAATAGCTCTAGTATGTTTTGTTAAGTGATTAAATTGTATTAGAAAATGGCTAGGGATTGCTGCTCCCTAGACAGCTATAAATTCCTGCTCTTGTGGTCAGCTGTGTACGGCTGAAGCTTTGGATCTTGTCAGTCCCTTGCTATGGTGTCTTCAATCAATTGGTTGGTGACACATTAGTCTGGCAGCTCCTTACTGTCTGTCAGCACCAAGCTTGTTTGTGTATAGGGCTAGCTACTAGGTAATAGTACGGATGGAATGTGTCACTGAAATTTTCTTTTTGACAAGTCTCTTACCTGGTGGTTAATGGCTTCAATAAAATATTGTTTCTTCAAGAAATGAACCACTTTTCCTTAGCCACATGTTCTAGTCTTTGATGGTGTAACTGACAAAAAGATTGCCAATGAAAGGTCTCTTTTTTATCCATTAAAAATGTATCTTTTCTCCTCTTTTGCACTTGTTACTATCAGCAGAGGCACGTGTTACTGGGTCTCTCAGGTTCCCACTATACACCGATTGAATGGCTGTCCACAACACAAGGGGTCCGGGTCCAGTGTGAAAACAGAAGTGACAAAAATTCAGGATGCATTCTATTCATTAAGAAATGAAATAGAAAGTAGATTTTCACTAAATTGTTTCAAAAATCAGAGTCAAAACTCTCTGAGGAGAGTTTATATATTGTAATCAATACAAAGTGAATATATTTGTGTCTGTCTTGTACCACATGATGTCAAACTTGATAGAACTCTGTCTGGAGGACAGATGTAACCTAATCTTTCATTTATAGTTAGAAACCCATGTAAATTTCTGCTTGCATACCTCTGCATGAATCTGTCCTTTCTTCCTTCCTTTTTGCCTTCTTTCCTTCCTCTTATCCTTTCCAACTTCTTTCTCCCTCTCCCCGCTCCTTGCTTCTTTTCTTTTTTAGAGCAACTACTAATATTTAGATAGAATAAGAAGTCTAGTGACAGAGAAACCACATATCTCAAGGTCACAGACCTCAAGGTCAAAAGGTAATTTGAACCCAAGAATCAGTTCAGAGTGTAAGTATCACTGTAGGGAAGCTTGGGTGTTGGCTTTGCTGTGAGACTTCTCCTAAGATCAGCCCTCTTTCACGTACTCTGGCGCAGCATTCGGAATTTATCTTGAAGGTTGGTTAGTGGTTGCTCTGAGCGGTCTAAACAAAAGCAGCTGATTTCTCATAAATTTGAATAGTGCATATTTACTGAACTAAAAATCTTTTCTTGTAAGCATAATTTTAGAATTCAGAGAACAGTATGAATTTCTGATATTGGTAGTCGTTTAATACAGTATTGAAAATAAAGCCTATAAGCCTGGTTATCTGAGACATCAGCTTTGGTTGGGAGATCCATGTACTCTACAGAAGAGTAAGCTGGCCCAGCATCTCTTGATAGTCTCCTCATGGTGAATGAACATCTTGCAGGCACATTTACATACTTCCTCATGTTTCAGAGAGCCATTGGCGATGGCTATATAGAATAGAGATTGTATTTTTTACTTAAAATATTTGACCTGTATGCTTATATATTTATGTTTAATGGCTATAGCTTTGAATTTCCAGAAGATCAAACATTATTTATTACCCACGTGGGTTAGGCGTTGTCTTGTTGCATGGTAACTTTAGAAGTAGCTAAGTAGTTCCTTTTCAGTTCCCTGTGTACCTGGACCATGTAAAAGGTAAGCCAAGCTACTGCTCAACTCCAAAGTATTTTTGTCTTGTGAGGTAGTTTCACCACTTTTAAGAGTTTTATCACAGTATATTTGAGTATACAAAATATCTATCACATCCCAATCATCAGGCTGTATGAACCTATTTTTCTATACTTCATCCTTGTACCCTCCCCTTACCCTCAAAGCTAACTGCTAACTAACTAAGTACTAACTGCTTTTTATTTTATAGTTTTATTTTCAGAACCACTGAGCAATATAACAATTTATTTTGTAATCTCTAAATGAACTCACACACATATAATTTTCTACACTTTGCTTTTTTAGTCAACATTATAGTTTTTAAGAAGTTTCTATGACTTTCCCTCTCTAGAGTGGTGCCTTTGAAACAGCGTGTGCACGTATTACCTTAGGTGCTTGTTAAAGCATGGGTTCTGGGGCAGTCTGTCCTTCTCTTCATTCTGAGGCTCTTCATTCCTGACAGCACTAGTCTGTGGTGATGTTGCTGGTTTGAGCTAATGCTTTTACTATCAGGATTATTTAGGGCCACAGCATTTCCAATTGATAAACGGTGTCTTTCTGCAAAATAACTTGTTTATTCAATTCAGCTATACCTTCCTGGAGACATTCACTTTCACCAAATTTTATTTTTTTATTTAAAAATTTACTGGAAAGACAAAGATTGGGTAAAGAATTCTGGGGCTGGCTCCCTTGAACCTACCTAAGTGCAATGGGAAGTACTTTTATCTAAGAGATGGATTATCTTACCCTGTTACTGGTTTAGGTTGGATGCTTTTCTTTCACAATCCCTGTAAAGAGGATGCCGGTCAAACTTTTTAGAAGCGTAGGTGTTTCCAGGCAACGATAAAGCATGCTAGTATATGTGTCATAATCATGTGATAATCTATGGGCTCTGAAATTGAATATATATTCCTATTTGAGTTTTATACTTCACCACTGTGTGAATCTTTGACTCCTGTAAGGTCTTAATAGAGTAAGAAAATCAACTCATAAGGAAAGAACGGGAGGAGTATGAAAGAACCTTGAGGACTCCACCCGTGGAATTCAGAGCACAGAAGTGCTGCTCTGCTGTGGTGATTCATCGTCTCCAGGCTCTACCATATACATTTCAAGGAGCAGTTGCCACTTTTGATGGCCTGTAAGATATACTATTTAGCAATAATTTTACTTGCAGGGAGACTAAGAGACACTTGAGACACCATTTATTCTAAATTTCCTGATACTAAACTTTGAAACTAAAATTGTTTTACTTTAAAAGAGTGATTTTAGTCACAGAGAAATTTGGTCACAAATGATACGTGATTTAATAAAATGGGATAAGGAAGGTAATTGGCTTCTTAGTTTATAGTAGCTGTTTGCCTTGAGAGAGGAGCTTTTAGCTTGTAAGTCGCAAATTCTTCACACAGTATTTGTCATTGTTTTAAATAATGGTGGATTTAGTAGATGCATGTAGGTTTGAGAATCTATTTAGCTTGCTAGTCATAGAAGGTGTGTGTGTGTGCATGTTTACATGTGTGTTCCACATATGTATGTATATGTGTGCATTTGTGTGTTTTAGTGCACACCGAAGTGTGAGCATCTAGGGAGGACAGAGGACACAGTGGGTATCTTGTGAACTTCTGCAGATGAAAAGACAAGATGTCTTTCTATATCAGGAGAGACTTACAGCTGCAATACAGCAAAAGGATGAGTTTCTGATCCTTTGATTCCTCTCTCTCTTCACCCCTTTCTTTTAGCTCCTATTCTCCCTCTACCTTTTCCTGACTTTCTTACCCCCTCTTTTTGTTTTCCTCTTTCCCTCCAGAGGCCAGACTGGCCACCCACATTTTGAAGTTGGTGAGTGACAATCTCTAAGGACAGCAGGAACAGATATCCATGTAACCTAACTAATTCATTTCCTTCTCCTTTCTTTTAACCTGTCATGCTTCATCTCTTTTAACTGCTTAACCCTAAAGTCCTTCTCATTCACAATGTCCTCCCTATGCCCTCTCTTGATCACCCCTCTTCCTTCCATTTATACCTAAGATGTTCAAAAGTGCTGGGAGTATGTAAGAGGTAGAATTTTTCATGTAGACATGTAAAATTAAACCATGTAAAACTTTAACACCATAGAAAAATATTCACACCACATTAAGTCAAAGAATAATTCTTAGTAGCTGTAATTGTGACAATCCATAAAACATACAGGAAAACCATCTAGATGCACTGTGGTATGCAGAATGACAACAAAAAGAATCATAGGGTATATTCAAAGACTTAACATTGACTTGGAGATGATTCTCTCCCAAAGCTGAAGCTTAGCACACTTTAAATGTTTTCTTAAGCAGCTCACACTAGACAGAGAAGGCCCTTTATTCTCTTTATGGGATAGAAGTCTGTGGATATTTGGCTCTGTTAGTTGAAGCTGAGTATAAAGAAAAGTGCGCATTTTAAAAACCAATGTGTAAGCTTTCACCCACCGCCTGTTTCTAGGAGGGCATCTGTGCTAGGTCTGAGAAGAAGCACTGTGAGTGTGTGCACACTGTGTACTAGCCTGCCCTCAGCAGTACTTGAGGACAGGGAAGGGGTGCACAGTCTAGGCTGGGTTTTCCAAAGCTAGACAGGACCGTTGGCAGAGAAATGGCATTATACAGCATTCCCGGCAGCCGCTGGGGTAAAGGTGTTCTGGGAAGGTCTTCGGAAGATAGACTTCTTGGCCCCAGAATATGAAACTCTCAGTTCAGCCTGTCTCCTTATCCTCAACATTTCCTCATAAAAGTATGTCAGATGAATGTCTGCACAGCATCCTGGAAATCCCTGACCAATTCATAATTAAAAATAGAAATGAATCTTTCTTCTTAAGATGTAGTTCTAAATATTTAATATCCATGAAATAAACCTGATTTATATTAGATGTCTCAACCATCAAACTGAGTACTGAGACATAAAATCATAGAAATATGGACACCTGATTTTTTCATTTCTATCTATCTATCTATCTATCTATCTATCTATCTATCTATCTATCTATCTATCTATCTATCTATCTGTCTGTCTATCTATCTATCATTTACTTTTCACCCCAACCACTTCCTCTCCTTCCGGTCCCTCCCTCTCCCTCTCTCCTTCCCTCCCCCATGTTCCCTTCCTTTCTCCTCAGAGAAGGATAGCAGCTTGCCTTAACATATCAAGTTGAGGTAGAACTAGACACAGCTTCTCTTATTGGGTTATATAAAACAGCCCAGTTAGGAGAAAGGGATTCAAAGGCAACAGAGTCAGGGACCACCCCTGCTCCAGATATTAGAGGATCCACACGAGAATTAAGCTGCACATCTGTTACAGATGTGTGGAGGCCTGGGTCTGTCTTGTGCATGCTTTTTTGGTTAGTGGTTCAGTCTCTATGAATCCCTATAGGCCTAGGTTGGTTGATTCTGTAGGGTTTTTTGTGCTGTCCTTGAGCTCTCTGGCTCCTTCGGGACACCTGATTTTTGATAAAGAAGTCAGAAATACACACTGAACAAAAGCATCTTCAACAAATGGTTCTGGTCAAACTGGATGTCTGCATGGAGAATAGTGCAAATAGATCCATATTTATCACCCTGCACAAAACTCAAATATATGTAGATAAAAGACATCAACATAAAACCAGATACACTGAACCTGAAAGACTAGAAAATGGAGAATAACCTTGGATATATTGGCACAGGAGACAAGTTCCTGAATAGAACACCAGTAGCACAGGCACTAAGATAAAAAATTAATAAATGGGACCTCATGAAACTGAAAACTTCTGCAAGGCAAAGGACACTGTCAGTCAGACAAAGAGGCAGCCTATGGAATAGAAAAAGATTTTTTTTAACAACTCCACATCCAGTAGAATACTAATATCTGAAACAAACTAAAAAAACTAAAGAAACTAGATATCAAAACCCAAATAATCTAGTTAAAAAATACAGTACAGATATAAATAGAGAATTGTCAACAGAGGAAGCTCAAATGACTGAGAAACACTTAAATGTTGAGATTCCATCTTACACCCATCAGAATGGCTAAGATATATAACACAAGTGACAGCACATGCTGGCAAGGATGAGGGTCAAGGGTAACCCTCCTCCATTGCGGGTGGGAATGTAAATTTGTACAACCACTTTGGAAATCAATCTGGCACTTCCTCAGAAAATTGAGAATAGATCTACCTTAAGACCCAGCTATACCACTCTTGGGCATATACCCAAAAGATGCTCCACCATACCACAAGGACACTTGATCAACCATGTTCATAGTGGCTTTATTTGTAATAACCATCAACTGGAAACAACCTAGATAGATGTCCCTCAACTCAAGAATGGATAAAGAAATTGTGGCACATTTATGTAATGGAGTGTTATTCAGCTATTAAAAATGACATCATGAAACTTACAGGCAAATGGGATGATGCAGCTAGAAAAAAAATCTTGGTGTGTGAGAACCACCATGTGAATGTAAATACAGCAGACATTCGCATATCAGCAGGTATTAGCTGTTAGGTGAATGATAATCAAGTCACAGCCCGCAGACCCAGAGAGGCTAAAGGAAGAGGAAGGCTCTGGGTGAGAAGGCATGGAGCTCCCTGAGGGGGTGGGGCATAGACTGGGTTTTGTGGTGGATAGGAGGTGGTGAGGATGGGACAAGAAGGGATCAGGCGGCAGGAGGATGGAGGAAGGGAGTTTGCAGAGAAACAGCTGGACCTGGAGTGGTGTGGAAACCGCGTGGAGTCTGTGAAGGTGAGCATGGTAGGGGTGCTAGTGATGGCGGATGCAGACTCTAAACTGCCCCCCCTTTACCAGGCAAGGCACTACTGGGTTGCATTCAGTTCAGTTGTTGTCCAAGGGCGTTCTGTGAAGTTCTGTAAACAACCCAGGCTGATGATAGGATAGAATGTCACTCTCCAAGAGCTGACAGAGGGGACCTGTTGCCGAGGACGGCATCCACACGGCTCACTGAACTTACAGAGGGAGAACTGGTGCCTGCATGAAGGCCTCACCCCTATGATGTGGTTTCTTTGGCACAGGAAGGTACTCTGCAGGCTAGGGAATGAGAAACCCAACCACAAAACCCTTGACCTATAATTTGTCCTGCCTGAAAGATGGGCTGGGACAGTAGCAGTGTAGAACTTGTGGGTGTGGCCAACCAATGTCTGGTTTGACTTGGGGCCCATGCCAGGAGAGGAAGCCCATGCCCCTACACTCCCTGGATGGCCAGGAACTGGAGACTGGGTTGCACAGAGACCTAGGATAGAAACAAACATGATTGGGAAAACCATGAAATGATTCCTAATGATGTTCTGCTGTAGTCACAGATCAGTGCCTTGTCTAGTCATCATCCGAAAGATGTCTTTGGGCAGCAGATGGGAGCAGGTGCAGAGACCCACAGCCAGACATTTAGTAGAGATACTCTCAATTGGAGGGCTCCATAGGGTCCCCCTCATGGAGCTCAGGGACCCCTGGAGAAGAATGCTGGAAGGACTGTAGGACTCAGAGGAGACGGAGGACACCATGGCCCACAGAATCAAATAAGCAGGGTTCCTATGAGTTCACAGAGATGGAAACAGCAAGCCAGGGCCTGCGTGGATCTGCACCAGAGCCTCTGTGTATGTCATGGCTTGGTGTTTTTGAGGAACTCTTAACAGTGGGAGTTGGTGTATCTCTGACTCTTTTGCCTGCTCTTTGGGCTATTTTTATCCTATTTGGTTGTCTTGTCCAGCCTCATTTGAGGGCTTTTGTCTTGGCTCCTTGTATCTTGTTTTGTCATATTTGGTTCTTGTCTCTTGGAGGCCTGCTGTCTTCTGAATGGCAATGGAGGGGTTGGTCTGGGGGAGGGAAGGTGGAGGTGAGGCCTGGAGCAGAGAAACTGGTTGAGCTATGTTGCATGAGAGAAGAATCTATTTTCAATGAAAAAGACAAGAAATCTTATATAATACTTCATTATATTCTTTAATATTTGCCTCATTTACAAGTCTTAAGGAGCCTTATCTCTTTAGAGGTATTTTAAGATCTTTAAAGAGCATTATCCATATAGAGCTCAGTATAAATCATTACTTAATATCAAGCTATATATAGAAAGTAATTTAGCTCTTAAAGAGGAAGAAAGCCAAACACCACATTCCAAGTAACATGGGATATTTATTTTATTTTATTTTTGTTTTTAGGAAATTTAGCTTCTTTCTGATAATCATTGTGATAGTTTAAAAGTCTTCATGACACACAGAAATCAGCTTTATTCTTAGTAGTTCTTGCTGTTAATTTATATGTTAAATATTACCAGAAAATGAAAAAAGCTAATAGGGATTAAGTGTTATGTTTACCTTTCTTCTTAACTTTTATTTTTAAACTTTCCTCTTCTTCCTCTGTAGTCTTTGCTTTCTATGTGAAAAATAACGGCAGCTAACACTCAATAGTTCCCATGTTCTAGGTTCTGTGGTGGGTAAATGGTTTTTTATTTAACTGCCACAGTGGTCCATTTTGTAGATGTGGAGGCTGAAGCATCAAACTGAAGCAGTTAAAAAGCTTGAAGCCTGTGTGCTATAGCCCAGGAATGCCCTGGACCATAGTATCACTGTCACATAGAGACTGTTCAAAGGTGCGCACTCTCAGGATTCCCACATCACAAGCTTGGTGCCAGGCCACGTGATCTTTAAAAAAGCTTCAAGGGTGATGTGTGCCTGAGATACATGCTTGAACACAAAAAGATACCTCTAAGTGACTAAGTTTTATTTTAATGAAGAAATCATAGATGATAAATGAAAAAGTTATTGAAATATTAAAGATACAAAATAAGATACAGTTATCATATAAACATTGTATAAATCAAGTGTTTATGTAATTTATATATTGTGTATTTATAAAATAAATACCGTATGAATATATATATATATATATATATATATATATATATATATATTGACACAATTTCATTTGAAACCTTATTTTGGAAATTAAATAAAAACCTCAAGATTAGGAAATATGAATAGTTGAGAAAAAATCATAGTATGAAAAATAATAATAATGAAGAGTTCATTTTCTTAGTAGCGTTAATGGCTTTAATAGATGGGATGACCAAGGAAATATGATGAGAGGCAAGAGAATTATATTTAATACAATAAAAGAATGATGTAGAAAGGACACTGGGGCAGGTGAATGGTCTTCAGTGGACTTAATATTCCAGGCATTTGTCATGGTAAGAGTGGAATAGCCAAGAGCTGGTCTCCAGCTAGGAGTTCTCTGCATCTCTGCCGGGTCTGGGCAGAGATTCCATCAGTCTGTCCTCTGTTAGAAGGAGCCTTTGGACCGGCCTTATTTCTCCTGTCTTCTCATCTTAGCTCTTTTCACAGAAGCCTGAGTAATGCCCCGGAAGTAGAAGTCAGAACGTTTCTTCCTTCTGCTCAGATCTGCTTAAGGTTCCCATGTCCCTTAGAGAAGAAGAAGCCATAGCAGTGACCTGTAAGGTCCACCGAGCAGGACTTCATCCCTGACATCGCAGATTGCCGCTGGGACCTTGTCCTCCCAGCTCCATTCATGCTAAGCCCGACCGGTGGTCCTGCAGGCTGTCCACTCTATGCTCCTGCTGGGTGATGCCCCTCCTTGAGCTTTAATGCAGCTTTTGTCAGGCTTCTCTTTTTATACTTCTCAGAAGTGACATTTTCTCTGAGGCTTTTTCTGATCGCTCTTCAAAAACTCCCACACTCGCATCTAAGACAATTTATGTCCTTTGGCCCTGTCTATGAATTTAAAATTTTTGAACACTTGCTAACATAGCAGTCTGTATGTTTTACTTAGCTAAGTTTTTTCTTCTTTCACAGACTGTGGATCTTCTGTGGTCCAATTTCAAAACAATCTTAGAGCTATCTGTTTTATGTTTATTTATTTGTTTTTTGAGATATTTGTTTGTTAAATGATAATTATCCAGTGAAACTGGAATGAAGGTTGGATGCTTCCAGCCAGGATCTATGGTTTCCGTGGTGAAATGAGGATCTAGAAAGAGACAGCTCTGCATTCTCAGTATTCTTGGGTTGGTCTGTGATTTGAGATAGGACTGTAATTTTCTTTAGAATATGAAGTAAGGAGAATCTTTGTGCTAGGGTAGAGATAAACGTATCTTGGGAACAGGAGTATCTCGGTGTCTCCTTTGAATTTACCTTTATAATAATGTTTTGAGATGTCTCACTCTGGAGCACTGAACTACCTGTTACTCACTGTGTAATTCAGGCTAGATCCAAAATCACAACAATCCCCCTGCCTCAGCCTCTTGCATGCTGGGACTGTAAGTATGCACCACCATACTTAGCTTGATAATATTTTTTTTTTATTTTTATACAAATTTGGTGGTTTTGGAAAACAGAATAATATGTTTTTTATTTAGCAAGCATATTCTCAGAAATTCTAATGTTTTGATCTAATGAGGAAGAATTGTGTGAACAATGCTTCCTACAGTGATGGGATTTTTTTTTTTAAACAATGTAAAACTGGGAGAAGTACTGCTAGGCGATCAAAAAAAAAAAAAAAGAACACAATTGATTTTGAAAAGCTCATTTAGGCAAGATTTCATTCCAATGAATCCAATATGAAGCAATGATTTGATTCACTATCCAGGAAGATGTGAGTGATTGATTTTTCATTTCAGAAAACCAACGTTCTTTTTCATACAGCCAATATTTATTGAGTAAATGATCACACAACTTTGTCCCATTTGTCAAACTGGTGTTCCATGAAAAGCTGTATTATAGCATGTTAAGAGTAATGCTGTATTTCCCCCCATAAACTACTTTTAGGCAACCTCAATTTGTGAAATTATAAATTTTGAAGAATTTTTTTCCCTAAAATTCAATGATCATGGGCCACTTGTGTGACCATCTGATAAGTGGCTTGAGAATGACATTCTCTGAAAGTAAACTTAGGACACACTCTCATGCAGTGTTAACACAAAGTCTTCAGAAGTCACAGAAATACTGCGCTTGTATGTATGTGTGTGTGTATTTGAAGGTTCATACTACATTTAAAATTTTGTTTCATCCTTTAGTTCCTTGTGTACCTGTGTGTGTAGGTATGTGCATGTGAGTGAGGTATTGCTGGAGGCTAGAGGTGATGGTCTTTGTGTGACTGGAGTTACATGTGGTGCTGGGAACTGAGTTCAGGTCTCTGGAAGAGAAACAAACACTCCTAACCACTAAGGCAGCTCTCCAGCCCCTTAAAGACATACTCATGTTTATTTTACATGCATGACTATTTGCCTGATATGAGTATGTGTGCTGAAGCCTGCAGAGGCGTCCGATCCCCCTGAAGCTGGAGTTATGGTGGTTTTGAGCTATGAACCAAATCCGGGTCCTCTGCGAGAGTAGTAAGTGCTCTTAAATGCTGAACCATCTCTCCAAACTTGGTTTACCCAACTTTTTTTTTTAAGTTTCAATATTTTATTCAAGTTTTATTTCAAGCGGTGTTAATTACAGCATTTCACGGGGAGGAGCTAATTCCACACAAAATGGAAGATTCTATAATGTACCCATTAAATTCCTAACAAATAGGGTGGTGAGGCTAGAACAGAAGTCAGATTACATCCCTAGTATTGTCAGGGTGTGACCACAATCAGCTACCCAGTACAGAGCTGGAAAACCCAGAAGCTATTTCATACTCTAGTGCAACAGCAAATAAATAAATAAATAAATAAATAAATAAATAAATAAATAAATAAATAGATAGATAGATAGATAGATAGATAAATAGATAAATAGATAAATAAATAAACTAAACAGAAAACTCTTCCCAGCAGGGTATCAAAGCAGAGGCTGAGACTCATAGCCAAACTTTGGGCAGAGTGCAGGGAATCTTATGAAAGAAGGGAGAGATAGAAAGACCTGGAAAGGACAGGAGCTCCATAAGGAGAGCAACAGAACCAAAATACCTGGACACAGGGGTCTTTTCTGAGACTGATACTCCAACCAAGGACCATGAATGGAGATAACCTAGAACCCCTGCACAGATGTAGCCCATGGCAGCTCAGTATCCAAATGGGTTCCCTAGTAAGGGGAACAGGGACTGTCTCTGACATGAATTCAGTGGCTGGCTCTCTGATTACCTCCCCCTGAGGTGGGCGGGAGGGGAAGCCTTACCAGGCCCCAAAGGAGGACAATGCAGCCAATCCTGATGAGTCCTGATAGGCTAGGGTCAGATGGAAGGGGAGGAGGACCCCCTATCAGTGGACTTGGGGAGGGGCATGGGAGGAGAAGAGGGAGGGAGGGTAGGATTGGGAGAGGATGAGGAGGGGGGCTACAGCTGGGATACAAAGTGGATAAACTGTAATAAATAAAAAGTAAGTAAAAAAGCCAGGGGCATAATATGACATCTTCACGTTTGTGGTCAGTCTATTCCTTAATTGTTTTTCAAAACTCTGGGTTTCCCAATACCACAGGGTACTCACCTTGCACTGAAGCTCATGTTAATACAAAGAAACAGAAGTGGACAAAAGGGGATGTGTTAAGTGATTATTCCTACTTTTCATAACTTCTAAAAAGATTTGTCTAGTAGACCTCTTAGACACATGTTTTTTGTATGTATTTATACACACAGCCCTGTAGTGGAGAGACACTTGAATCAATAGGTCAGGAGTGGGACAAGAAAAAGGCTAGACATTTGGGTCGGTGCCCCCAATTGTTTCTTTTCATAGAGAGTTTGCATCTCCAACTAATAAGCTTAAGTTTTAATGGAACAAAATCGTTTTGAATGCCTGTAGTATGAAGTGGTTCCATTGTAAGTTCCTTATCACTGGGAGGGTGAGCGGAGCTGGGTGACCTGTCCCTGCACTTCGGGGTAGACAGTGGCGCTGACAGCAGTAAGTCACAAAAGGGACTTTCAGATGGTCTATAGGGCCAGCTCTGCTTTGGGACGAGTTGGGAAGAATTGCACGGAAACAGAGCAAATGCCACATTCTCTTGGAATGGAACCTCACTTTTTCTTGTTGTTATGCATATATACATGATTCCATGGTGTCTGTAAACATTAATCTTAGAATGATATGTTCATGGATATTTTTCAATAAAAACAAAATACATTCAAAAATACTTGTAATATTTTTAATACCAGGACACTACCAGGAAGTTCTGTAAACATAGTTCTCCATTTTATAGTATGCATGTGAGTGTTTGACACGCGGGTTTAAATTGAGTAGTGCTCATGGGCACTAGAGACACGTGTGGTTTAGAAGAGCAGTTGGTGGTCTGTTAATTACCAGTGGTACTTATCAGTGCTCGAACCCCCAACATACAGCGTCAAAAGGGACACTAAATTCTGAAGGTGGGTGGCTAGGCTGCAAAACGGTTGAAAGTTAACGATGGTACAAATTCATTTACGCTTGAAATTCCAGTCCCGGGCCAAGCTTGTGGCCACCCGCGGTGACGTTCTTGGCACCCAGCAGAGCTGCCAGCCTCCGTCTGGAACCTGGCTTTGAGTCTACCCTGAGCCGACCAGGCCAGAGTTGTTCACGTTGGCCGAAAAGCTGGCGTCGGGGTGGACCTGATACTCAGCGGCTATTCCAAAGCGAGTGCGGCTGCTTCCTGCCGTGCAGGCGAGACCCACATCAGCGTGAAGCTGGGATCCGTCCCTCCTCTAACCGCGAAGATGCTCCGGGTCACTCGGGACTTCTCGAAATTCATCTGGCAGCCGTCCACCCCTCACGGCCAAGCACGGGCTCCGGGACCGAGGGCCCGGCGAGGTCAAAGGCGGGCTGCGCCCTCTGCGCTCTGTCTTGATGTTAGCGTCGTCCTCCAGGGTTAGGCGAGGAGGAGTCGAAGGTCAGCTGCAGCCCGCGCATCTTCCACGGTGGTCTCGGTGCCCAGGGGGCTGAGTTCCACCCCTCCGTAAACCCCAGCCGTACTCGGTCCACCTGGCCTTGGTTCCAGGCCGCCGTTCACGTCGGCGGTCTCTGTGTTGGCGGGGCCTGAGCTGGTAAATTCCAGTCCGTCCTCGGACTTCCTTTAAAATGGTAAAGCCAGACCAATCCAGGACCTGTTTTGCTGTACAGAGCAAAACATGTAATATATAAGGATTGTTAAATTTCTAATTTTAGTTGAAGTTTTATTAAAAATAAAAAAAGTATCGATATGTGCTATGACCGGCAGAACTTTGGGGCTGACGTGACTAGGGCGCCAGGTGATAGGTCAGACAGACACCCTTAGGGAGGGCACATGCTCTGATGCGGAGGCTGCTGCTCAGCTCCCGCGGGAGGGGAGCTGACTGCTGAGCTAATCTCTGTCCTCTCTGTGTGGGGGCAGTTTCAGATCATAGTCCTCTGGGTCTGGGAAGCTGTGGTGGCTTGTAGGTTCTTCATACGCTGGTGTCAGCTGTGTGTCTGTCATTCAAAACATCTATCTTAGCACAGAGGAGGGGTTTGCCATTCCTGTGAGCGTGGTAGGGGAAGGGTTTGGCCTTACCGGGGGTCGGAGGCATTGGCGTCATTGACATGACTGCGCCACCCACGTCAAGAGCGCACATTCGCTCAGGACTTGCTTCCCACAAACATGGCGTTACAGCTTAACAGAAGACAGGTGTTGTGACAAGTCGTTATTGGGGTCTGTATTGACCTGTGTTGCTTGTATCCAGGCCTGCTGCTGAGCTGGACACTACGTGTGGACTGAGAGCGATAAAAGTTCCGACTGATGGTTACTTGGCCTCCATTAGGAAATCTGGACCTTGGAGGATGGTAGCTATTCAGCTACCACACTGTTCTTGCCTGGGATGTTCAAGAGTCTTGGAGTTGTGTGGTGTTGGCAATATCTTAAAATAATAGTTCCAAGTGTGTAGAGCCACTGTGGCTTTGGGAGCCAGTAATGAAGCTATTGATGTCTAGGGGAATGACATCATGGTTCTTTGGTTTTCAAGCTGTGGTGGATTTAGTGAAGCCAAATGTGGCACCCCCGCCCTGCCCCCTTTCTCGAGGCAGTGTTCACTACAGAAAGAATGCTATACAAAGAATCGCTTGCATGTTATTCAAGCCCAAGCAGTTATTTAGGAAACTGCTATCATGATCCTTATTTGTTACCAATACAATGTTTGGGTTAATTTCAGAACAGTTTACATAAAAGTATTTTGATCTTTTTTGGTATTTCAGGCAATTTCTATGTGTTTCTATTCCTAATGTATAGTGCAAGCTAATAGTTCAGAATGGGTGAGCTTATTGCAGTGTTATTTTTGTTGTTGTTGACAGGCAATACTTTAAGTTAAAAGGAGAAAAAGTAATTTTCTCATCCCAGAGGAGTTAATGTAAACAGATAGGTAAAGACTAGAAGGGGTTGATGGAGACAGTGTTCAAATTACAGTGTTTGGGAAAAGGCCACAGGTATAAGCTTATATAATTATATAAGATAGAGTAAGCTAGATTGTTTTATTATCTCTGACCGTTTGTCAGGAAGCTTTGCCTTTTGGACTGTTTAAACACTCTCTGATGTTATGTATTATATGTTTGGAAGATGAAACTATGCCTGTTGGTAATGGAAGTGGACTATTTTTTTTTTCTAAATGCGAACCATGATTTTATATAGAGTAAAGGCTTGTGATGGAAACCCTGCCTGATCCTGAGTCGTGTTACTGTAATTCTGTATAATTTAAAGTTTTTTCCTAGTTGTGTGAATAGAATGGGAATGGGATTTATTTTAAAGAAGTCATAACAAGATACAGAAACCACTGGGATATTAGAGTTAGTTTTGTTTAAGTAAATAGCATGTGCTCAGAACTAAGGTTGTGTTGAATCGCAAAAAGGATGATCAAGGCAGGCATTAGTTACCAGCTGTCTTGCCAGATGCCCACAGCAAGGCATGGTGTACCTTTTAAACAGACTGCATATAATAAGATGAAAATACTTCCACTTAAACCTTGTTATTTTGATGATACTATCTTAAAATTTTTCCTTTTTCAAAATTTAACACCGGGAGTATTTGGTCATTATAGAGTGAGCCATGTTCAGACCTTTGTTTCTGTTTTTTATTTAGCAGGAAATACTAAGCATCAAGGTATCTTCCCCCCCCCCCCCACGTCATTGTGATTTAGAAGTGCCTGCCAAGGAGAAGCCTGTTAACACAACCTCCGTCTGCGCAATTGCAAATCTTCCTGCTTTAAGACTCGGAGTTCTCCCCACGGAACCATCTAGCCCCTGTACAGATGTTTGGCTCTCTTGTCCTGTTTTAAGGCTCAGAGTCCTCCCCATGGAGCCATCTTGCCCCTGTACAGATGTTCAGCATTCTTGGAAAAAAAATAGTGCTGATTCTGGTGCAGATGCAGCCACAATGCCCAGCACTTTGATTAACCTTTTATACAGAATTTGCCCACAGAAGTCTGGATTAGGATGTTCCCATGTGTCTTATTAAAAGCCTGACGGGCTTTATTGAACCTCGTCTTACACTTTTTGTTCTGTGGATAGGTTTTGGTATTTAGTGAGTGTAAAATGGAGATCATTAGCATACACTAACAAGGATGTCGGATAGACGCTGCTCACTTGCGCTGGGAGCTGGAGCCGTGCTGCCTGGCTGCTTGATCCACTGATTGTCAGGAAAATATAACTGCACTTCCTCAGCTGGGATGGGCTTTGCTTTTCCAAGAACAAGTCGCTAATGTGGAGCCTTTGTTCATCTCCCACAAGAGAGGTTAAGAGAATGTTCTGTTTTCACCTTTGAGATAGAACCTCCAAGTGAGTGGTTACACCCAGTCCCAGTCCCCAAGCCAGAAGCCATGGCCCCAGACAGCTATTAAAAATGTTGCCACATTTCTGGGGTGTAGTAATTCCATGTGGCCGGTGGTGACTGGTTTGAATAACACGTGCAGGACATCTCTATAAGCTCAGACTTTCTGGGCATTACTCTAGGGAGCTGCGGACACTGAGTGTACCTCTGAGTGCTGGGGTTACGGGAGCGGCTTCCACCCTCTGCTGTGCAGTCCTGGAGCTTCTTGAATAGGTACATCATCAACGGAGCTACAGTCCCAACCCACATCCTTACATGGAACTTCCCACTAGGTTTGGTTCTTTAAAATAGACAGTATTTAAAATCAAAGGCATCAGCTTTTCTCTATAGAAAATATTGGCTCCCAGTACTTCTAGATTAGCATGAATCTGTCACTGAGAGTTAAGACTGAGAATAGATTGTTGGAAGATATCATCATCATCATCTTCTTCTTCACCATCATCATCACCGTTATTTAACAACCTAGATAACTCAAGATGAGATAGCTGAGCAGTTAAAGGTTGTCTGCCTATTGTGAACTGCAGAAATAAGAGAGAAAAAAAAAACTACCACAAAATTCCTGGTGTTAGAAAACACTTTTTTTCAAGGCTATTTTTGTATGTTATAAAATTAGCAAAATTATTTAATATATATATATGTATCTGTTAAGTACCTTTGAGTGGATGTAATCATGATTATGTTTGCCTGAAATTCATCTTCTACCTACTTTGAGTGAATAGCTTTATATAATTTCAGGTTTTCCCAACCTTCATCTTGTGAAAACAAGAAATGTCTTTCACAGTTACATTATTTCACTTACATCTTCCATCAGAGGCTTTCCCAGAGCGACTCCTCCCTGAGTCTGGAGTGTTGCTCCAACTAGTTTGTGTAATTAGCTGGATATCGTCATGCTGCGTGCCACCATAGTAGCATGCAGAACGGTTTTCTAGTGTCCAGCACTTCTCTCCTGTGGATGTTCGACACAGCTGCTGGAGGTGCCGTTTCAGCGTCCATACTTACATCAATCATAGTATTACTGCCAGGGCATGCTATATTAAACTTGGTTTCCTTAGCATATGGTCACACTAGCCTCATGCATCCTGATCCTCCTCGCCTTTATATATATATATATATATATATATATATATATATATATATATATATATATATA
>NW_026591086.1:56919127-56920866 GCF_907164565.1 Psammomys obesus
ATATATATATATATATATATATATATATATATATATATATATATATACTTCTAATGCATTTCTAAAATCTGTCAGATTTTAGGACTGTTTCGTTTCTGATTAACTTCCTAGCTCTGTCCCTGTGCAGTTGTGCTTTGCAGTGACCACATATCATTTTTATTGGTTCCTGAGAATTTCTTAGAATGGGTTTTGATCATATTCACCACCTCCTTCAGCTCTTCCTAGAAACACTCTTCTTCCGCTGCTTACTCAGACTTGGGTCTTCTTTATCATTTTGAATACCATCAAGTCCAGTTTGTGCGGCCCTTACATTCTTGGGTGTGTGGCCTTGTATGGCACCTGACCAGGGACTACAGTCTTAAAATTGGTCTCCCTCTCCTAGCAGTTATCGGATTCAAATAGCTCCTTAGGTAGGGGGGAGAAATTCATGCCCACCTCTCCTTTTTGTGTTGGGATTTTGTCTGGCTTGATGTGTGTACTGTGAGTTCATATGTAGAGTTTCCTTGTTGTATCTGGGAGACACTGTTTCCTGGTAGCCAGCACCAGCTCCAGCAGTGGAAGTCTGTCTGCCCCTCTTCTGCAGTGATTCCTGAAGGAAGGGGTCTGATATAGGCGTCTCCCTTAGGCTGAGACTCTGTTCACGCTTGTTCTTGCACGTTAGCTGCTAACTAACATACATAAAGCCTAACCACAGAAATTAGCTCTCACTTTTAGAGTTATTGGCAAGTCCCAGGGTCTCCCCAAATGTCACAGGCTATTGCCATTGCTTTTGGCTACCCGAGAGGGCTGATCGTTAGATCCCATTGGTGAGGACTCCATGTGCTTGAGACATAGAACATGTAGATACCAAGCTGGTACTGGTTGGGAAGCGTCTTCCCTTCTGGGTGGCTTTCACATGGTGGAAGGTGGTATGCACACTACGGGAAGATAAAAGTAATCATCGGTCTTGCCAGATGTGAACTCCACAAGATACAGAAATGACTGGCTTCATGGGGGTGACAACCACTTTCTGATTTTGTATTTAAGTACCGTTCCACAAGATGAAACCCACACGTGACACCATGAATCTATGACTAGACATACCATAGCCCCTAGGGGAAAACGTGCTACTATTATTTTTTTAAATTTTTTTAATATTTCTTATTAGTTACATTTTGTTAACTCTGTATCCCAGCTGTATCCTGCTCCCTCATTCCCTCCCAATCCCACCTTTTTTTTTTAAATTATCATTTATTATGTATACAGTGTTCTGTGTGCATGTACACCTGCACGCCAGAAGAGGGCACCAGATCTCATTATAGATGGTTGTGAGCCACCATGTGGTTGCTGGGAATTGAACTCAGGACCTTTGCAAGAGCAGACAGTGCTCTTAACAAGTGAGCCATCTCTCCAGCTCCCTCTACTATTATTAATATTAATAATATTGTCATTATTCTAAAAGATTAATTCCTATCTTAGCCCTCATCAGAGAAGCATCTGTCTCTCAGCAAATGGCGGTCAACACTGACACCCCAGCTGAGGTGCAATACTCGTTTTATTTGCGGCGGCTTACTCCACTTCCCTGTTTCCTGCTTACACCCTGCACTTCACCTGCTCGCTTTCTTTGCCTTTCTTCTCTGGGAAAGAAATGTTGCTTCTTGTTTCTTTTCTAATGAACCAAGGCTGAGTCCTGAACCTCATTCAGAAACTTCCAAGGAAGGAAGGAAGGAAGGAAGGAAGGAAGGAAGGAAGGAAGGAAG
>NW_026591086.1:56920876-57006328 GCF_907164565.1 Psammomys obesus
AAGGAAGGAAGGAAGGAAGGAAGGAAGGAAGGAAGGAAGGAAGGAAGGAAGGACAAAAAAGAAAAATACGAGAACAACAAACCAAACAACAACAACAACCCTGCTGGGTTCTGGTGAAAGCAGTGTGGCCTCTGCTGTTCCAGGCACTGTGCCATTGGTCACATCTGCCTTTGTCACCACCTTCGTTTCTTGAGAGGCCCCGGCAGGCGGAGCAGCTCCTGTGCTGTGCGTTGCTTCTGCCTCGGTGTTTGTTCTTATAAATGTGAAGGTCCTCTCTATCGCTTAGGGTCAGTTTGGAGCATGCACGTGAAAGCTGAACCCTGGACAAAGACATTTCTGATTCCCCTAGGGTGTGGCGTTTGTGTCCACATCTGCACCTCCACGACCCTTTATCGTCACTGCTGACATTCATGACTTCTCCTACTGGCAGAGGCACTCCCTGGCAGTGAGCTACTACTGGTTCAGCATCTATTCCCTTTACTGGCATACAGTCATGCATATAGTACATATATCAAGACTTTATTTTAAATGAAAAAAATGAATAGAATAACTTATTTCCATGTCTAAAATTTCATTGAAAACTATTTACAAAACTATCGCCATGAAAACTGCTTATAGAAAGTGGTTATTCTGACTTTTCCATGAATGAACTCTGGATTAGAACCAGGAAATGACAAATTTCTTATTTTAGCTGGTTGGATATGACACAGTTAGACAATTATGGAAATGTTCAAGTTTGCTAGCTTTAAACATAGAGAGGCATCTTGCTTAATCATGGCCGTTTTATGGCTTTTTTGCTTCTGTATTAAAAGGCTGAGGTGTGATGATTTTTAACAGAACTGAAATAGAAATTGTGAAATGAGATGTCTCTGCACTCCAGTAAACTCAGTATTGCTTGCGAACACCCAAAACACACAGTATTTGATAGGAAAAGAAAAATCATGAAAATGGAAAATTGAATCAGCAAATGGGTAAAAGCTAAGAATGTCTGCTGTTGCTGTGCCTGGTGGCATACGCGTGTAACCTGAGTGCACAGGAGGTGGAGGGGAGAGGATCCGTTCTTGTCACACTGGGCTCCATAGGGAAGTCAAGGACAGCCTGGGTTACACTCATGAGACCTTGTCACATGCATGTAACCAAACAAGAACAAGGACAACATTACCGGCTGTTAGAGATTATTAGAAGGCTCTCTGTTGACACAAGTAGAATAAGGCACATGTCCATCTAAGGTCATTGACCAAGAGGACCACTTCCGAGCCCCGATGCCTGAGTCTGTGCTGGTTCATTTGACAGCACACTCTGAGTCTGGAGCCTGTATCATCATCCTGAGAGCATCCTTGAATCCTGGGGCTTCCCTAATCGTCTGCTGCCCAAATCAAGATGAAGCGTCAGCCAAGTTGTTCTACAGCAATACCAAAATTGTTTTATTACTGAACTCCATTTCAACTTTATAGATATTAGTTGACCTGTCACACAGAATGAGGTCATCATGTCTGACCTTTGCGTCCTCTGCCTATCTGAGGGCAGGAAATGACAGCTCAGCAGAAGACAGGCTCCTAGTCTTTGTCCGGCAGCTTTCACTTTTACCAAACATTAGGAGGCAAGGGAGAGAAATTCTGTATTAGAGGAAGAAAAAAAAAATAAAGATTACTAAAATCCTCTAGAGACTACAGGAAAATATGCCTTTTAAATCCATCGTGCATTTCAAAATGTACCTACCTCACCCAACTGCCTTGTTTTAGCTCTTATTTCTGATCCTCCTGCCCTAGAGCAGCTGGAAGCCCTCATGTCAAGCTTCATTGGGATATTTCTCTTTGTGGATGTAACCCTGCTAAGTTCTAAGCCTGCCCAAGGCACTGAGAACTTCAGGACAGCTTAGTAGCTGTTGGCATGGAATCTTTATTTATTTATTTATTACAGTTTTAAATTTTTTTTATGTATTACAATTTATTCACTTTGTATCCCAAATGTAGCCTTCTCCCTCGTCCCCTCCCAAACCTGCTCTCCCTTCCTCTTCTCCCATGCCCCTTCTCTACTCCACTGATAGGGGAGGTCCTTCTTCCCTTCTAGCTGACTCTAGTCTATCAGGTCTTATCAGGACTGTCTGCATTATCTTCCTCTGTGGCCTGAAAGATACATGTGGTATATACTCACTTAGGATTATCATACTCAAATCTGCACACCTAAAGAAGCTAATTAAGAAGGAGGACCCTGGGTAAGATGCTCAATCCTCATTCAAAAAGCAAACGGGATAGACCTCGGAAGAGGGAGAAAACGGAACAGGACAGAAGCCTACCACAGAGGGCCTCTGAAAGACTGGTATGTAATTTTAAATCTATTGGCTGTAGTAAGTTGAGATTATAAAATTCCACAAAAATAAACTCCCGCTGGCTTATTCGTTGACTTGTTCTTGTTACCTTCCACGATGCCTTGCAAAAGTCAGGAAGAGAATAAATACGTTACCTGCTATGAGAGAAAATATGGAGCTGAAACTTGAAGAAGTGATTCTTGACCTGTTTAATGTTGGACTTCCCATTCATGGTGGTGCCTGATTGAGAAACACAAGCACACCCCTCACCATTCACAGAGAAAATGGACACTGGGTGGAGCAGACTGCAGAGGGTATTCTAGGAAAATGCATGTCACAGGCATGTGTATGTGTGGCAGAGGCATGTGTGTGTGTCACGGGCATGTGTGTGTGTCACGGGCATGTGTGTGTTAGATGGAATGTCAGAAGATAAGACTGTAGGAAGACACAGTTACCCTGCAGCTCTAGGCCACATGGTCCCAGGACAGGTGTGGCCCAGAGCATTTGTGGGTACCAATGTCATATTGCAGTGTCAAAAGGCTCGACACCCCTGCAAACAGGATGCCATAGACAAATCTGCTGGAAACAAAGCTGTTGAATTGACATTTGGAGGGCAGGTGGTGTGGGGTAGCTCAGATACCCAAGTATTTCAGATTAGATCAGGAAGAAGCCTCATTATTGAGGCATCTGTTTACACCACTGGAAGAGTTTCCATCACACACACAAGTTTAATGAAGGTGGATATTTGATGACTTTATCTAGTGTAACTTTTCTACCGAGTGGAGACAAGTGCCTAGTAGGATTGATTAAATAAACTGTGGAAATCGTTGTTGATTTTAACAAAACCCACAGAGCCTTTTAAAAATTATTGAAGGCTTTTAAAGGACATTGGTAAATGCTCATAGAAAGTTGTTAAATAGATAAATAGCTCACAAAGGTAGTATATAAGTTATTTGACAAGGAAGCACATTTACAATATAAAAATCATGTCTACACATTATTAAAAATAAAAATAAGCCTACACATATGGGACATATATGATGTGAGCAAGATAAGCACTTAAATGTCAACAGAAACTAACCCAGCTGTGATAGATCAGAAGTAACCTTTGCCTTCTTTAGTTTTCATTTCAAAAATTTCTTTATATAATTAAAATTTCTGTGCTCCTCAAGGAACAGTGACTGTTGTTTAATAATTTTGCTCAGAATAAAAGCTGTAAGATTTATAGTGACATATCCTGTTCTAAGGGTCTTTGATCCTCTAATTTTGTTTTAGAGTAGGAATTGCCTCAGTCTGTCTTGTTATGTGACTTTATAAATAAGCTTTCATTGGAAGGCAAACTTTCTTCTTCATTTGCATATTTCTTACAGCTATTTTCATGCTCTCTGGTAGAGTTGACTAATTGTCATGTAGACTGTAGGGCCTGGAAAGTCTAAAATATGTGTTATAGTGATCATATTGCTTCATAGTAAGATAAAAGAGTTTTCTGACCCTGTTCCAGAAGGTTGAGTTGGCAATGTCAATCATTTAAAATAATACAGTAATTAATTGAAATAATAATACAGTAATTAATTGAAAATACAGCTTTAATACTCCACATACATTTTAAAGCTTTAACTTCTCTACTTTACTCTTAAGTATCTTTCTCTGACAAAGTCTACGGACAGCGCAGTGAGGGAGCCTGGGGAGGTCAGACATCTCAGAAGTGCAGGTCTAAGGGGACCTTGGAAGCCAAGTCTGCCGCCAGTCTCTGAGCTTGTGGGCTGGGCAGCAAACCATACTTTCCAATCTAGTTTTTGGTAAGGGAGGACCCTAACCATTTTGTGGTTTGCTTCCAGCTGGAGGTATAGCATTTCATTTTGTAGCACACGTGTGTCTCATGAGGCATTCTGAAGGCATCTATGGAGCATAAGAAAGAAAGCGGAAAGGGCACGCACTGTGGGGGAGGGGGACTGAGAGGGCGCTACCTCTGTGGCACAGAAGGGATGCTGTTTAAGATGAGGAAATATCGTGATGACTAGGTATTTGAGAAAAGACGAAGTTGAATGACTTGCATACATTTGTGGTAGAATGAAGACTGCACTTAACCCAGTCAGGAGCTTTCCACTCTGGTTATAATTATTTTATTAATTCACCTAACTTTAAATTACTAGCACCAGGAAGATTTAGTTAAAAACAGAATCTTCAGCTTACAGACGCTTTGGCTCAGGCTTCCTGCCTATGCCAATTCCTTTCTGATCGACTCCCCTCTGCCCACACTCCTCACTGAGGAATGGAACTCCTTGGTGGATGGTTTCTGAGACTGAAGCTCTGTCTCATCCAGAGTGAGCATCAAAGGGCAGCACAGTTGCCCCTGTTTCTAAATATTTCCTTCCTACTTCTTCAATTAGACACTAATGTGATTCAAAATGCCTTTCTTTGCATCTCAGATGTGATTAGACCTAAGGAGCACTGAAGTATTTGTTGCAATCAGTGCCAAGGTCTTGTCAAATGACCAACTAATGGAGATTGGCCTTACTTAATAGCAGTGAGTGATGACGGAGGAGCTGCCGATGTGATCATTTCTGAGCTGGGACATCTCTGGAGGGCCCTTCGGACTGGCCAACTGTCTGGGAGCCAGGGGAGAGTAACTATAGACAGTGTGGGGGTGCCAAGCTCACCTACGGGAGGACCATTCTGGGATAATTTACATTTTCATGCTCAGTATTTTTTCTATTTAAATGACTTCACCTTTGTTTATTTATCCTAAGTTCAGATGTGTCTAATAATTCCTCTGAAATTATTCGTCATCTTGTGGTGTGGGCCTTATGAACAAAGAGTTTATTACAGAAGGAAAATCAAATGACTTTTTTAATTTGGGAAAAGAATTCTTGGGCACACTAGTGATGATTTAAACAGGACTATCAAATGTTATCATTCATAATTGTTTGATATACTCATAAATATTTCTGCAAAAATATTGGTTGGCTTGTACTTACTTCTTAAGTAAACATTTAGTTTTGTAACATTTTATAAACATTTTAACCTTTGTGGTCTTAGCAGACAACACACTTTGATAACATTTTGTTGTTGTTGAAATGTAAATGATACCCCACATATGTCATTTGTGGACTTTTCTAACTTGGGCTGTTTCTCATCAGGTTTCAGACCACACTTTGCACAACTTGTAAAAGTTATGCCACAGAATTTATACAGAATTTTATATAAATATACAGATTGCATACAGGTGTCAAACATGTACATAATTAAAATACTGTACTTTTTGTTTTATCATAGCCATATAAATAGCACAAAGCTAATTTTAGAATGCCAAGAGCCATAAAAAGTCATTAGTGGGGTTTTTAACCCATAGAAATTTCTATCAAAGATTAAATTTATTGCAGTTATGTGCGTGGTGAATGCAGGTGCCTGTGGAGGCCAGGGTCATTGCATTCTCTGGAGCTGAAGTTGCAGGCTGTTGAGAGCTTACCCATGTGGGTGGTACGGGCCAAGCTTTGGTCTTCTGCAAGAGCAATATATGCTCTTAGCTGTTGACTTACCTTTCCAGGCCCAGCCTCAGAAATGTCTACACATCTACAATGTCTACAAATATCATCATTTGTTATTTGTTTTGTAGTTCATATGTGCCTCACAGAGCAAACACAGTTTATAATATACCCAGGACACATGTGATTTTTTTCAAGAGTGCTTAATTAATGTAATTTTGAATGTAATTTTTTACCTACTTCAAAGTTTTCTATTTTCCTGAGTTAAAATCCAGCCAAATTATTCTTGACTCAAGTGAGCATGTGAAAGCGAGTTTCAGACAGCCCTGCTGAGTGAGTGTTCTCTTTAAAACGAATGCTCATCATACAAGCCGGTTCCTCTGCTCGCCTGCAGCCTGCCCTTCTTGCTTCTGTGTGCGCATTGACAGCTTCTCCTCTTGTGTCCTAGCATTGCTGTCGGCAAGTGCTTAACTCAAACAAATTAGCTCTTTACTTTTAGAAAAAAAAAAAATTACTTCACTGAAAAACTAGGTTCTACATGATAAGAGATCTTGACTTTAACAAATAATTTTTGTCACCATCATTTATACCAAGCAGCTGCTGGAAGGAGCTTATCTGGAGCTGTTCCTGGATTGGGTACAAAACAGACAGGCGACCTTGATTCAGATCAAAATAAAGGAGAGGCAGATAGCCCTATCAGTGTTTTAAAAACCTGGACATCAAACTGATGATTCAATGACATTATATTCTCCCAGAGGAATAACTACATAGGAAAGGGAATTTCTCCTCGTCTTGAATTCAGTTAATCTAGGAAGGTTCCGAGGAAGTACGTAGAAGGGGTGTGTGTTAAAATTCGTGTCAGTGACATGAAAGTGCTCTCTCTAATAGTGTGTCTTGGGTAGAAAAATGGTCAGTGGTAATATTTGTGCATTTCCTGAGCCCATAATCTTTGGCAATTATGTGTCTATAGACAGACACTGAATAAATAGTATCAATATATTTCTATGGAAGCGCAGACATTATAATTAAGTAATTCCTGCCAAGTGATAAAAAAAATCATCTTAGTAAGAGCCACTCACGCTTTAGACCTGGATGAATGGAACACGTTAGACAGCCCTTGTTTAATGCCGGCACTGCAGCTGCTTGCTTTCTTCTTTCCTTCTTTCCTTCCTTCCTTCCTTCCTTCCTTCCTTCCTTCCTTCCTTCCTTCCTTCCTTTCTTTCTTTCTTTCTTTCTTTCTTTCTTTCTTTCTTTCTTTCTCTCTTCCTTCCTCCTCCATTCCTTCTTTTTAAAAATATGTATGATGAGCTTAAGAATGTGCCAAGATATCTTTATTAAAATGTTGCTTTAGACATATTTAAGATGATCTCTGAGCATGTGATGTCCATTAATTTTGCTCTTTCGATTTATTGAGACATAGAAAATATTTTAATTTGTTGTGAATATTTATAGTTATTCAAGATTGCAAATCTTAAGTTATCTCCTTCCATGGGCATCTAATCTAATCTAATCTAATCTAATCTAATCTAATCTAATCTAATCTAATCTAGTATGAAGTCATAATATAGAGCTGTGATTTATAAAATAAAATTTATCACCAGGCATGAGCTCCTACTCATGTACATATTTTCTTAATATACTTTATACATGCTGCTCCAAGGATGCTGTACTTTGGTTTTTTAAATTACAGCTCTTCACGATGAGAGGGAAGCTTGATTTGATTAATTATGCTTACAAGCTGTTAGAGAGTGGGAGGAAAGAAAATGGTCTTGACTTCAGTTTTTACATGATTGCTGCTCTTTGGATGCACATTTCTTCCATCAGTTGTTGAGAAATGGAAAACTAATAATTTATTTTAAAGGCAGAGATGAGACGGAGAGTCCAATGGCATTGAAACCAAAATGTTCATGCACCACTTTGATATGATGATGTGTGGAATGAGAGACAGCATTTATTAAGATGTTAGTGTTGGTCTCCAAAGATGGTTTCCAGTCTTCAAGAAAACACTTACTCTCATATTCCTTAGGACGACCTTCACTGCACTTAGCTGAACAGCATTTGATGGCACATGATCACCAATAGGATCAGTTCCTTACTGGCATCTTCTTAGCAAGCATTTGCAGTGATCTTCAGATTTGCTATCCATTACATACACCACTAAAGAGCAACAGAGATCTTATTTCCGTTAGTTATTCCATTGTGTATAGTTAAACAGAAAAATGTATGGCTGGTACTTGGAAAAGGCTGTTGAGAGAGAACAATAGTTGGCCCAATACCGTAAAAATGATAGGATGTAATTTAAATGATTTACAGATTTTTTTTTGTGATTAACTGCTAATACTAGTTCAATGCTAGCTAGAAAGTCAGGTGTGAAACTTACACAAAGATAGCATAAGAGTGACACTGTCTGTGTAACGCCAGCAGGTAAGAGGTGAAGGCCACTTCCAAGGTGATTCTTTATCCCTGCCCCTCCTCCCTACCTTTCTTTCCACCTGTTCTTCCAGCCTTCCTCCTTCCTCCCTTTTGTTAGGGATGGGTTCTTGTGTGTCCAGGCTGGCACTGAGCTCACTATGGAACTGAGAATGGACTTGAACTGCTGTCACCCCTGCCTCTGCCCTCTGCATGCTAGGTAAGAACACTGCCAACGGAGTGTGCCCCAACCTACTGTTGGGGACTTCCGAGTGTGGGGTCTCACATGCCCCCCGCCCCTCCCACAGCAGTTTTGCACCGATGAGCTTGTTCTATTGGAGTTGACAGATTGTGAATTCACACGCTCTTCTGGGAGGCCAAGACCGTGCTCCCGACAGTTTGCTGCTGCACACCGTACAGGAAGCGTGTTACGATGGGAACAGCACATGCATGTTGACTGAAGAGACTATTGTTGATAGAAAATCAAGGGACTTCCCGGGAAGATAAGGAAAATTAACCTTTGTCTAGAGGGAAAGAAAGATAAATTATATCTGGCATGTTTCTCCTATATTTGTACAAAATATTTGCACAGTCTTCTGCCAGAGAAAAACAATTTAAAATAATTTCTAAGCATATTTTCTGATCAAATACACACTTGGCATAGTTCGCAAATATTTACTTTTCTCCAATTTTATTTCAATATTGTTCTAGGTTGTGCCCTGAGCTCCCAAGGCTCTTTTGTTTGCTCCTGACTTAATACGTGATCACTTTCTGGTGTTAATTTTGTTGTGTTCACGTAGCCCTTCATTTCGGGGGGGTGTGGAGGACATTAGTGTCATTAAACACTCGGTTCTGGGCTAAGGAGCGTGCATTCCACCTCCTTTCCCCTTCAGGGCTACCTGCGTTTTGCTGCAGAGCTGGCTCAGTTGGCACAGAACTTGCCTCAGGAGGACCCGAGTTCCATCCCTAAAACTCTGGAAAAAAGTCAGGCCTGGGGGTCCAAGCTTGAATCCAGGGTCGGCAAGATGGCAGGCAGACACACCATCTCGGTCCTGGCCACGCAGCCTCAGCCAGTCAGAGACCCTGTCTCAAACACAACGGTGGCAAACACCCAGGGCATACCACAGGGTTTCCCGGACCCCCTTGCGCATGTGTATGCACGCGTGCACTCTCTGTGCAGCCACGTGCACCCACCGCTGACGCGAAGTCCTTGAGCCTCCCTGAGCTCCTGTTCTGCTGGAAGCTGGAAGGTCATCAGCACGTTACGGTCGGTGCCGTTGCGCAGCAGGGTTCTCTGACCATGCTCTGAGACCCTCGCTGCTGTGCGTGTCTCATTAGCTGTTGTTCCTGGTGGTGTGAGAGACTTTGTGGCCAAGAGCGAGGGCTGGCGTTATCTCGCGGCTTAGGGGTGGGTCTGCTTTGGCTGGCAGGACGGTGTACGGACCACTGCTCAGCACACGAGCACAAGCGGGACTGCTCACATTCAAGCCGCACAAGCAGCTTGCACGTTTGCTCCTTTCATCGCCGTCCCGTGTGCCGCAGCCTCTGCCTCTGGGAAGGCCACGCGCATAATTTCGTTAGTCACGAAAACTCACGGGGCTGAACCTGGCCACGTGAAGGGACACTTTCTGAAACGCTTGCGCTCAGGACTGAAGGCAGGAACTGAGCTTTGTCAAAGTCAAGAGATCACCGACTCCACTCAGGGCTGCTGCGAACTGGATCATCTTCACGCAGCAGGGTTGTGGGGCAGTGTGAAACACGTTCACTTCAGGCTGGAAAGCTTGCACACCTTGCCTTCCTGAAGTAAACTGGGTTATCTTTGAGAAGCCACACTTTTCCTCCCACGCATATATAACATACCCGACGTGCATATATTAGGGACCATTTATGCCTATCCAAACAGGCAGTTTTACAGTGTTCAACTTGAAATGACTGTCTCCAGGGGTCAATAGGTGAGCCAGGGGGGCTTTCTTGGGTCTGGTGAGGCTGGTGATGGTGTGGGGTTTTGGTACCTGACACTAGGGCATTCACCAGGTTGGCTTGAGAATGGGGCTATGGTGGAGAGAATGTCGCCCCTTAATATGCTAAATATGCTTGAGCTCGTTTCTTTTTTAAAAAATTATATCTTTGGTTTTCTTTTTTATGTGCATAGCAGCTTTGTTTTTATATTATTTTAAATTTTTTAATTAATTACAATTTATTCACTTTGTATCCCAGCTGTAGCCCCCTCCCTTGTCCCCTTCAAATCCTACCCTACCTCCCCCTTCTTCTATAACCCTCTCCAAGTCCACTGATAGAGGAGGTTCTCCTCACCTTCCATCTGCCCCTAGCCTATCAGGTCTCATCAGGACTGGCTGCATTGTCTTCTCCTGTGGCCTGGTAAGGCTGATCCCCACTTCAGGGGAAGGTGATCAAAGAGCCTGTCACTGAGTTCATGTCAGAGACAGTCCCTGTTCCCCTTACTAGGACACCCATTTGGACACTGAGCTGCCATGGGCTACATCTAAGCAGGGGTTCTAGGTTATCTCCATGCATGGTCCTCAGATGGAGTATTAGTCTCAAAAAACCTGTGCCCAGATTTTTTGGTTCTGGTTGCTCTCCTCATGGAGCTCCTGTCCCCTCCAGGTCTTTTTATCTTCCCCCTTCTTTCATAAGATTCCCTGCACTGGATACTGAGACTCATAACCAAACCTTGGACAGAGTGCAGGGAATCATATTAAAGAAGGGGGAATTAGTATGACCTGGAGAGCAAAGGAGCTCCACAAGGACCAAATATATCTGGGGACAGGGGTCTTTTCTGAGGCTGTTTCTCCAACCAAGGACCATGCATGGATATAACCTAGAACACCTGCTTGGATGTAGCCCATGGCAGCTCAGTATCCAAGTGGGTTCCCTAGTAAGGGGAAAAGGGACTGTTTCTGACATGAACTCAATGACTGGCTCTTTGACCTCCCCTCCCCTCCAAGGGAGGAGCAGCCTTGCTAGGCCACCGAGGAGGACATTGCAACAAGTCCTGAAGAGACCTGATAAGCTAGGGTCAGAAGGGGAGGAGCACCTCCCCTATCAGTAGCCTTAGAGAGGGGCAGGGAGGAGATGAGGGAGGGAGGGTGGGATTAGGAGGGAATGAGGGAGGGGGCTGCAGCTGGGATACAAAGTTAATAAACTGTAAGTAATATAAAAAATAAAAAAAATAATTAAAAAAAGATTCCCTGCACGCTGCCCAAAGTTTGGCTATGAGTCTCAGCATCTGCTTTGATACCCTGGTGGGTAGCGTCTCTCAGAGGCCCTCTGTTGTGGGCTCCTGTCCTGTTCCCTGTTTTCTCCCTCTTCCAATGTCCATCCCATTTGTCTTTCTGAGTGACAATTGATCATTTTACCCAAGGTCTTCCTTCTTTCTTAGCTTCTTTAGGTGTACAGATTTTAGTGTGTTTATCCTCTATTATATGTCTAATATCCATTTATAAGTGAGTATATATCATGTCTGTCTTTCTGGTTCTGGGATACCTCACTCAGGATGATCTTTTCTAGTTCCCACCATTTGCTTGCAAATTTCATGATTTCCTTATTTTTAGTTGCTGAGTAGTTTCTTTTTTTACACCCTTATTCTGAAGCCCCTGGTGACCTTGAACTCATGGTACCTCTATTCCACGCTCCTGAATGCTCTACACTATATTTGCCCATTAAATCACTTTGAGTTGTTTTGTCACTTCCAGCACAATGATTCCTAACTGATACAATAGTTGTCATCTCCAAAAAATCACATCGACTCCATATTAATTGGAGGTGCATTGAGGTAACTCTGTGGCCTCTCCTAACACCACTATTGGTCTAGATGTGTTTTCTGTTATATTCCTGACCAGGGATTTACAGTCAGTGGTAGCTTAATTGCATAGCACCAATGAAGGAATGACCTCAAGCCCCCGCTTCACAACGATTATACACTCGTAACTTGTCTGCTTAACCTAATGATATCCAGCCTTTTAAAAATTAAACACAAACCTCTAAAGTCATGCATTTCTTAGTAAGTAATATCTCAGCTGAATCTGTCTGGTTGTACTATGTAATGTTTACGGTTTTCTATCATGTTTTCTATTGCTACGTGATCCTTTTACATATTTAAAAAATAACTGACTATAAGTTTTACTTGGTTTTCTTATTATAATTTATAACTTGAGAACATTGGAGACAGTGGGAATGAGATCTATCTTTTGGAATGTGCACTGATGTGTGTTATGGGCTGGTGTGTGTCAATATTTATTAATGTTCCACAGAGGTAGGTGTGTGTAAATTTTTAAAAGTTCACTTACCTCGTCTAAATAGGCTCTAGTTTAATATTTCTTGATGTCATTCTGGGTCAACAGTTACTAAAAGATCTCTGATTAAGAGAGGGAGAGAGAAGGACCATACATGGAGATAACCTAGACCCCTGCACAGATATATCCCATGGCAGCTCAGTATCCAAGTGAGTTTCCTAGTAAGGGGAACAGGGCATGTCTGTGACATGAACTCAGTGGCTGGCTCTTTGATCACCTCCCCCTGAGTGCTGAGCAGCCTTGCCAGACCACAGAGGAAGACAAAGAAGCCAGTCCTGATGTGTTTCCACAGTGATATCCCCTTGGAGAAAACTAGGTTTTCATTTGTAAGTAGTTATCAATTGGATATAGTTTCTGGGTAAGAAATGGGACATCTGTCTACATCTCCTTTTAGCTCTTGGTCCCCATTTGTCGCAGACCCATGCAGGCCCTATGCATACTGCCTCAGTCTAAGGGAGTTCATATGTGTGGCAATCATGTTGATTTAAAGGCTTTGTGTGTGTGTGTGTGTGTGTGTGTGTGTGTGTGAATGTGTGTGTGTGTGTCTTCAATCTCCTCTGGCTCTTAAATTATTACCACATCCTCACCCTGAGCCTTGAAGGAAGGGTTTTGATGGAGACATTCAGCTTAGTGTTGAGTGTTCCAAGGTCTCACACTCACTGCAAAAATGTCTGGCTGTGGGTCTCTGTGTTTGTTCTCATGCAGGAGGAAATTTCTCTGCTGGTGGCTGAGCCAGGCCCTGATCTATAGGTGTACCAGACTAACCTTAGGCCTTCTTTTATGGCATGTTTCCTTTCTTAGAGAACAGTACTGTTAGGTTCTAGCCTAGTGCAGATCCAGTCTGAGGCTCTGGGTCACTGAAACAGCAGTGAGTATGGGCTCCATCTCATGGAGTGAGTCTAAAGTCAGGTCAAACATTGATTGGTCACTCCCGTTAGTTTTGCGTCCCATTGCATCTGACAGGTAGAACACCACTGTAGATCAAAGTGTTTCTAGTTGGCTTGTTGTTTCCATTTCTCTTTTGGCAGCATGCTGAGTATCTTCTTGTTTTAAAGATGTTAGAATGTATGGATGAAGACTCTATGTAGGCACCAGTCTGAATTCTCCATGTTCAGTGAGTTGTGCTGGTACTGTTTTCTGGAATGGGGACTTGCCTTCAGTATGGGGAGAGCAACCTACAGCCTTGGCAAAATGCCTGGGTTTGGGGATTTCAAAAGGACCCCTTTGGCCAAAAACCCAATTAAATGTAACCTAATCCCAGTACTGGTAGCTTCATTTGGTGTCAAGAGATTGCAAGTTGAGACTGTTTCTCCCTATTACTTGGTGGTTTCATTTAGATAGCCTTCAGGTATGTATATATTTTAGGAAACTTCTACTGTATTAAATTTCCATAGTACCTCTCAAATGGCCCTTAATTTAGCTGTCTTGCCCCATATTCCTTTCTTAGTTCCCCTCTCCCTTTCAACTCACTCCCACTAGCAAAGGATGAATGTTCTCCTTGCTTCCCATCCTCACTAGCCTGAACTGTCACTTGTTTTATCAATCTTAGTCATTATGATGGGTATAAGATGATAATCTTAAGGTAGTCTTGATTGGCATTTCTCTGATGACTAATGATGTTAAACATTAAAAAAAATTTTAATTCTTTACAATTTCCTCACTTTGTATCCCAATTCTAGCCTCCTTCCTCATCTCCTCCTGGTCCCTCCCACTTCCCCCCTTATCCCTGCCTTTCTAGTCTATTGAAAGTTGAAGTCCTCCCCTATTATTTGACCCTAGCCTATCAAGTCCCATCAGGACTTCCTAGATCCTCTATGGGCTGGCAAGGTCACTCCTCCAGGGGGAAGTGTTCAAAGAGCAGGCAACCAAGTTCATGTCAGAGACATCCCCTGCTTCCCTTACTAGGGAACCCACTTGGAGACTGAGCTGCCTATGGGCTACATCTGAAAAGAGAGTCTAGGTCCTCTTCATATATGGTCCATGGCTGGAGTATCAGTCTTTGTAGGCCTCCCTAGACCCAGATTTTTTGGCTTTGTTGGTCTCCGAGTGGAATTCCTGTCCCATCTGGGTCCTTCTGTCTCCCTCACCAACTTCTTCCACAAGACTCCCTGCACTCTGCCCAAAGTTTGACTGTGAGTCTCAGAATCTGCAGGCCTGCTAGGTGGAGTCTTTCAGAGGACATCTGTGGTAGGTTCCCACCCTGTTCCCTCTCTTCTGCTTCCAGTGTCTCTCCTGTTTGCCTTGCAAATGAGAATTAAGCATCCTCTCTAGGGTCCTCCTTGTTGTTTAGCTTCTTTAGGTCTGTAGATTTGAGTATGTTCAACCTATATTATAGGGTTAATATGCACTTATAAGTGAGTATATACCATGTGTGTATTTCTGGGTCTGGGTCACCTCACTCAGGATGATCTTTTCTAGTTCCATCCATTTGCCTGAAAATTTCATGATTTCCTTGTTTTTAATAGCTGAGTAATATTTCATTGTGTAAATGTACTACAATTTCTGTATCTATTCTTCAGTTGAGGGACATCTGGGCTGTTTCCAGATTCTGGCTATTATGAATAAAGCTGCAAGGAACATGGTTGAGCAAATGTCCTTGGGCGTAAGATGAAATCTCAGAGTCTTTTGGTTTGCAATTTTCTGATCACTAAGGAAGTTGAGCATTTCTTTAATTGTTTCTATTCCATTTGATATTCTTTTGTTGAAAATCCTCTGTTTAGCTCTGTACATCATTTTTTAATTAGATTATTTGGTTTGTTGGTGTTTAATTTCTTGAGTTCTTTTTATATTCTGGATATTAGCCCTCTGTCAGATGTAGGGTTGGTGAAGATCCTTTCCCAGTCTGTAGGCTGTTGTTTTCTTCTGATGACAGTGTCCTTCACTTTACAGAAGCTTTTCAGTTTCATGAGGTCCCATTTATTAATTGTTGATCTTAGAGCCTGAGTTGCTGGTGTTCTGTTCAGAAAGTTTTCTCCTGTGCCAATGAGTTCCAGGCTCTTGCCCACATTTTCTTCCAACAGATTTAATGTGTCTTGTTTTATGTTGAGGTCTTTGATCCTCTTGGACTTTGATTTTTGCAGGGTGATAAATATGGATCTATTTGCATTTTTCTACATGTAGACATCCAGTTAGACCAGCACCATTTGCTGACGATGCTCTCTTTTTCCCATTGAATGTTTTTTTGTTTTGTTTTGTTTAATCAGGTATCTGTTGGTGTGTGGGGATGTTAAACATTTTTAAAGTGTTTCTCAGCCAATTGAGTTTTCTCTTTGGAGATTGTTCTGTGTAGATCTGCATCATGGATTTTTTAAATTTAGGTTATTTGTTTCCTTGATATCTATTTTTTTTTGAGTTCTTTATGGATATTACCCCTCTATCAGATATCTAATTGGTAAAAATATTTTTCCATTCTGGAGGCCCCACTTTGTTTGAATGTTGGTGCCCTTTTACTTACAGAAAATTTTCACTTTCATGAAGCCACATTGATTTGTTGTAGATCTTAATGCTGGTGCTAATAGTATTCTGTTCAGAAAGTCTTTTCTTGTGCCAATGAGGTCAAGGCTGGTTCCCGCTTTATCCTCTTATTACACTGAGTGTATCTGGTTTTATGTTGAAGTCCATGATCCATGTAGAGTTGAGTTTTCTGTGGGGTGTTACGTAGGGATCTATTTGGATTCTTCTACATACAACCATCTAGTTTAGACCAGCATTACTTTTTGAGGATACTGTCTTTTCTCATTATCTATTTCTGATTTCTTTGTCAAAATATCCATGGGTGTATAGATTTATGTCTGAGTCTTCAATTTGATTCTATCGATTAAAAGGTGTTTTTTTTAATCCATACCATTATGTTTTTATTACTATATCTCTATAGTACAGCTTGAAATTGGGGCTGGTGATACTTCCAGCATAGTCAGGATTGTTTTAGCAATCCCAGGTTTTTTGTGTTTACATTTAAAGCTGAAGATTATCCTTTTAATTTCTGTGAAGAATTGTGTTGGAATTTTGATGGTGATTGTACTGAACCTATGAATTGTTTTTAGTAGGATGTCATTTTACTGTATTAATCATACTGATCCATAATCATGGGAGATCATTCCATCTTCTGAAATCTTATTTTTTGTGTTTTTGTTTTGTTTTGTCTGTTTGTTTTCTGATATCTTTTTCTATTTCTTTCTTCAGTGTCCTAATTTTTATCATATAGTCTTTCACTTGCTTGGTTAGCGTTACCCCAAGATATTTATATCATTTGAGGCTATTGTAAAAGGTGTTATTTCTCTTGTTTCTTTATCAGCTCATTTATCATTTTTATATAGAGGGGCTGGTGAGTTTTGTGCATTTATTATCTAGCTACTTTGTTGAAAGTGCTTATCAGCTATATGAGTTTCTGAGTTAAATATTTTGGGTCACTTGTGGATACTATTATATCATCTTCAATAAAAATACTTTGACTTCTTCCTTTCCAATATGTATATAGAACATTTGTTCATATGACGATATCTTCTTTTTTTTGGGGGGGGGGGTGTAGTCGATAGCCTGGTATCATTCCGGCCACCAGATATTGGGTGGTATCTGAGGGAAGGTATTTGATCAAGAGACAACCTTAGTTAGTAATACTTATATGTGTTCATCTTCTCAGAACTTCCTGGAGTTTCTTGTTGTCTTCAAGGTCCGTTGTGCACTAAAATAGAGTTTTGAATAGGATTGTATCCAGCATCTTGAGAAGTTTATTTTGGTTGGTATAATGTGAGATATAGGTATTCTCTGTTAGTTTAAAAATCCTCCTCATTTTTTGAGATTCTGAAGCTTCCTCTTCTTGTGGCTTGTTTCCAGGAAGAATCAATTCCCAGTTCTGAGTATCCCTATATTATTCATACTTGCATCTGACACTGATCTGATTCCGTTTTAGACAATTCTAATTTATTTACCTTAGCTCATAAGTGCCTTTTCCCATTAAGATCCAATGCCTTCTCTTTCACATTTGTCTTCCTAAACTCTGGAGACTCTTGCCAGTTGGATGTAAATGTCTCAGTCCCCTGATAGTCTGCATATATACTTCTCCCTGTCAGATTCCAGTTCAGAACATGTGTTAGCTTCCTGGATAAAGTAACTCACTTCCATCTGATCCAAAATGCTGCTTGTTCTGTACTTTTATAATAATCCCAGATAGAAACCATAAAGCGGTTAATATATGTCTGTTATAACCACCGTGCTGGCTATTGTTTCTTTGTGTCTTTCACTGTAAGTAAGACTAACTTGAATAACTATCATGTACCCAGAATTGTCGAGTGTCTCCAGGGAGTTAGGGCTTAGTCGCTACAACAAAAGTGGTGTTGGTTCCCCCTCTGTTCCAGACTTCCCTTTCTACAGGCTGAGCTTCTCGTGGGCTAGTTCTCCCACAGCTTGCTCACATTTCCTGTTCCATTCACATCAACACAAATATGAAGTTCATTATATATTTTTAATTGTCACAAAAGGCACTTACTTATGGTAGTTACTCACTAAAATGCTGAGGGATTTTAGGTTTAGCAATACAAAGGAACTTGTTATTTTGCATATATTCCTAAATATAGCTCATCTATTTTACTATCAGGAATGGTTATTATTATTTTTTTTTGTATACTTTTATGTCCAGTGTTGCTCCAGGCTTGGAGCAACTTCTTGGTTTCTCTTGTATAACAGCTCTTCTCACACCTTAAACTTGTGTTTCTAACGCTAAGCATTAGAAAGACATTATTACTTCTCTTACGCAGTTCTACTCTGGGAAGAACTCACCAGTCACCCATCACGATATTTTGCTGACTCAAATCTATCCTGAAGATATGTTCTCAAACAGCTGTAAAGAAGGAAGCCTTGCCATCCATTTCTGCCAAAATTGAATATGTCAATTTGAATATCTTTAATATCTTGGATATATCAATTTATTCGATATAAATTGAACATATCATTAGCTCATAGCTAGCCTCATGCTTTCTTGGAGTCTTCTTTTAGCAATGTGGTCAATGAGAGGTAGGAATCCAGGTGGCAAGAAGCAGCTATTGCTAGATTCTTTGTGTGTGGTATGACTATGCAGGAGAAAGAAGCTATAGAGCAATGCTTCTCTTCCCCTATAGTTCTACAGATTTTCTGACTCCTGGTAAGACATCTCTTGTTGGTGAAAAAAGCTGGAATAGCTGCCCTCAACTGGTGTTATGGATGGGTGAGTCTGGGGAGGATGAGAAGGGGAAGAAAAAGAATAAAGTGCTCTTTGCTTCATATCTTAAAATTTTTCACCACATTTTTATTTTGTTTTGGTTTTGTGGTGTGTATGTGGTGTGTGTGTGTGTGTGTGTGTGTGTGTGTGTGTGTGTGTGTACACACATGGGTATGTATGAGTAAGTCAGGAGACAACTTGGATCTTTCTCTCTCCCTTTCACTGTGTGGAGGATTGAACTCAGGTTATCAGGCTTAGTAGCAAGTGTCTTTAGATGCTGAACCACCTTGCCTGTCCAGCTTCATATTATTTTAAGACTTTGAGTGTGGATCCCATGACTGCTTTTAACAGACTCAAACCATTCACACACATTTATCCTTGTTCCAGAACAACACATCAGACTATGTGTCAGAGAGGGGTATCATGAAAGTACTCACTCTCGTTTATATACTTACATAGTATAAAACAGGTAAGCTAAATTATGCTTTTAGTTACATATTGAAAGCAAATAAATTTGGAATCAACAAGCATTGTTATGTTTATTGTTCTAGGATTTAAAATGTGCATATATTCTATATATTTTAAATATGCATGTTGTAACTAAAAATGTACTAAGTACATAACTTTAAGAATAAAACCAAAAATTACAACCTCAGCAAAGAAGCATATATCAGAAACTCCTAAGTTTCTAAGGTCTAATCTTACGTCTGTCTGCGAAAAGGTTCTTATTTGAATGCATTTGACCTTGGAAAGAAATTAAGGTACAATTGTTACTAAACACAAAGTCTTTCTTCTTGTTGAATATATATCAACTGTAGAGGAGAAAATCAGCGACTCATAACATTCTACACCCAGTGTCTGCACAAAGGATTTAGATTAATTATTCTTGGGAGGCTCAGACATATTTCTGTGAGATCTTGACAACTGATATTGGTGGGTTATGACCAAAGCCATTACAAATGAACTGAAGAAAGACACTTTATTTCTGTGGAAATAGAGAAGTTTAAATGTAGCCAGCTATTACTAGTAGTTGCAGAATAATAAAAATAAACATAACACATTTTTGCTTGGTAGATCTAACTCTTCAATTTAGAATATGATTATATATTTTTAAAAACTGTTACTGACATTAAGAATAATAACTGTTGAAGTTCTCAGTTTTCCTAGGTTAATCATCATGATAGTGAGGGTGTCGGGAGGGGTGAGGCAGTGTACCTGGGAGGGTGTAGATGGAGGAAAGAAATGGGGAAGGTTGGTGACTCTATTTCAATTAAAAATATTAAAACATAATAACGGTCTATGCTAATCATGTGATTATATGTATTTTTCAACCCTTTGACTAAGGATATTCGCATTTCTTATTTTTAAAAGCAAGGGTGCTTGCTGCTTGTTTGAATAGAGAAAATAGATGCATAAGAGAGATGTGACTTTTTTGACGTTGTGCGTGAAGTCAGTGGGTTTTGTGTATAATAAGACTGTGTTCCCTTTCTGCCTTTTGTAAGAAAAACAGGAGTTGACAGCACTGTGGAGCAAGCTAGACTTAAGCCAGCACTTGGCTGCTCTCCAGAACCTTGGCGTGCTCACTTCTGGATGCATTTGAAAAATTATCGTTATTGTGTTACATTTACAGTTTGTATTAAACACATTTTGGAACACACACTTGTAAGAAGTGTGACTTTGTTTCTTTAAATCAGATCTTATGAACAGTCAAAGGTGATAAGGTGATATATATGGACATATGTATTACTATGTATATTGTTTTGTAGATACACCCATATACACAAATATATATACTATTTACAATTATATATGTACAGTGGATTTCTGTGTTTGCTTGTGTGTGAAAGTTTTGTTTTAAGTGAGAACCAAGGAAGAATGGTGTTGGTGTTTGTTTGTTTTTTTTAAACTCTTTTATTTATACTTCTTATATCTTTTTCTTCCTTCTCCACCCCAAACCCTGTTCTTTCTCCAATCTCCACTCTCTGGGCTCTGGCATTTATCCTCTCTCCAGAGTCCTCAGATATAAACTATCTGCAGCTGGCAAAGAGCTCCTCTCAGAGCCCACAGGAGGCAAATAGTCTGCTGCTGTGGACCATCAGAATCAGTCTCACACCCCACACCTGGGACCAAAACAAAAACATGTTTATATCCACAACAGAGTGTTCAAATGAAGAAAGAATTTTTGAAGTTCCAAGTTATCTCAGGGTTCTCTGCTCCATTACCTTCTTGGGTTTTGTCCCAACCTGTCTATTACGGCTTGGAGAACCTGGGAAGGGTAAGCTTGCTGCTTTCAGAGAGGAGCGCTAGCAGACTTCTCCGTGTGTCTCACACCCAAGGACCTCCTCCAGCGGAAAACCCATGCTTCTGAAGCTGCCATTTGGCCGCCTCCCCACTAAAGGATGAGAAAATCACAAGTCACTTCTAGTTTGTTAGGTTTGTTCCTATTATGATGATTTTAGCTGAAGCTAAATTAGAGCTTAATTTCAGGCCCAACACCCAGGGGCAGGTGCTACCTTTCTGGATCCTGGACATTTCTTTCTCTCATTTTAAGAAACATGCCCTTCCCTCACTCTCTCTGTTTCCTGTTCTCTATATGAAGCAGGATAGGAAAAAAACAAAACAACAACAACAACAACAACAAAAAAAAAACAGACAAACCCTCTTAAATCACAAATAATTACCGTTTAGATTTTGGTCACATTTATATGCAAGTTGTAATAATCACATTTTAAAAATCAACTTTTGCATATAGATTCATTAATAAAAGTGCTGATTTTGTCTTGATATCTTAGCTTTAATAGCCTTATGGAGGCATAATTTGTCTACTTCAAGTACACAATGCAATGATTTTTAATATTGCCATATAGTTGTGACCTCATTAGAATTCAAATTCAATCTCCATTTCATTCAAACATCTTCCTTAACCTTGAAACTATGCCCATTAGCAGTCAATTCCTATTTTTTTCAAACTTCCCTTAGTCCCTAGGAACTACTAAACTAGTTTCTGCGTGTGGTCTTGCATATTTCGAACAAGTATGTACCTGGAATAAAACAATACGTAGTGCTTTGTAACTGGTTCTTTTTACCATCATTGCAGAATCCATCGCATTGAAACATGCACGGATAACTTTATTGTATAATCAGTGTTCCTCTGTGTGGCTCCACCACATTTTACTTACTCATCCATCAGTAAACATTTGCGTTATTTCTGTGTTTGGACTATTTCGAAGCCCTCTTATAAACATTTATAAAAGAGGGTTTTATGGTCATGTGTTTCATTCATTTTGAATATATCTCAGGAGTGGAATGAGCAGGTCATGGGTAACTCTAACCTTTTGAGAAACACTACATGCCTCAAAACAGATGCCAAGACTCACAGCCAAACACTGGGTGATGAAGCATCAACTGAGGACCATGCATGGAGTGGACTTTGACCCCCCCCCCCAATGAAATGTAGTCTCTGGGCAACTTAGGCTTCATGTGTGTCCTCTCGTAAGCATCTGACAAGGACTCTTCTGCCAGCATTTTGATTACTGCCCCCTGGCAGGACTGCCTTGCCAGGCCACAGAGGAAGAGGACATGCTCAGTCCTGATGCAACTTGATGTGCTGGAGTGGACCAGAAAGGGAGCTCTGAGGAACAGGGGAGGGAGGGAAAGTAGGACTGGGAGGCGAGGTGGGATGGGGTTCCAATCAGGATGCAAAGTGAATAAAAAATTAATTAATTAAGAAAACAATGCTACGCTGGTTCTCAAAATGGCTGCCGCATCCTCCCAGGGCACGGCCACTGTCCCGAGTGTATGGCAGTTCCAGCCACTCTCTGATGTTATATTTTAACAGGCATTTTGTGGATGAGTTACAGTAGATAAAAACATCTACATTTAATCTCAGCGTAACAATGTTGATACCAGAAACAAAATTGTTCTGATTTCTGCTGAGAGGTTGTTGGATCTAGTTGTAAAGCCTTCAAGATCAGTTTTCTAGAGCGTTTTTCTGGGGACCATATATCTATTTCCCATACTTTAACTCTCTTGACTACTGGGAAATAAGATTTACGCCCCTGGAAAGCTTTTCCTGGACGTCATATGTGGCTCTGTGGTTTAGACTTCTGACTGCCAGGTCAGTTCCGAGTGCTCCTGCGGTGCTGTTGTCACTGCCCAAATGGTGCCTTTTTCTTTGTGTGGGAAGGAGGAGATGGGGTTGGACAGAGGCTCCTAACCTGTTTCCCTAGTCCCGAGCGGCCACGCTACCATGCACTCAGGAACCCTGATACTCCACATACTCCCTAGGAAGCCTGTCTTACACTCTTCCTTCGGATTCTGAAATTACTGTCTGTCACACCTATGTCCATGCACATTTGTTTGTCCTTCTTGATGCCAGCTGAACTCCTGAATAGCCTTAGTTCCTTTTGCTACACTGTCTCTCACCTTGAAGTTTTGGTTGAGACCTGACAACATTCAATGTTTTTTAAGTTTGACTCACTTTTCAAAATTGTACTTAGCAGTGCTGTTATGGAAATAGACTGTGCAGAGCATAAATGTGTACAGAAAACTGACAAAGAAACACACAGAAGGGCAGAAAATGGGCCTTTTTTAATCTTTGAGACAGGGCAGAGATCCACCACAGTGCTGTTTTCCAGTTAAATTTTTTTTGACATTCAAGTGTGCCTTATTTACTGTTGCTCACGAAGGCATTTCAGCTGACTTCAACAGTGCTGGCGGCTGCTTGCCTCAGCATGGCCCCGCAGCTGGTGCGGAGCATTTTGAGCTGGCTCCAGCATCCCCAGGGTCAGGCCACAGGGAGGAAGCTGGGATCCCTCTTGCCCACATGAGCAGGATCTCATGCCCATCTGTTGTCTTCCTTGATGATTCTGCTTCTTCTCGGCCACTCCTGCTTCCATGTCACGACCCATCATGTCAGTTTGGGTCTAGGTCGGACCAATGAATGTCCAACTCCTTTGTTACAATCTGGATCCCTGACCCCTCTTCAGAGCACAGGTATGTAGCAAGGCTGGTGACTCTGGGACAGTGGAGCATTTACACTCATCTCATCATGGCTCTGATAAATAATGAACATACTTTGACTCTACCTTGTAAATTCCACTTTGGGCAGAGTACAGGGAATCTTATGAAAGAAGGGGGAGTTAGAAGGACCTGGAGGGGACAGGAGCTCCACAATGAGAGCAACAGAACCAAGAAATTTGGGCACAGGGGTCTTTTCTGAGACTGATACTCCAACTAAGGATCATGCATGGAGATAACCTAGAACCCCTGCACAGATGTATAGCCCATGGCAGCTCAGTGTCCAAGTGGGTACCCTAGTAAGGGGAGCAGGGACTGTCTCTGACATGAACTGATTGGCCTGCTCTTCAATCACCTCCCCCTGAGAGGGGTGCAGCCTTACCAGGCCACAGGAGAAGACAATGCAGCCAGTCCTGATAAGATCTGATAGACTAGGATCGGATGAAAGGGAAGGAGGACCTCCCCTATCAGTGGAATTGGAGAGGGGCATGGGAGAAGAAGAGGGAAGGAGGGTAGGATTGGGAGTGGATGAGAGAGGGGGCTACAGCTGGGATACAAAATGAATAAACTGTAATAAATAAATAAATAAAAGAAAGCATCAGAAGATTGTTTTCCTTCTTGTTCCTATTTAATGAAGAAAGAATATCGAGGAAGCAAGCCTTTCCACACCCCTGCTTGTGCTTCCAGCTTAGGAGACAAAGTAACCTGTAACTCTTCCCCTCCCCTGCCATGACGAAATCGGTACCAGCTGATTCTGCCCCAGCCATTGAAGCCAAGACTCCACATCTGTGTGTGCCACCAGAGCACCATTCCTGCCCTGGTTTAGTGGCTTCAGTCTCATAAGCATTGTGTGTTTGCTTTGTCTGCTTCTTGCGGCTTCTTTCACCACCATTTCGTCTCAGTTTTACCCTTTAGTCTTCCTCAGGGTGCCAGTCCAGATCTCATTTTTTAATATGATGTTATCTTCTTTATTCTTTGATAATTCTATACAATGTCTCTTAACCTTACTTACCTCCCACTCCTACCTACCCAACTTCACGTCCTCTTAAAACATGCCACTGAGTCAAAGTTGGACGGCCCATGTAGTCACGGGTGTGGGGTTGCCCCTGGCGTGTTGTTGTCTGACTGAGGGCCACACCCTTAAGTAATACTGAGCTGCCCTCTCCCAGACGCCGACATCAGTCAATACCAGGTGGAGGTAGTGGCTTGTAGGTACTCCCTGCTTCGTGCTGGAGTGCTTTGTGGTCTTGTACAGGGATTACACAGGCAACCAGAGCTGCTGTGACTTAGTGGGTGCAATGGTCCTGCCATGTCTAGAAGGCAGGGTTTTGCTCCGCCCCTCCACGATCTTTGGCTCTTACAGTGTTTCTGTTTCCTCACCTCTACCTTGGTGACCGGGGGAGGAGAGTGAAATGGAAGTCTAATTTGTGGCTGGACATTCCAAGGACACTTATTCTGTGCACTTTGATCAATTGTGGGGCTCTGAATTAACTGTTGTCTACTGCACTGTCTATTTAGCAGAAGAATATCAGTAGGTTCACCCTTGGTGTCTGTGAGTTCTCCAACTATTGGTTCTTGGCCAGATTTACGGTTCCAGGTATGCATTCTCTTCGGTGGAGTGGGCTTTAAATCTAACCTGAAAACTGCTGGTTACCCTGCAACATTATGCTAGTGTGGCACTGCTGGGCATATATTGCCACACCAGGCACTATTAAAGTCTGCAGGGTTCCCAGCTGGGTAAGGCCACTGATGACCTTCTCACCTCCCTCAGTGTGCACACCCTTGCATACCCTGAGAGGGATTCTTCAGGGAGGAAGCATCCTGTTCAGTACTGACTCGGTTTCTCTACATTCTCTGTCAAAAATAATGTAGTGTCCTCAGTGCTGGAGTCATATTGTCAGATTCGGGTGGGAACTGAGAGCAGCCCTCCCGGATCTTGTTAAATCAGTTCTTCTACATCTCAATTTCAAGAATCTCATCCATCATACAGAATGTCCTACGTTTCCAACTTGGGTCCTCTGTGTTATGATTCCACTAAATCCTCAATTTCTGTAGGAGGTTCAGTCCACCAACTACCCCAGTTTCCCCGTGTGCTTCCTCCCTCGGGCTTTTGTGCTTTAATCATAAGGTGTTCCGCTTTACTCTCAACAACTATGACAACCCAACAATATCACCTAATGGCAGTATCTCCTAATGATGTTGTTTCTACTCTACTGAAACTGGAAGCAATGAAAAACAGACCTCCATTCCTCATCAGCTCATCACTGCCTTTGTTAGGAACTAAGAGCAAATGCTTCCTACCTGTATCAAACCAGGACTTCAACCTCATTAGGAGTGCCTATTGCTTTGTCTCCCTGTGAAAAGAGGTCTAGCAAGTTCCTTCTTTCTGAGCTTCACAATCAAAAGTTCCTCAGTGTTTTGTTATTCTCGTTAATAATTGAGCCTGCCTTTTCTCTTTTCTACCACAAAAAAGCCCTGGGATGACTCAACGTTACTCCTAAGGTTACACTTTCTTTCTCTTTCTGTTTCACAGCAAAGTTCAATTTACTGCATCCCTCTTTTCCCTTATAAACTTGCTACAACCAGACTGACATTTTACCATTCAACTAAAGCTGCTTTGTCAGGGTCACAGATGAACTGCCTGTGACTGGGCCGGCGGTCCTAAAACTAGCATCCTACCCAGTATCACCTCCTCCTTTTCAAAACATCACCTTCACTTTATGTCTAGGAGCTCATGCGCTCCTAGGTTCACCTCCCAGCTGATTCTTCCGTCTCCCTTGCAGGATCTGCTTCACCTCTACAGCCGGCGAGTGTTGGCATCTCACAAGATGCAGTCCCTGGGTATCCCTCCATCCCTCTCCTTGGTGGCCTCCACACTCATAATTTTCAATTCTGTCATTTATACTTCCAAACCCAAACCTCAGGTATGGCTGTTTTCCCATCACTCCCCACATCTAATTGCACATTCATCAGGCAAATGCTGCATTAATTCACCTCTACATTTTCAGAGCAATCCTCTGAACTTCCGTGCAGATTTGCTGCTCCTAAACTTATTTCCCAATAGCTTGGGCTTCACATCTTGAGTTGTTTTCAACTGTTTTTCTTTTCCTGATGTTTGAAATTGACTGTTTAAGCAAATTCTATAATTCTATGGAATGTACCCAGGGGGTGGCTACTGATGACCTTCCCTCCCCCACTCCAAGCCATCTGCTTCTTACCTGTTTTCACAGCCACCACTGTTGAGCTTATTCTTCATTAACTACATAGTGCTCCTCTGCTTCTTCACTTTTGGGAGATAGTCTCTCTCTTCTACCATTGACCTCCTTGATATAATGGAAACAGATGCTCACCTTGGGACCTTTGCTCTGCCTCTCCTTCTGCCTAGAATGCCAGCTTCCTTCCTGTCTGCACACAGTATCAGCTCCACTGCAGAACTTAAAAAAAAAAAAAAACTCAATCTGTTGCCTTCTGGCGCTTTCTATTTTTCTTCCCTTCTTTATTTTGTGTCACACTTGTAACCATCTCCCATGCTATATATTTTACACCCAATTTTGGCTTTCTACCTCTGCCACCTGCAAAGTTTATGGTTGATAAGGGTAGAGAATTGTCTGGACTTCATCAGCACCAGGGACAAGCTAAACATCAGTAGTTAGCTCACGTGGCTCTCCACCAAGTTACTTTCTTCTTGTGTAACCTCCACCTTCCCACGAAGGAGATAACACTTCTTAGTGAAACACATGGGGAAACTGGATGCTATTTGAAGCTTCTGTCTAGGTGTGGAGGCCTGCATCAGCTGCTCAGGTGAAGCTAACAGTCATACCTCCAAGCACTAACAGGCCAGAAGAGTACCTGAAACTCATTTGAGCATCTCAAAATGCTTTCCTGTTATGTGTGATGACCTCGTTAGTAGGAAAATGGCACCATACATACCTACAGGGTAGGAGTTTAAGGTACTCTTGTTTAAAGTACTTTTCATAATTTGGGTAAAGTGGGAAATTCTAATAAAATAGATTTAGGATTTCACAATACTCAGAACCTGTTGTTGGTTGAACTGCAGCCTGCTATTGAAAGGTTTGTTGAAATTCTAACCTACAATCCATGTGAATGTAGAATTATTTAGTTGGGGTCTTTACAGATAAGGTTATATTGTTAAAGTGAACCCTAATTTAGCACAACTATTGTTTTTGTTATTATTAAAATGTAGGGAATTTGGACATAAAGATAGGCAGCAAGACACAGGGATAATGTTATAGACTAGACTCCCAGCAGCTGGGAGAGAGATCTGAAGGAAATTCTCCCTCTCAGTCACTGTCCATAGACATCTAACTGCCAGGGTTGTGGGACACACCTGCCTACCATTTAAACCACGTCTTTTGTGGTTTCTTCATTTTGCTTCATCTTCTTAACTTTTAATTTTATTGGCTTATACAGCTGGAGTTTGATAATTTGCTTAAATCCCAAAGATTTAGATTTTAATTATCTAAGGAAGTTTTTCATGTATTACTCATTCACTAGTAAAATTTTGCTGTGTATCATAACAGTCTCAGGCATTTAATGAAAAAAAATGAAGGTTTTCTACTTTCTTCAGATGCATAATTTAGAAGGCTTACTTTACAAATAAGATGACAGTTTATGTTTAACTATTATATATGACTGCTCTATTTTAATAAATATTTTTGGTAAATACTGATTTAAAATGCCATATATAAAAGTTATGTCTTTTCTGACCTAAGGAAATGTTTTTACATAATCTTGAACATTTAAAATTAACTATGGGGATTATAAATGGAATTTAGAAGAAAAGTTTATTCTTTGAGTGTTTAAATTTGGTCATTTAAATTGGTTGAGACAGATTTTAAGATATTATAAAGTTCATTTAAATTGACAGACTTTAATGTTAGTAACAACTTTTGTATGTTAAAACATCTCCCTTCCTGTATTCATTATCCACCTTAAGATATGGTAATATATACACAGAATTCTATTTTAAAAAGACTTTATTTAGTGTTAAATTATTATAAGGGAAGGGAAAAGAAATTTAAGAAGAGATCAGTGGCTTAAAATTCCCCAGTGACGATGAACTTGGAGGGAATCTTGTTTACTAAATTGATTATAGTCTAAAGACAGTAGGGGAACTATAGTCAAATAATAATATTAAACATACTCAATTTATTTTAATCAAAATCCAATTTTAATCATGGCTGACATATATCCTTTACTTTTCCCACATTTCAGTTTTCTGTTCCTCAAAATTTATGCCAAGGCTTAAGATGTTGCTATACAAAGATACATGAGAATTTTGCATAATATCTAAAAGCACTGAAGACTTGGGTGCGTGCTTTCTTATAAGATGGTGGCTGTCTTAGTCACTCCTCTATTTCTGTGAAGAGATACTATGACCCTGGCAGCTCCTACTAAAAAAAAAGCATGTAATTGGGGCTGGCTTATAGTCTGACAGGTTTAGGGCCATTCTCATCATGACAGGAACATGTCAGCAGGTAGGCAATCATGGTAGCTGAGAGCTTTTCAGGATCTGCAGGCAGCAGGGACAGAGAGCCATGGGGCTTGGCGTGGGCTTTTGAAAATGGAAACCCACCTTCAGTGACATGTTTCCTCCAACAAGGCCACACCTCCTAATCCCTCTGAAATTGCTCCACTCCCTAAGGACCATGTATTCAAATATTACTGTGCCCTCATTCCAATTCAAACTACCAGAGTGGGGCACAGTTTTGAATTTTAGTTCTAGCTCTAGGTTTGTGGACTAATCGGTGACTTTGAGAAAAGTTTTTCACCATCTTGATTTATTTCATCATCTGCTAATGTTCTAACAGGCTGTGGCATTTTTGTTTGTTTGTTTTGTTTTTTGCTGAGAGCCTTTTTTGGATTTGACAGATTTTGCGTGTGTGGTTCCTCTCCCAAGAATCCACCCTGTGTGACAATGTTTGTCAGGTTCCCTTAGATGATCTTTGGGTCTTCACTGACATTGACTTTAATTATGTTAATCTTGAGTGATTCTCTTTGGCGGTCTCATCTGAAAAGTTGTGGAGTACCTGTAAATCTCAAAGAATAGACTTGTGATAGAATAGGTTGTGAATAGACAAAATGCAAATCCAGACATGTTGCTGGTACTGATTGCGGCCACGGGCTGTTATTTATCACCAGGTCTGCCCTCTAGAAGAGCTGAGCTCAGAGTAAAGGCAAAGGCAACTCTTTAGAAAGAGTCCATGTTTGTAATTCAAGGCATAAGATATAGGGCGGTTTCCACTAAATATATATGTTCTTTATTAGCAGATCATTAGCCTGAAGTGATTATTCTTTGGAGCTGCCTGCCACTGGGACGTAAAGCCAGGAGACAAAGCAAATGTGGCCAGGTGTAGGGAGACACTGGGCCCTAGAGTCCACCTCTCTCTCTCTCTGGAGCTCTGTGTTAAGGGCCAGGATGGAAGGCTTTGGTGAAGCCTGTGCCTTTCTCTGGCTGTTAACAAGCTTTTGAAATAGCAACAGTTTGGATATTTGCAGAAGAGATAGGTGAGGATGGAAGCCATGGTTACATCTGGGAATAAGAATGGAGTGGATTCTTACCAGCAAGTTCTACCCAGTGCCGGCTTTGATTGATGCTTTGTGAGAGCTGAAAGTCTCTTGATGTCAGAACATGCTGTCCTGGCACATCCATGGCATGAAGGCAGAACTCTTACTTGGAATGTGAGATGATGGCTAAGCAGAGTCCTGAAGGGGCTGTAGCCAGTCACAAGACAAGCGAGAGCTGGGATTTAGAGACTAATTTATATATAGCAAAGAGGATGAAATTATTGAGAATATGTGAGTTCTGTGCAGACTGACAAGTTTAAATGACTCCACAGGCTCTGGGGTACTGGGGCTCACTCTAGCCCTCTGATACTTGGCACTGGGGTGAAAAGGGCAGGTGCATAGTGAGCCAGAGTATGACAGACTGATAAAGAAAGTCATTGGCTATGGCTTTGATTAGTTCTACAAACAGGAGAGCTACCTGACATAGAGCCAGGGTCTTTTTAAGTGAAAAACTTTATGACTTTAAGTTTCTTATAAAAATGTTGTGGGAAAACCATCACATATTGAAATTAACCAGACCCAAAGACTATACAATTAAATGAACTTCCATAGAGTTAGAATAGCTATTCGAGATGGAAGCTATGAAGCTTCATATTGGATTTTACATTTTTACTATCAAATATCTTTTACTCTTATTTACCACTACAGAGGAAAAGTCCATAAGAGAATGAGAATGAGAAAGACAATTAGCTTTGTACTTTCTTTTATAACCACATTTAGCCTCTCCATATCCCGTAATATTTAGCCTTTCTTGTTTTCACTTCTACACGTTACACGTTATCTACATGGAACTTGTTTGCATGTATACACATATCGCTGTCCAAGTTTTGCATATGATGGAGAGAATGCATTTTTTGTTGGTTTTTTTGTTTTGTTTTGGTTTTGGTTTTGTCTTTCTGAGAGTTTGTGGCTTCACTTAATCTTACCCAATCTACACATTGCAGGGTCTTAATGCTAGGTTGAAACAGTCACGAACAAATAAAAAGCCAAAACGCCCATGCTATAGGAGGTAAAACGTGTTTACCATAAATCTCCAGGCACCTAGCTGGTGCTTCTTGACTCTGCTGTCACCTTGGCAGGTGGCAGGAGGATCTGAAACCTGGAGCTCCAAGACTTTAGGAAACAATTTTGTAAACGCATCCAGAAGGGCTCATGTGGCTGTCAGGTGTTTGGTTCCTGTGGAAGATGAGGACTTGATGGCATGAAGAAGGTATTTGTTGCTCATGACTGAGCAGGTGGGGTGGGAGACGATGGTTAAGAATTGATTTACCCATCAATTCAGGTTTGAGCTCAAACTCCGTGCTCACCAGGGTGCTAGTGTCTTCCAGTGACATCCTTTGCTTTTCTGTAATACTGAGGGATTATACATTCAAGCCAATATTCTTCTACCTCTGTGCTCTGGTATTACCCTTTCAGTTTTTCTTTGACATGAGGTTTTGCTAAGTTCCCAGCCTGGCCTTGAACTTGCAGCCCTTAACTTCATCCTGCAAAGTAGTCAGGAACACATGCCTCTACTGCTACCACCAGCTCCAGTGACCCTCCTGACTCATGTTTGTCAGCACCACCAAGGTTGAAGTTTTGGGATTTTTTTCTACTATTTACCTCCATGTTTCTAATAATTTTTCAGGATTAGTATTACATATTTACTGACAAGTTGTTATGAGCTTAATTATGCCCCTTCCACCAAATTCATATGCTGAAGCTTTCATGCTTGGTATCAGAATGTACTTGTATCTAGAATCTTTTCAGACATAATTAAGGCAAAGTTAGGACAGTACTGTGAGATCTTGTCCAGTCTGACTGGGTCCCTTTCAGAATGACGAGTGTGGAATGTCAGTTCTCACGGGGAAGAGATAATGTGAAGATTGAGGCCAGAAATCCATACATCATTGGACTTTCATAATTTGACATCCATAGACAGCTTTCATTTCTTGAATATTTGTTGTGAAAAGGAATGAAAGTCCCAAATATTCAATTTTACTAATGAAGAATTAGTAGCCAGATGCTGGGGTGAAAACTTGCTAGCTCAGAGAGGCAGAGAAAGCACCCAGCTGTTCATGTCCCAGAAGGCAAAAGCCAAAATGCTAACAGCCAAAGAGCTTGCTAGCTCAACTGACAGCCCGGAAGGTGAAAGCCAAGGAGCTCAGAAAGAGCCCCTTCTTCTCCATGCTGTCTTAAATACCCTTCTCCCAAAGCCCCTCCTTTCCACTTAATTCTTGCTTTCTGGTCTCTTGACATTGCAGTTAACTTTACTAAACCCTGTGTGTGAAAAACTCTTGGATTAAAGGTGTGTGTTAGGGCTGAACCACACCAAGACAGGTTTTTATAACTCACAATCTTGGAGTTCACATGGGATCAAATATCAAATATCCACACTTCCTTCTAAACTGAGTTCCTATGAAGGGGAAGCACCCTGCCTTTTACGCCATGAAGTCTAGGCATCTAATAGACATGGTTCTGTTGGTTGTATGTGTTGAATTGAGCTGCATATGAAACATACCCATATCTTCCCTTGAAGTTTCACCCCTATAACCAACAGAACATTTGCTGTACATTAGTTTGAGCTTAAATGATCCAGTTATCTTGTTTGCTAGCTAATGTCATCCTATCACTGTGTGTTTGAGTTAAATATTTTGAAGAATAGCTTCTTAACAAGATAGAATCTAGACAAAGCAATAATCTGCCTTTACTCAGCCTGGACCTAATATGTTAATTCTGATTTAATTTAATTTTCTTCTGCTCATGGCACTGAGATTTTCAAATGGTTCATTTGATGCTTAATTATTAGCTAAAAATGCCACCCTGTCTAGAGAGAAGCCATGCTGTGTCAAGTGCAAATCATCTCTATGGGCAGGTTTTTGCACTTCTCACCGCTGGTGGGTTTGTGTTATTCAGGAAGGACTGTTTCTGTCTGCAGCTCAAATTAGAAGAGAACTGATGTATTTTAGAAAGTGTCTCTAAGTATCTCAGGACTAAATGCCCTGTTTCATGATTGTCTGTCTGTTTCTGTTCCTTAGTTTCATGCTGGCTCTCCTTCTCCTGAAAGTTCCTTGGCATAAAATGAACCTAGCCAAGCTCAGAGGCACTTCCTTCTTGTCTAAAGATACTGTGTCTTGATAGAAGGGCATTATGTCCCATCAGCACCAATGGCAGTCAGAGGATCTAGTCTGTTCCTCTTTGCCCCAGTGATGGGCCATGTTGTTACTTCACCCTTCTGTGTCAGTTTCCAATTGCTGCTATAACAGAAAATCTTGGAGGTCAAAAGTTTTACCAAAAGACATGCGTTGTCTGTAAGCTAGAGATGCGATGCTGCAACCTCAGCATTGATGGGGCCACGTTCTTCTCGTAAGGTTCCAGGGGACAGCCCATGACTCTTGCCGCTGTCTGCTGGTTTACGTCTGCCTCCAGTCTGCGAGCTGTGTCTCTCATTGCGCTTCTCTGGCCTTCTTACACTCTTTTCAGGATGATCTCCTCACTTAGCTGAATCATTCTTTCCATCAGATAGTATCACACATTCACAGGTTCAGAGAAAGGCCATCTGTGTCTTTGTGGGGGATACGGGTATTAGTCTCCTACCACGCTCATTAACTTTTCATCCCAACTCTTAGACTTTCTTTATATTTTCACTTTCCTATTTCTTCTGTGCAGCTCCTTCGTTACATCCTTTACTATTCACTCATTCTATTTCAGCTTTCACCAGTCTATCCTGGATGTGGTATCTAGGTACATGTAAGAGGGTGCCATCAAGATGATCATTTAACAGAGCAATGCTCTCATTTTCAAAAGAACTGCATGAGGTTGTCCCAAGATAGGCTGTATTCCCATTTGGCACAGAGAAAACGGCAATTTGTCAAATTGATTCTCAAAAATCGATACAATTCTTTCTTATTCATTAGCTTGACTTGGAATGGAAGTAAATGGTAGGAAAGATATGCTTACATATTTATCCTCTGTGAGGTAGGCATCTTCATCTGCACTGAAGAAACTGAATCTCAGAATCTGGAGGACTTTCCCGAGGTCAAATGATTGCTAGCTGGCAGAGCGGGACACCAGAGCTTATGAGTTCTTTCTCGTGCCACACTATCTTGCTTGTTGAATATTTATAAAGCCTCGCTGCTGCTCTTCTCTTTTGTTATTGATTGGTTCCACTTTAAACATAGAGAGTAGTCTTCTTGCAGTTATGGTTTGTTCATTGAATTTACTCCTTTTCTGTGATGGTGAGGGACACCTGTGACCCTGAGCTGTCCTCTGTTACAAAGACATGTCCACTCCTTTTCAGCTCCTTCTTTGAGGTGTCCTTCATGCTGGATGTTTCTGGGTCGTGACGCTTGTGAGGAGTGTTGATCTTCTGGAGCACCATCAGTCTGATGAGCTGCTGATTAGGGTATTATATGAGTGTCTGTTTTCCTCATAGCTAGAAGGGGAATCTTATTCCATGAGCTCTTACTACTGGCTTGTCCACATAAACATAATAAGGGCAGAACAGTGATTTTATTCCTATTGTCTGAGAATCAGACTTGAACAAAAATAACAGAATATAGTTGTATTTCCCAGTAAAGTTATTTTCAGGATTCGTATTGAAGAAGCATTTGGCTTGGTAGTGATCTCACCCACAATACTGATTAAGCCTCTTTGGTGACACACTTTTGGGGTGTGGGGTGCTGGGAACATTTTGCTCTTTGCTTTGTTTTCTAGATTTATTTGCATTGAATTAGGCAGCCTGCAGGAGGAATCTTCCTAAAAGTGTGCTCACTGTGCCTTGTTTTCATAAGGCTATCATCAATCCTTGAGAAATGCAATTACTTAGAAAACAAAATATAGCCTCTAGCAATTTACCTGAAGTATTCCTGCTCATATTGTGGTTTCAGGGCATGGCTGGCATCAGGCTAGACAGGTTTTCCTAAAGCATGTTTGTCTCAGGGACTAGATTAATATTTAGTGTTTGTGCCTGTACCAAGGGTCCAATATTATTTATTGAAATAGTATACAGATGTTGGTAATGGATTAAAAAACCATTAGGTGTGCAGTAATTTTATTTGCCTCGTATGATTTATGTTTGCTGCCTCTACTGCGATGGTCCATCTTGACTGTCAACTTTCCTGGATTGAGGAAAGCCTAGGAGATTAGTACACACCTTTGAGAGTGGCAGTGAGGGGTCTCCAGACAGACTAAGGGAGCAAACTCACCCTGGGAGTGTTACCATCTGACAGTGTGGGGCTTCGTGGGATGAAAAGGGGAGAAGGAGAAGGCTTGAGACACACGTGTTCTCACTCCCTGCCTCTGGCCACTGGGAAGTGAACTGCTTTGTTTGACTACAAGACGTTTATTGTGATAGACAAAACCCCCAACAGTGACCAAAAAGTAAGTCTTTCTTGTCTTGCTTTGCTGAAGCATTTTTGTCTGAGCAACAGAGAAGTTGATGAACATACCTGCATTTGCCAATGTTGCCTTATATATGACACACGACAGTGTTTTACTATTCACACTTGGTATATCCTGCACAAGGAGAGCCATTTTGATTGACTAATTATATGTAGAAAAAGCTTCCGACTGCTGCCAGTTATGCTTGTAAATAGGATAAATACTACTTAAATTATGTTAAAAAAAAAACCCCCGGGAACTGCAATTCTATGTTCATATGTCTCTGCTGGAGAAGTATGCTAAAACTCAAGTATATTTGACATTTCTAAGACTCCATCATCCGGTAAAGCAGCCCCCTTCGATGCCGCAGTGACCCTAACCTCTTGGTATTACTGGTCTTGTGCACCCCCGGATTCTCTAACATGTAGGATTTGATAATTCTAAAAGGAACCTACTTCCATGGTTAATGCTACAAGCAACAGTGGCTTCTGTATTTCTGAGAGGCGTGCAGACAGGTGTCTGCTTAACATGGTCCCTCGCTACAGATGAGGTATCACTTTAGGTGTCCCTGTTCCTGAGAGAGAAGCCTCCAGTGCAGGAACCAGATAAAGTGTGCTTTGGCTTTTGACCCACAGGAACTCTGAGATGATAAAGCTGCATTGCATTGTGCTATCAAGTTTGGTGGTAATTACTTTCACAGAAATAGCTTTCCTAGTCTCTGTGTGCTGACCTTTCATTTTTGTTGTGAAACACGATGAAGACAGCAACAAAAGCATAGTAGGGTCAATTATTCATCCCAGATCCAGTTTGTTCTCCATTCTGTTCCCTGCTCTCTCTCTTAGGACTCATACCTGGTATAATGATCTTTGTTTCTTTAGTCATTAATTTCATAGTGTGACAAATGCATGTCTGTGGACATTTTCTAATGCTGCAGTTTTATAATACAAGGTGACCTCCCATAGCTGGAATACACAACCAATTCCTTTTTTCTTATTATGCTAGGGTTAATTTTAATAGAAAATAACAGTTGAATTAGAAAAGATTATGGTTACAGGGTCACCTTAGCTTTGGCATTGTAATTTTACACATGCTGTTCATAGGAAAATTTCGACTTCCACTCCCTGTCCATCTTTGCTTTATCTCCTTTCCCCAGTCATCCCTTAGATTGCTATTAATGACTGTGTTGATACTTCGCTTGGCATCTTCTTTTCACTCTGCCCCTTCTGTCATGATTAGGCTGTGTGCTCCCATTGTGAGTTTCCCATTACAGAACACGTATGCTGTAGAGGTTTTGGTTGATGGACATCACTTACTGGCTATTTAAAAATGGGTTTCAGGGCAATTGTAGTAAGGAATGTAAATCTTATTCATTCTGAATGTCATAACACCTAAGTTTTCTTTGTAATAATGTAAGCATTCAATCAATATTTTAAAATAAATGAACATAAATATCAGTAATAGGTAGGCAGCGATTTCTTAGCAATATAGTCAGCAGAAATGTGGGAAGCCTTGCTTTCCCCAGATACTGATCCTGCCATGAAAACCCTCTAACACTTGCTTTTCTGCAGTATTATACTAGCCCTTTCCCAGGCTGCTGTATAGAGACTCTGCCAAAGAGAAGGCCATCTAGGGAGGTGTAACATTCAGAAATCCATTAGAGTCAAGTCGAGGACTCATTATTGAAGTTCCAATTACTCTGCATCAGGAGGTGTTGGTTATTCACATAACACCGATCCATGGTGGTTATATCATCTTTAGAGAGCCTTGGAGTCAGGGGAAGTTGTTTCAGTGTTTGAAACAGTTCTAATCAATGACCGACTGTAAGATGAAACATGACTCCGGGCGGGGTGGATATAAATGGCAAATATGCTTTCGAAGCATTTTTACCCTGAAGATTTATCTTTCAAGGTTACTAGAACTAACATGAGTACTGAAGGATTCAGTGACAAGCCCTAATGTTGTGCACAGGCCGCTCCCTCACAAGAGAACTGGGACTGTCCTCACACAGACTCCATGCATGCACATTCCGCCCAGAGAAAGAGCAGCCAGGGCTGTCCCAGTAGCTAAGCTTCAAAGCACACTTGAAAGGGTAGCATGTACAGAGGAGGCCCTTTTTCATTAAGATCATTAGAGTGCCTCCACTCTTAGCAGCCAGAGCTTTTCCTCAAAGAAAGATAAAAGCAAAGGAAAATGCTGTTCACAATTTAATAGTGAAAGTGACCAAGGTTTGAGCATAGACAAGCCATGGAGAAAGCCTCAACAGTTTATGGTTTAAAAAATAATAATAAAAAATTTCAGGCCAAATTATATTCTTAAATTCATTTCTCAGTTGACTGGTGACTCTCTAAATGTCACACTTTCCCCAAATGGAAACTAAACTTAAATTGAAGATTTGGTTTTGTATGTGTCCTATGTGTTTTAGTCAGTGTTCTATTGTAATGACTACGACACCTCTTATAAAAGAAAGCATTTAATAGGTGTTGTTTAAAAAAAATAGAAAATCCCAACCATTCAATTTTACCAATAAAGACTCAGGAGGTAGATGCTGGGGTAAAAGCCAAATGCCCCTTCTTCTTCTCCATGCTGTCTTAAACACCCTTCAACTCAAAGTTCCTCCTTACTAGTTAATCCTGCCAGCTGGTTTCTTACCCTGCCTCTTGACCTAGGGTTAACTTTATTAAATCCTCTATAGAATGCTTTTGCATTAAAGGCATGTGCTAGGGCTGAGCCATACCATAACCAGCTGTTTATAATAAAGAGAAAGTTCCTCCATTAAAGATGTGTGCTAGGGATGAACCACATCTGACAAAATACAGGTTTTTGCAGTTCACAGTCTCAGGGTTCACAATGGGATCAACTGGGACTAGCATACAGTTTCAGAGGTTTAGTCCATTATCAGCGTGTGGGAAGCCTGGTAGCATGGAGGCAGACACAGTGCGGGAAGGAGCTGATAAATCTACATCTGGAGCAGCAGGCAGCGGAAGAGATCCTAAGCTGACTTAGCCTATTGAAACCTCAAAGCCACTGCTGGTGGCACACCTCCTCCAACAAGGCCACACCTCCCATTCCTTCTCAAGTAGTGCCACTTCCTGATGACTAAGCATTCAAATAGGTGACTGTGGGAACCATTTCTATTCAAACTAGCACAATGTGCAATCCAATGTTTGATTCTGAGTCCTCTCTGAATTTTGAGCCAGTTTCTCAATAAAACATAAGCTCAAACAGACTAACAGTAGAGATTGATCTGGTAAATTAAAGTTGAACAAAGTAGCCTATTCTCACTCAGACTCCTAACTTCTCTCTAGAGTGGGATAAGACATTCAAAGAGTCAATTGTGTTTTTTCTTCTTAAGGAAGTTTTTCAAAATTATTGTGGTGCTTTTAGTTAACTGGGTTCATTTTATACAGGGTCACAGTTTTCTTGCTGTGATAGCCCAGAGATTGAATGCATATGGAATTTTCATCTAACACACATATAATAAAATTCCACAGAATAATATTGCTGTTAGCTTTTTTCACATTTTTAAACAATAAAGACCATCAGTGCTGCATAACATTTTACAAAATTAAATAATTTTGGTTAAACTCCCCCCTTCATCTTTCCAGCTCCCTCACCTCTTGTTCTACTTCAATGTTCCAACTCCAAAATTCCTCTACTCTGTTTTCATACCATCCATGTCCTGCTATTTCTCTTCTCTTGAGGCACTGCCATTCCAATGAACCATTCCTGGTTTTCTTACTATTTTACTCTAAAGCTTTAAAGCTAGGGTACACATATGAGGGGATGTATGGCATTTATATTTCTCGGTATAATTTTATTACAATTCCATCTATTACCTGAAAGTCTCTGAATCTTGCTTTTTTTATGGGAACCACCACATTTTAGCTATACATTTGTCATTTGTTGGATATGTAGACCGCTTCCATTTCCTAGTGATGGTGAAGAGAGCAACAGCGAAGTGCTTGGCCAAGTATATGTGCATTACGGTGTAGTGTTCTCTGGGTGTATGCCTGGAATTGGTGGACTCAGGTCCTTGCCACTATTCTTGTCTTAGAACCTTTTAGAATTGCTTGATAATACTGTTGCTGTAAACAACACAGACACCCTGTAGTGGCAAAGTTAGAGAAATCAAGCCAGATCTGGACCAGAGCTTTACTGCCTGCCTTCTAGCTTTCAGAGTGCAATGCTGTGCTATGTAGATTACTGTGGGAGAAAAGGCATCAACCGTTTAACCCAGCTGTGAACCCTGCCCTGACAATACTACTAACCTGCCAGGCAAGATATCCCTACATACACAATGGTGGTGTGGAAGTTGTAGGTGTAAACTACTACTCCAGTATTGGATTTGAGGCCCACTATGCAAGAAGACATACATACTCGGTACTGTAAATCTAGTTTGAAAAACATGGCAGAGGTGGTCTCAGGCCACAAGTGATCTTGTTATTTAGTGGGATGCCTTGGCACCAAGCTGCCTTCTCAATATTTATGTTTGTACCTTAGACAAATATTACTCTTGGTCTAAAGCAAAGAAGCTTCCCTTTGCAGTGAGAGTCTGCTCAAGTTTCTGAGAACATCTGATAGTTCAACACTCAGTCCTAACCAGGACATTTATATTCTTTCTAAAGCTTAAGGATCATCATGAAAGAGGGGCCAGAAAGACTGTAAGATACGGAGAAAGGTTGGCAAATGCTGTCTTCTGGCCATGGCACAGCCAATGGAGTCAATACTTCATGGCAGCTATGGCTACCTGTAAGGAACCTACTGAAGACTGTGCTTTTCCCAGTCCACCATGACCTGGTGAGGGCTCTCTGATGAACCATTGGCTACTGGTGGATTCTCTGGTTGGGGCAGTATTGTCTTCAGTTGTGTACCTACTGAAGACTCACTGGGCCCTGACTCATGGTCATACAGATGATCCTGGCTAATCTCAGTGGCTCTTAAAAAATAAAGGCATTAATGGAAGGGTAGGCCTTGTGGGGAGGAGCATGATATTATTTGAGAGTGAGATCAGAGACAGTGAATGGGGTAGAGTTATCAGAATAACTCTATATACATGTGTGAACCTGTCAACGTTCAATAAAAATTACAAAAAGCCATATAGAATATCAGACTCTCCCGAAGAAGGAGATGCCCAAAGGTGCCCGTGGAAACCCCTGGAGGACTGTGAATATACAGATTCTCTTCCCTTCTGCGGTCATGTTTGTGCCTCCGAAAGCCAGAAGAAAACAGGAAACAACCTCGGAACCTGCCACAGAGGACCTCTGAAAGCCTCTGCCCTGCAGACTGTCAAAGCAGATGCTGAGCCTGATGGCCAACTGATGGGCAGAGTGAGTGGAATTTTATGTAAGAAGTGGGAAATAGTAAGAGCTGGAGAGGACAGGAACTCCACAAGGAGAGCAACAGAACAAGAAAATTTGAACACAGGGAACTTCCCAGAGACTCATACTCCAACCAAGGACTATCCGTGGAGATAACCTAGAACCCTGACAATGCAGCCACTTCTGATGAGAACTGATAGACTAAGATCAGAAAGAAGGAGAGGAGGACCTCCCCTATCAGTGGACTTGGGGAGGGGCATGCATGCAGAAAGGGGGGGGGAGGGTGGGACCGGGAGGGGAGGAGGAAGGGGCTTATGGGGGGATACAAAATGAATAAAGTGTAATTAATAAAAAAAAAATTAAGGAGAATCTGATGGTGTTAAAATATTCGTGGTACTATTGCTGTAGATTTCATTTTTTTTTTTTTATTTTTACAGGGGATACAGGAAATTAACAGCATATTTATTTCAAAGATTATTCTACAACCCTAAACAGAGAGCATATGAATTAAAATGGAAACTCTAGTTGTGTACTAAGATACTGCAGCAAATTTTATGCTATGCTGCTTCAGGGCAAAGCAGGATATTGAACAGTATTGCAGAGACCAATTGCAGATTCTAAACCTACAGTCTCAAGAATCACAACATTTCCTTGCCTGGATTAGATTCTGTGCAATTGTTCATATAGATCCTGTAGTTGCATTAAGTCAGGCCACTGAAATTAGTATTGAAATAAATCCAATTTCCCGAGTCGATTGTTTTTCATCATGCTCACAACAGATGTTGAGACTTGAAAAGGTTTAAGCTGAACATGTCTGTGGTTCCAAGTTAAGCACAGAAAAAGCCAGCTTATGTGTTATCGTCACGGCTGGTACTCTCGTAAATCCTGCACTGTTTGGTGTGAGATGGTTCGGCTCCTGTTGATCAAACCTGCTTATAAAACTGGCATTGTGATAAGTCACTCTGGAAAGTCTTGGCAAAATATTTGTCTGCAAAGTACAGACAAGGGTCTTCCCAAGAAGCATTATCATTTATGTGCACGATCTGTTTCTAGAATTAGACTCTGTAAAATGTTGTGCCTCCAACTCTAGGCGTACGTGTTCATTTTGCTTCCTGTATGAAGTGTTCAGTTGTTCTGTTAGCCACAGATAAGGGGGAAAACCAACACTAAACAACTGTAGGTGATAATGAACCTTTTCCGCTACCTGGTTGTTATTTTGGCTTTTCTCCTCCATAAAGATATAGTAATGAAATTGAAAATCCTCAGAGGGTGTCCTGGTGCCTGTTTGTATTCCCCTAGTGCAGTACACTATAGAGAGAAGGTTTGTGAGCTTCTAACACTATTAAAAATCAATTTGTCAGTTGCAGCGTACCCTACTCATTTTCCCAGCTCTCACTAAAGTGCACAGTGCTACCCTCTCTCTCCTGTTTCGTGCTGAAAATTATCTCTCAATGTAGTTTAGAAATTATATTACTTTTGAAAATTATTAAAAGGAAGATTTCCTTTTCCTAAGTAAGATATTGTTCCCTTGCAATTTTAAATTTTTTAAATTAAGAAGCATGTTTTTATTATTTCTGTGATTCCCAATTCAGCTGTTTATGGTGCAGGAGATAGAAGTCTTTTGGTTAAAGGATGAGTAGGATTAAGACTACAAATGAAGGATAGTGAACTATGAGAACAACCTCCATCTCTTGCAGTTTTAGTTATTTCATTAAGAACTTGACAGCAAGGTTTGATTTGGTATAATTTAATATTTTAATTATTTATATTTTTATTAAGATAAGATGTTATAAAACAAAATGTCAATATTTCATCCAAATTGAGGGACTTGGCAGTTTTAAAAGGTGCAGCTGTTGTGAATAAAGAAAGAAACCAAACCAAGGATGCTCTTACTGTGTGAAGGTTTCCACCACGCTGTCCTTTAGGGCTGTTACTTACTACAAAGGAGAAAGTACAGCTGTAAAAGAGGACCTCAAATGGTATGAGCACATGCTTGAGGCTGTGAGCTTTGTGCCTAGTCTTACTGCATCTTGTTATGCTGATTTCAGGAGATATAGCCTGGAAGCTGTTGCATCCTGAAGGGAAGTGGAGGAGCAGCAGATCTGCTGAAAAGGGGAGCTGTCAGAAGGGGCGGAGATTGGAAAGAGCGGGGGTGGGGAGGCTCTGGTGGAGATGTATGAGAGAGGAGTAAATGAAAAAAGAAGAAAGAAAAGAAAAAGAAAACTATTGGTTTATCCAGCTATTTAAAATGACAATTTTTGTTAAGCTGACTAGATACAAAATTATTAAGAATTGTTGCACTGAAACTGATAACATAAACATAATTTTAATGAATATAATGGAAAGAAGTAAAATATCCATAAAACAAGAGAAATATGCTAGACCTAGAAAAACAAACTTCAGAATTTCTGTTTACCATATCTTGAATAAATGGGAAGACAAGATTTCTTCCTGAATGGCAGGGGCACATTAAATTGTGAGGTCATTTTCCATCAATGTATAAATTCAATGTCTTTCCCAGGAACAAAGTTTTGAATAGGAAGGTATATAATTATATGTATATTGCTTTTCAGTGAATCTGCTCTGACTCTTGTCATAAAATGATGGATATCTGTTATTTCACATAGTTTCAGTCTGCCACAGATTTGTTTGGTACAGAGTTGGATGGATCTGAATGAGACTTATCTGAAGTTTCTGTGAAGGTTCTTTTAAAACCTAGAGGTGGTCTTGAAGATTCTCTCGATTCCTATGTGGTTTACTCCTGTGTGCTGGGGCGGAGACATCGCATGTCAGGGCTCATCTATTCCTTCTCTGTGATATTTGAAAAGGCTGCTTAAATCTATTCACAGCATGGTGTTTGGCTCTCCTCAGGACGAATGATCCAGAGAAAGAGAAGGAAGAAAGCAGACATGTTTGTTAAACTAGCTTTGAATGCTGCATGCCATCACATCTGAAATTTTCTATTTGTTGCACACATCAGTCTTGTTTAATGTGAGAGGAAACTAGCCAAGGGCATGGACTCTGGGAGTTGCAGGTTACTGGTGGTCATCCTGGAGGCTGCATATTATAAAGGAGGGTTTGGAAATCAGCAAATCATTTCTGATGTTCAGAAAAAGAAGTTAAATAAAAGTAGTCTGAAAAGATTTGAAAAAGAAAAAGTCAACATTTGTGAAACATTTACCATTCACCAAGTGTGATTGTAAACATTCTGTATGAAATGTATCCAGTGACTCCAGACGTCCCTGTGGGGAAGTTACGATCGACACAGTGAATCACAGAGACACAAAAAGATTTTAATTGCTGGTCCAACGTTCCACAATATGAGGCTAAATCAGGATTTTAACCCAGACTGTTTTAGGTGAGATTAATATTTACTATTGATATATCTTCTGGTAAAGCTTGCTGTTAATTCTAAACAGCTGTATAACCAAATCACCACACAGAGACTATGATTTATTTAATTAACCTAGAACACAATGCTGAGCAATAGTTACTCCCTCCTAAACTTCCAAGCCCTCATAGTTTCCTAACATTTAGATTTTATCACATATACTTGCTTTTTGTGAAATCTTAGGTCTGGTTCATTCTCTACATGCTGTTCCAAGATCTGCTAGGCTCTCTTCTCTCTCTTTGCCCTTTCTCCTGGTACTCCTTTCCTGCCCTCTGGCTCCTCCCCTCTTTCCTGTCCTCTGGCTCCTTCCATTGGTCAACATTGTGGCTAGTTGCTTTATTTTGCCCTGTTTACACAAAGTTGAGAAAGGATACTTAGAATAAGTATCACAACACAATATCTGGATTGAAACCAGAGGGGGAGGGGAGAAATCAGCATTTGAATGAGCAAAGATAAAGTGTATATATTTCAAAAGAACATACCAACACCAGATTTTGTAGCTATAGAGCCCAAATCCTTGGGAAGAAGATGTCCTATGAGATCTAATATATGCATAGATTATATTAATAAGAGTGGTTCTTGCATATTAGTTGAAGAACTAATCAATGGAACAAAAATATAAAACTTTTGTGTAACTCTGATTCTTTAGATTAGTGGGAATAATTAAACATATAGTATTCTGATCAGCAAACTAACAATTTGGTAGAAAAGTGAAGATAGAGTTGACTATTCTTTATACCAAATGCCTAAATGGCTCTAAAGTAAAAATATTACTGCAAAAATATTAGAATATAGTGTTATCCAACAATGCTTCTTGACAAATGGGGAAAGGCCAGCTGCCATGTGTAGAGGGGTTCAATGCATCACGGAGAATGCATCACAAGCAATCAAAAGATGAATAACAAACTAGAGAAAAAATAAATCTAGCCAGCAGACACATGTCTTATTTCATTATTTATAAACAGTTCTTACAAAATCACAAAGGGCCAATAATTTAATAAAAACACAAAGTAGTAGCTGCTGAGACAATGTAGGACATTTATAAACATTGAAAGATTCTCAATCTCTTACTTACAAAAAATTAAACTCAGCCTTGCCCTGTCACACGGAAATGTGACAGGGACAAATAATTTCTCCATACCTGTCCTAGCAAGAGTCAGGGGAAAGGGTGACTCCTAAACTACTGACCAATCTCAAAATTCAACACACTCTGGGTTTTTGGTCCAGGAATTCCACTGGGAAATGGTCGCTGTCGTGCATGCACTCCATGTCCGCCATGAAATACACACAGCTAAGGCAGCCTGTTGCTAAACAATGACATCCACCTAACAAGGGTGTCAGACAGTGCAGAATCAGGAAATTAAACTGTGCTAAGATGACACAGTGAAACCTGAGGAATGTATTCAGTAAAGAGAGCTAGCTGACCAGCATGTGCTGGCATGACCACGAATACAATCATGCTGTGAGAACAGTCAGAAGCAGAACGCTGGTAGAAAGTTGCCTTTAAAAGCTACGTCAGGGAAGGATTCACTGACTTTGTTTTTGTGAATTTGAACTTCCTGAAATGAAGCTCAGCAGCTATGTATGAAGCAGAAAATATTTTGAGGCGTGAGCATCATCAGTTACATTCTTCTTTCTGTGGTGAGCCTCCTTTCATCGTGTGTTTATATTGTTCACACGAATTAAAAACTGAGATTTTTCTCTCTGTGATAAGACTTGTTTTTATGACATAGCAGGTTAAACCCATATTTGTTCAAAAACATATCTGTTCCTTCTAAAAGATAAAATGACATTATTTATTAGTTAAAAATTAAAAGAATTATATCTATATCTATATCTATATCATTCAATAATGAAAAAACTTCAAGACAACTTGAAAACAAAGTCTTTTCGTTGTTTTTGAGGCTTATGAGATTCGTGTTATCTTTCTAATACTGCTTTTGTCATAGTATTAATAGTTTATACAAATAGTGTCTTGAAATAAACTCCATTAAAATTGAATTAAAGAGCTGTTTTCTATCAAATCTAGCAGCATATAATATGGTTTGATGTCTCCAGGCTCACATCTCAGACTGTTTGTATTCAGGCTCCCGTCAGGTAAGCAGTAATTTTCTCAACTACTTAAACTATGTAGAAATTCCAAAATCCTTTAAAAGAGAAAGCCCAGTGAATTATTAAAGCAACTCAACAGAAAGCTAATCAACCTGAAAACATGTCTACCACTGGGAGATGGCATTAAAAAAATATAAGTTGACGAATCTGGGTAATTTCAACATCAAAAATGAATGCTTATAATACTGGATTAAAAGATAGCAAATAAAGGCTTGAGAGTGCCTATCTGGAGTGATCTTTAGATTATTTTAATTGACGATCTTTTTGCTGCAAACTTATAACAAATGAAATAGAAAAAGCACAGCATTGCAGAGGCAAAGATCAGGGACTCCTCTGGAGACAGGGGCTGAGAAAGAGGCAGACACATGGCTTTCCCCGCAGGTGTGTGCCTGAGCATTGGTGCCGTCTTCACAGGGGACTCCCGGGGAGGGAAGCAGACCTGCAGGATGTGTCCTTGGCTGTGATGTAGTGCCACGCAGGTCACGTTCTTGCCAAATATAGTAAACCCAATCTAATCAGAGGAAGTAATCAGACGGGCCTGCAAAATGAGACATTTTGACAGACAGGCCTGGATTATTTGGAAGAATTAGTGCTATGGCACACAAAAATAGATGAGAAATATTTAAATTTAAAAAACAAGGAGATTTGGGGTTGGGAATACTGCTATAGCATAGAGCAAACTCAAGACCCTGGGTTCTGAGCCTAATACTGCACCTCCCCCCATAAGACAATTTAGGAAACAGAAAATATAGTGTAACTGAAAATTTAATATTAAAAGTAGGCTGTGGAAACAAAGCACTTCAGCTAGGGGAAAAGAGCCCCTATTTGCTCTGCATTTTCTAGATTTCACAATCTGCTGAATATAAGGAAACTTATTAAGCATGGCTGAATGACTTGAGTGATATGTCTCTGGAGGCAGGATATCGTCCAGGGTGCTGACTTCATTGTCACCTTTGGAGCTATGTTCAGGGAGGTGTGCTTGTGAATGTCCACCCTAAGCAGGCAAGCCGAGCGGGAGCCTGAATTTTACCACCAAACACCAAGGACTGTTAAACAGCGTCAGTGGATCCACCTCTGCGCATCCTCGTCCGAAGTGAAACATTCCTCAGCAGGCCAGTGCAGAGAGGAGGGCAGAGGCCTCACCCAGCTAGGGCTTGCTCCTGAGACAGGCAAAGGCTGAAGAAGCAGGAGCTAAGCCCACCACAGAAGGTCTGATCCTAGGCACAGTCTGAGAACAGCAGCAGCCGCAGGTCTTCCTAGGAAAGTTCAGAGCAGCCTGAAGTCAAAAGGGAAGTCACTCTGCCCGGATGCTGCAGCCAGCGTTGGGATGGGCCAGGGCGGGCACTGTCTGAAGTTTTAAAGTGAACTGATGAGCTAAACAGAGAGAAACATCCTCTGCAGTGTTCTTTGTCGCGATACAGGACAAACGAAGTTAATAGGAAAAGATCTGAGAGAACATTACACCTTCGAGCTCATGGAAGAGAGTCAGACCAACAGAGGGGGGAGTCATATTAGCACTAGGAAGAAGGAGTGGAAGAGAGGGTGTTGCAGAAACTTCGGTGACCAGCTGTCCGAACAAGCCACCACTTTTTCATCAAACTAAGCTCCTGTTACTACCAGCGAAGAGTCCAGAGTGGGGTAACCCATCTCAGCCTTGATGGGTGGGAACCGGACTGGATGTGTATCCACTTCTCCACTTCATGCTCACACCTCCTTCACTGCTGCCGAGGTTAAGCAGGCGGTGGGCATTTTGGATACTTTATAAATTCAGAGATTTCTCTGATTTGAGGTGTTCTTGTATTTATTATCTTCTAAAAATGGAAGGAGGAAAAGGGGCATTTACATACTAGATACTTATAAGAATTTAAAGGACCAAGATTGGAAACACTACAAGAATATTAGGTAAATAAGAGTGGGAATATTAGTAATAAAAAAATTAGTGGCTCATGAGTTGCTCATCTCAGTTTAGAGAGGGATTGGTATATATCACTTGGTCTGGAGTATTTAGGAGGGCTCAGTATCTTGTTCTCATGTTACAAATGAAGGTGTGCAGGCTAATGGCCACCAACATGGTCCCTTAGTAGAAGAATATGATCTGCATCTTCTCCCTTTGTTCTGTTGATCCTGATAGAACACATCTTTGTCTGTTTTTATTTATTTATTATTTATTACAATTTATTTACTTTGTATCTCAGTTGTATCTGTAGCCTCCTCCCTCATCTCCTCCCAATCATACCCTCCCTCCTCCTTCTCCTCCCATGCTCCTCCCCAAGTCCACTGCTAGGGGGCGGTCCTCCTCCTGTTTCTTCTGACCCCAGCCTATTAGGTCTCATCAGGACTGGCTGCATTGTCCTCCTCTGTGGCCTGGCAAGGCTGCACCAACAGAGCCAAAAAATCTGGGTTCAGAGTCCCTGCAGAGACCAGTACTCCAACCAAGGAGAGGACCTAGAACACATCTTTGAGTCTTTGTAACTGGCTTGATATTTTCTCTCTCTTTTTAAAAATAATATGTAATAGAATATGATAAAAGGTGTTTTAAAAGACTGCTTTAAGTGACTGTTGGAGAAATAATCAATGGTTCCATCCTTTCATATCTGAGTTTGGATCCTAATTCATATTATTTAAAAGCATCAACTAGCTGGATTTTTCTCATCACAAATGATAATTATTTGAAAACACCAAAAATGAGTTGCCCATTCCTAGAAGGGCTAGAAGCATGGGCTGCCTGCTTATCAGGGATACGGTGGAGGTTCTTGCTCTGGAAAGAGATTAAATTATATACATTTTAAGATCTGACAGACAAGATCCCACCAGAACTTAATAGAACGAAGCTGGGGTTAGAGAACAGAGTTCTGTCCTGCTACAGTTAAAGTTAATGCCACAGAGCTGGGCCACTTCAGCTCACTTGGCTTGCATTTGATACATCTTGCTGTGGCCTTTGAACACATAACTTCTCTTGTTTGAAGATGCTGTACATGGCTTCTGATTTTTGAGGTCAGTGTTTCTCAGTGTGGTTTCCAGACACAGCAGCTGCAGCATCACCTGGAAAACTTGCTAAAAAAATGCAAACAAAATCCAACTCTGGGAGTGGAGCCCAGTGACACAACTGTATCAAGCCCTCTGGGAAACCCTGATGTAACCTACATCAGCCTACGCCATGTTTGGGAACAGGTGAACATAAGTCCTGTGCTAAATTCAGTGGGAGAGTGAAGGAAGAGTGGACAGACTGGAAACGAAGGTGTGGCTGAGTCATTTTCTGAAGGTCACTAAGGTATTCCTGTATAACCTGTTACTGAGGCGATGCAATGATAAGGCTTTGCTTTTCAAGAAAAGCATCATACCAAGTGGAAAGCCAGCCCTAAACAGTTGCACATTGTATTAATCCATTTATAAAATAGTACTGAATTAAAAAAATATATGGAAATAAAGAACAGCCTTGAGGTTGGCAGAGCTTAGGTATGGGGTCATGGTATGGCATGGATGACAGAATGATTAACAGCTATCCAAAGTTGTTCACAGGATTAAAGCAACAGAACTGTCTGTATATACCCACACATGAACAGTTGGAATGGCTGGTGCTATGGATTTTACAAGTATGAGCTTTGGATTTGAATGGTATATCGCATTTTGCACGTCCATTACAAATCACAGAAGGGCGTACACACTCTTCCTTTATGTTCTTCCTACTCCTTGCGAATCTGTTACTGTCCAAGATTTAAAGTTAAAGGATGCTCTGTGGGAGTGACATACAGCATTCCTTCTGATTTTACTGTCAAGGACTAATGGAATCATCATAGGGAGTTGAAAACATTGGGGAAACTTGGAAAAGAGAAAGGAGTTTGGCAGTGTCTTAGTTTGTCTTCTGTTGTGCTGTGTGGTACTCGCAGTTGGGCACTTCATAAAAGCAAAGATGTTTTTGCCCTGCATGCTTTTGAAGGTTGACTGCTGAAGAAACGGAAGTCTTTTTTTTTTTTTTTTCTTTCTTTTGGCTGTCTGTCGAGTGTAACCCTGTTTGTATTAGAACATGACAGAAAAACAGGAATGGAAATAGCCATAGGTCAAAGGGTCAAGTTTATGGGATGGCCTCCCTTCATGATACCTCAGTTACATGAAGACTGAGACAACCTTGTTAAACTCTTCTTTGGTGTGGCTACCAACGATCTCCCTGCTCTCCTTTGGACCCCACTTCTCAAAGTTTCTGCTATCCTACACCTTCAGAATGAGAACAAACTGTTCACACACAAGTCCTAGGGAAACAAGCCATCTCTAAACCATAGTAAATAGACAAGCAGCTCCCTCTGCCATAACAGCAATGATAAATTAAATGTTAGACCTGTATTCTTGTTTTTCTCTGCCTTTTATTAACTCAGTGTGGTTACATTCATTCATTCACAGCAGAATCTTACCATGAGTTCCACTTTGCCATGAAGCTCAAAGAAAATGGAAAGGTCAAAAGTTGGAAGATTTTTTAATAAACAAAATTTTATTAGATTTTACTATGCTTATTTTGTGTGACTGCATTTGTGCCACCCCCTCTCTCTTGTGTATATGTGTGTGTGTGTGAGAGAGAGAGAGAGAGAGAGAGAGAGAGAGGGAAGAGGAGAGAGACACAGAGAGAGACAGAGACACACAGAGAGAGACAGAGAAGGAGGGAAGGAAGGAGAGAGAGACACAGAAAGAGACACAGAGACAGAGAGAAGGAGGGTGGGAAGGAGAGAGAGACACAGAAAGAGACACAGAGACAGAGAGAGGGAGGATGGGAAGGAGAGAGAGACACAGAAAGAGACACAGAGACAGAGAGAGAGGGAGGGTGGGAAGGAGAGACAGAACACTTGTGTTGCACAGTGAGCATGTGGAAGTCAGGGGCTACTTGCTGGAACTGATTCTCTTCCATGTGGCTGTCACACACTGAACTCAGGTCATCAGGCTTCGCAGCAGGCATCGTTACTGGCTGAGTCATCTTGCTCATAAATATTTTTTAAGTTATGATGCTTCATTAGGCTTTGAGTGGAGGGAAAAAGAAGATGGAAAGGGAAAAGATGGAAGGAAAACAACATTTTTAATTTTTATTTGTTCTATTCAGCAACTCTTAAGTTACAACAATATTATGTCATCAAAGTTTATGTATTTCATCACTTATGTCAGAGAGACAACTGTTAAAAGCTACAATATAAATAGGAAACATAAGAAAAGTTTCCTTGTCCAGTGTTTAATCTTTATTTTCATGAATATTGGATAACTTTAAATGAGTAGATAATTCATTTTATTAACCATATTTTGGAAAAATGACTTTAGATGCTAGAAGAGCACCCATTGGAATGATTAATATAAAAAAAAGGAATGGAATTTTGATTTAGGAAGTCTGTGCAGAGTTTTGAACTCTGTTCATTGCCAGCAGTGATGGAAATCGGTAAGTTTTAATTTGCCAGTTGGACAGAATTTGCAATCATCTAGAGTAGGGCCTTTAAGAATGTGTGAGAGGTTATCTTAATTATCTGTGTGAGGTCATCTTAATTTTCTTAATGGGTGTAGGAGAACCAATCCACGGTGGATGTGAACACTCCCTCGGCCTCAGGCCTTGGACTAGATAAAGTGGAGTAAGTTAGTGGATACAAGCATACAAGCAAGCATGCATTGCCCTCTCCTCTTGACTGTGGATGGGACTGCCTGCTTCAAGTTCCTGCCACCATGGCTTCCCTGCAGTGATGGACTAGAATTGTGAGTCAGATAAACTCACTCTTCTGTTGGTTTCTTTGGCCAAGGTGTTTTGTCACAGAAATAGGGAACCAAACCAAGACAATGTACAATAGGATACTCAGTCTTCAAAAGAATGAAACTCCCATACATGCTACCATAGAGAAGAATCCCAGAAACAAGCTGCTCAGTGTAACAAGACAGATGAAGGACAGTGCAGTGTGGTGGTGGGAAAGGCTCGCATATGTGAGTGCCTGGTCTTCCAGTAGTGGGCTGTTTGGGAAGACGCATGCCAAGTCTCACTCTCTCTGTTCCTGCAGACCACAGTGTGCACAGTGCTTAGCTGCTGCCCCAGCACCGGACCTGTCAGCCTCCCACCATGACAGTAAGGCTCCCAGTTAAGTGCACCCTTTATAAGAGCACCCTTGGTCTCAGTGTCTCATCACAGCAGCAAAACAGTAGCCAAGACGTGCAGATTGTACATGTCTGCTTATGTGTGAGGCAACCTCGCGAGAGTTGAGCAAAGAGAGGAACAGAACTTAAAAGGTTCTTGGAAGAAGGAATGGGGTATTCTGCTATATACTTAATGCTGCAGAGTTTGGAAAAATGAGCAAATTCTGGATCTGGATGGGGTGATGACTACACAGTGCTTTTAGTGTACTTTATGCACTTGAAATTATTACACTTGAAACATAAGAACTATTATATGGACTAGGAAGGTTTTATTTGTATATTTAAGAATATATATATCAACGATGAAAGGAAAAAGGTCAGATTTTAAAAAGAGAGGGTGTGGGGGTACATGGGATGGTTTGGAAAAAGAAGGAAGAAATGATGTAACTGTATTATAGCTTCAAAAAGAAAAAAAGATAATGAAAATCATAAAACTGGAAAAATTGTTATGTATACTTTACTGCAATAAAAATTAAGAATAGCGTTACATGCCAATATAAGAATAAGATTACATGCCAATAGCTGTTTATACTAACAGATATTTAGGCTGTCTTAGACATTGCCCAAAATTCTATGCGATCAAGATAGGGGCAGGTGTCATGTGCCTTTTCCTGGGAGATATGTTTATTCTTTCAAGATTGGGTACCAATGACAAACTAAAGAAATAATTGCCTGGTGAAGTAATGAATTTATTGGGGTTACGTATAGGAATGTGAATGCCTCAGTGTAAAGCAGCCGTAGAATCAAAAAGCCCACCATACCATGGGCCACAGCTCACAGAAGCTGCATTGTAGAGCTCGCATCTGAACTTGTGGCCACCTCCAACTCTCAAGAGAGTCTCCTCAGCAATTGTTACTGCCCTTGGGGACAGGGTTTGTGAGTCATGTGAGTTTCATGAGCTTCCAAAGACAGGTGAGTTATTCACTTCTTGAGCCTTGCGAGTTGTGTTTGCTTTATGAATCTTAGGGAACTTTCTTCCAGGATGCCAAGTTTCAGAGTCTATTGCTGCATGTTATTTCAACTTAATTTAACATTCACTCATATAATCTTTGCATATAATGCTTTATAATTGCCAAGGACTAATAAAATATTTTCTTTTGTAACTTTATGTCTTTATTGTGTGTGTGTGATGGTATGTCTGGAGGCCACAGGTCAACCCAGAGTACCATTCTTCAGGAGCTGTCCACCTTACTCTTTTGTGACAGAGTCTCTAAGTAGGGTTTTGGCTTTGCTGATTGGGCTAGGCCTTCAGGTAGGAGTCCCCAGAGATATGCCTGCTTCTGCATCCTCAGTGCTAGGATTGAGAATATATACCACCATCCCTGGGTGTCTGGGATCAAACTCAGATCCTCATACAGCAAGAATCCCACCATCTGAGCCATCTCTCCAGCTCTAAGTTCTTTAAACGCGAATACTTCAACCTTTGAGAGAGGCTATTCCTTTTCTCACAAAATGATTCAGTGGTTTCAGGTGCTCTATTTGCTAGGTCATGATTAGGTCAGGCTTTGAGTCAGAATGTTCATGAGCCAAGGACAGGATCCACACCGCAGCATTATAGATATAGCTTGTTGTGCTAAAGGAAAGGGCGCCTCTCATTACCCTTGATACATCCATGTGCATTGACACATGGGACACAGGAATCTTGGTGTGATTTCCTCTAAAAGTGTGTTGTGTGTGTGTGTCACTGTATATACTATTAAAGTTTTCTTTTCTAATTTCCCATGCCATGCTGCCAATTGGCACTGAACGGGTGTTGGGCAGAGCCATATGAGGCCTTGCAAGTCATTTAAGGAGTGTCTAATGGACTTCCTCTTTTTTCCTGTGCTGAGCATTGGCAGTTCATAGGTAAATACAGATCTATAATAAGGCATTGATGATCATCCTTGTCCACTTCTAGTTTAAGATTTCTCTTTGTCAAAACATTTTGTCAACTCTAACAAGTCATATGCATTATACAAATGTCATTTTAATTATGATTTGTAACACTAAGAAGGAAAAAAATGAAGTGATAAGAAATATGAACATTTTCAAATTTAGTACAGGCTAATTACTACAGTTTTCTTCTAGAAAATATGATCATTATTCATATAGGGAGAAGAAGGAATGTTTTCATTAGAAATTAAAAATTTTGTGCTATGAATCTCACTGCTTACAAACCACTACACCTGGGTAAGTCCAAACTTCCTGAAGGTGAATTTACTGATAATTAGGGACCATAGTAAGAGCAGTTCATGTGATAATTATTGCATTAAACAGGTAAATTACCAAAAACCCTTTGGAAACCCGGAGAATCCTGAAGGGATGCTTCTAATGATTCTATCTCCTAATAAAATTGGTCTTACTCCTTCTGCAGGCACATACCTGCAGGAGTGGAAGATGCTGAATTTTCAAAATTAAAAAAAAATATATTTTAGTTAAAATATAATCACAGTCAGTCCTGAAGAGACTTGATAAGTTAGGGGCAGATGGCAGGGGAGGAGGACTCCCCCTTGCAGTGGACTAGGGGAAGGGGATATGAAGGAAGAGGGAGGGAGGATAGGACTGGGAGGAGTTGAGGAAGGGGACTACAATTGGGATATAAAATGAATAAATTGTAAAAAATATATAATAATAACAGCAACAATATAGAAAAAACATAATCAAATAATTTCCTTCCTTTCCTCTGTCCAGCCCCTTCTGTACCCCTCCTTGCTTCCTCTAAAATTCATGTTAACATGCCAGATGAGTCCATTGAAGAGTGTTTGTATGCGTATGTTCTTAGGGTTGGCCACTTTATTGGGTAGCCAGTTATGGGGCTCGCACCCTATAAGTCTGTCTCCTTCTCTCAACGGCTTATTGATGCCTTCAGCCTTTGCTTATGGTTGGGGCCATGTGACACTGGCCTGCCAGGTGGTGTCAGGTTGTTTAGGGAGGAGCCATATTTGGTGTCAGATTGTTAGGTCTTGTTTAGGGAGGAGCCATATTTGGTGTCAAATTGCTAGGTCTTGTTTAGGGAGCCGCCATATTACTGAGATTTCATGGATATGGCTTTGCTGTCAAATCTCCAAGAGGTCTTTATGAGTCCTTGTCTCTTACAATCCTACCTCTTCTTATACAATATACTCTGAACCTTTAGATACATGGGTTGTGTTACCACCAAAATATACATGTAACTGTTGGGTGTCTACATATATCTTGTGTGTTTGACTATTTTTGATAATTTTAAGTCACATGTAAGTGATTTTTTTGGATATTCTTATAATTTATTGTGTTTAAGAATAACCTGCCATTCGATATTCTTCTGTAGAGAATTCTCTGTTAAACTCTGTACCCCATTTTTTAATTGGATTACTTGATTGATTGCTTTTTAACTTCTTGAGTTCTTTATATATTCTGGATTTTAGCGCTCTGTCAGATATAGGGTTGGTGAAGAACCTTTCCTAGTCTGTAGGCTGCTGTTTTGTTCTGGTGACAGTGTCCTTTGCTTTACAGAAGCTTTTCAGTTTCATGAGGTCCCATTTGATCTTAGAGCCTGAGTTGTTGATGTTCTGTACAGGAAGTTTTCTCCTGTGCCAATGAGTTCAAGGCTCTCCCCCACTTTTCTGGCAGAGAAACACTTAAAGAAATGTTCAATGTCCTTAGTCATTAGGAAAATGCAAATCAAAATGACCCTGAGAGTTCCCCTTATACCCATCAGAATGGCTAAGATAAAAAAACTTAAGTGACAATACATGCTGGAGAGGATGTGGAGAAAGGGGAACTCTCCTCCATTGCTGGTGGGAATTTAAACTTGTACAACCATTTTGGAAATCAATCTGATGCTTTCTCAGACAATCAGGAAAGTGCTTCCTCAAGGTTCAGCTATATCACTCCTAGGTAGATATACAAAAGATGGTCAAGTATACAACAAGGACATTTACTCAACCATGTTTGTAGCAGCTTTATTCTTAATAGCCAGAATCTGGAAACAATCCAGATGTCCCTCAGGAATGGATACAGAAATTGTGGTACATTTACACAATGGAATATTACTCAGCAATTAAAAACAAGGAAATCATGAAATTTGCAGGCAAATGGTGGGAACTAGAAAAGATCATCCGGAGTTAGATATCCTAGAAGCAGAAAGACACCATGGTATATACTCACTTATGAGTTTAGACATATAGTATAAGAAAAACATTTAAAATCTCTACACCTAAAGAAGCTAAGCAAGAAGGAGGATCCTCTGTAGGATGATCAATCCTCACTCAGAAAGGCAAATGGGATAGTCATTAGAAGAGGGAGAAAACAGGGAACAGGACAGGAGCCTGCCACAGAGGGCTTCTGAAAGACTTTACCCAGTAGCATATCAAAGCAGATGCTGAGACTCATAGCCAAAGTTTGGTCAGAGTGCATGGAATCTTATAAAAGAAGGAGAAAATGGAAAGACCCGGAGGGGACAGGAGCTCCAAAAGGAGAACAACAGAACCAAGAAATCTGGGCCCAGGGGTCTTTTTTGAGACTAATACTCCAACCAAGATCCATGAATAGAGGTAACTTAGAACCCCTGCACAGATGTAGCCCATGGCAGCTCAGTATCCAAGTGGGTTCCCTAGTAAGGGAAACAGGGACTATCTCTGACATGAACTCCGTGGCTGGCTCTTTGATCACCTCCCCCTGAGGGTGAAGCAGCCTTGCTGGGACACAGAGGAAGACAGTGCAGCTGCTCCTGATGAGACCTGATAGACTAGGATGAGAGGGGAGGGGAGGAGGACCTCTCTTATCAGTGGACTGGGGGAGAGGCATGGGAGGAGATTAAGGAGGAATGGTGGGATTGGGAGGGAATGAGGGAGAGGGCTACAGCTGGGATATAAAGTGAATAAACTGTAACTAATATAAAAAAATTGTAAAAAAAAGAAAAAAAAAGAACCACCTGGAACTTTGTGAGGCTAAGGATTACACTGCCTGTACCTAGAAACTCTTCCATTGACTGTGGTCTGGTATCTCTCAAATATGTGTGCACCTAGAATCACACATGGAGTTGGTAAATATCTCCCCGCATAGGCTATACCTAGACTTTGTTAATACTTCAGAATTTGATGGTGAAACCAGTTATTATTACTCTTAGGGATTCTGGTATACATGGTCCAAATACTATCAAATCTGACTGTGCCCAAGTTTTGGGTATCCACCCAATGGACTCTAAGCCAACTCACAGAGGTGCTTTCACAACAGTGTTTATAATAGCAGTAGTCACAATGTTTCTGTTATGGAACTCCCCTAGGGATCCAGCAACAAAGGAAGGTCGGGGACAAGGTCGCAGATCTTAGATATAGGCACACATGGAATTACCTTCAGCCATAAAAAGCAAAGTTATGTCATTTTCAGGAAAATGGATACAGCTAAAAATAATGAAGTAAACCCATCCGTTCATAAAGACAGGTGTCACGAATATCATATATCTACTCTCATTTGTGGAACCTAGACTTTGTATAGATACATATAATCTTGTGTGATGTATGACATGAACATACAAGTGAAACTGTCTAGAGGTGAAGAGAGTATTAGAGAGGTGGGAAATGGGGAAGAGGAGTCAGAAGGTAGAATCTCCTCAACATACAATCTAATCTGGGATGAAACTGTCCTTATTTAACACTGAACTATGTATAATGAATATGCATAATGACAATTAAAATAAATTAAAAATGACTGTCAAAAATAAATTCTAAACCTGAGCCACGAACCATCATGATCTGTATCCTCTGGTATGGTTGTTACAACAAGATAAAACCATATTTCTTTTTTAAATGTTGAAATAGATCAAGCATCCTAACTCTGTATGGCTAAACTTTGTATGATCCAGAAATAAAATTTCCCATCAACAATGCCAGGCCTAAATTAATACTTATTGAAAAATGAACGGTTGAAATGAGGGCTTGTAATCTCAAATCTTTTGATGTCAGGATGATAGGATTAAAATTTATTTTCTTACAACTTTTGAAAATATAATATCTGTGCATTTTGTTCCCTACACTTTGTATGTTTAATTAAATATTGATCTGCAACTGGCTCAAACCAAAGCTATTGTCTACAACAGGACAGTCTTACCCTGCATACTCTCTAGAATAAATTCTATTTCTTAATTCTCAGCTTTTATTGATTCTTTTTTAATTAAATTTTTATTTTTTATATTAATTACAGTTTATTCACTTTGTATCCCAGCTGTAGCCCATTCCTTCCTTCCCTCCCAATCTCACCCTCCCTCCCTCATCTCCTCCCTGCCCCTTCCCTGGTCCACTGATAGGGGAGATCTCCTCCCCTTCTGTCTGACCCTAGCCCATCAGGTCTCATCAGGACTGGCTGCATTGTCCTCCTCTGTTAATCCTGGGATGATTCTGTTTCCTGGAGGCTAACTGTACATAGAACAAAGATGACCTTGTAGCTCTGCGAAATGTGAAGGAGAAAGAGCACGTTTCCCATTATTATTGCTGCTGTCAGTGACTCGGTACTGAAATCACCGTTGTATGCTCGTCACATGGAGGGAGGGAGCCAGGAACACACAGCCTTATTGGCTGCTCTCGCTTGGGACAAGAGTTTGCTCCATCGCCTGATCTGTCTGTTAACTGCTCATGCCCCCTTTCTTTCTCCTCATCATTTCTATTGTATATTCACAGAGCAGCATTCAGTCTTTCAGAGTTGCCTCGATAATTAAGAGGTTTTTCCTTGTGCACAGATGAAGGAAGAATCCACAGAACCCATGATTCATACCCAAGGCTCCCTCTAAGACCCTTTATGTTATTCTCATCTTCCTGCCTTTGTTACTGCTCCAGTCACACTCTGTTCCATCCTGCGGAGCCTATTTTGCCAGCTATTTCATTTTTCCTCTCACTCAAGTGTCTCTCTTCTCTAACATACTAACACTAACTAGTATACTAAATCGTAGTGATACTAAATGTAGATTTTTTTTCCTACTCTTTCAGGATGAAAGTTATTACCCACTTTAGTACCACAGGCTCTCCAGCAATAGGACCACCACCCTCTTTGGGCTGAAGATGAGGTGTTTCAGAATTAAAAACATTTCAAGAAAGGATGTTTTATTTCAAAGAATGCTGCATATAAGTGCCTATTACATTAAGCTTCATTATACTTGAACCAGACATATTTTCTGTCCAGCTGGTAGACTCATTCAATGATAAAAGGCTTTCTCACAGCATAAGCATTAATCCATACTTGAGCCAGGCAGCCTGGTGCTTGGAGCTTCAAAAAAACATATTAATTTTCTTCTTCATTTTAAATTGCATGGCATAATTCTGCATTTACTGCATAATTCTCTTTAACAGAAACATAATAGAACTGAGTAAAAATTTGATTTTTGTCAGTCATATTTATGTACTTTTCCTTCTTACTCAACTAATACTTACTTTGCATTTGTATGTGTTGGGAATTATTCTGTTTTTTTCTTTATTTTTTTATTTCCGGGTTTAACTACAACGTTTTGGAATCACAGAAGAAATGGAAGAGATTACAGTCACAGAGGGTAGCTGTGATATTAGGAAGATGGGGTAGCTAGAACAGCAGGAGTATGGAGACCTGTCACACACCAGTGCTTCGGATGATGAACATCTGCGTCTCGACAAACTTCCCAGTCCCCATTTACTGATGCAAGCATAGAGAAGACACCTTTCACGGATGGGATGCATCTGTCTTAATACTGGCGAGGTCTAGCAGAGACACCAACTCTCTCACAGCGTGCTGTGTCTGGACCTAGGAGAACTGAATCTAGAAAAGAAAATGTTATCTCCCCAGTGTTGTATTTAGTGATGATGAAAGGGTGGGTGCAGGAGTCAGAGTGCACATACACTAATTTTTTATTAATAATCATTGATAATATCATACATGTATGTAATGTGTTCTGATCAAATTATCCCCCCTCTTCTTCCAACCTCACCAATCCGCCTCTTCTGAACACTATCCCACTAAAGCATGTCTTTTTATTTCGTTTGGTGATGTACCACATTTAACTAAGGCCGCTGGTGTGAAGTGGGGGTGTGGAGCTACGCACCGGATGGTGAGCAACTCACCGGTGGCTATACCAGTGGACAACTGTCTTTCTGTCTCCCAGCATCCCTCAGCTGGTAAAAGTCCCCAGGGAAGGCCCTTTGTTCCTAATAGAAGGACCTGAATCCAGTGCCTGTCATTCGGTCTGTTTCCTCCCCTGGCCCTGAAACCAAATACTCTATTCCTGGGGCAAACCGATTTGCAGCCTGTTACAGATGGGCCAGCATTGCTTTGGGCAGAACATGGAAGCAGCCATCAGAAAATTTCCCTCTGCAACCAACTGCAGAAGGTACTTGGTTATTGAATCGAAGGATCACTGCCTCCTTTCCCCACTTTTCTGCCCTGTGAAGCAGAAAGCAGATGCCTGAAAACCCCCAATTGCCTGAGGTGTTGTTAACAGCTGCCTGATGACACTGTGTGAATATAATTTGGGAGCCCAGGGTATTACCATCACTGGAGCTGCCTCTGGAGTCTATGCAGACAAAGCCTAGGAAAGGAAAATGCTGCCAGTTTCTAACCCGTCTTCCTCATCATGAGCCTGCATGCTTGTCTCAGCAGCTTCTGTCATCTGAGAGGCAGGCCCCAAAGGCCCTGAGGAACTTGGAGCAGGAGGTTAGGGCTCCTCTGCAGGACTGTCCGTGGGCTCTCCTGCACATCAGAAAGTGGAGCAGAAGGCTTGCAGCATGGTGGGCATCGTCGCTCAAGCGAGGGAAGAAAGACAAGTGATACTTCGTGCTGGTATTATTTTGGAAAATGACTGTGCAGGGTGGAAAGGTCAAGGCAATGGGACCATTTGCAGAGACTTGCAGTTGTTCTTGTTCTGGCTTAGCCCTTACATATCAGTTTATCTGCATTTTTAATGGAAGTTTGATAAAAACTTCCTTACCCTTAAACCACATTGATTAGTTACTAGTGGGCAGAAGCCCGGATGCTTTGCTGACACAGCAAAGCACTTCTCCCCGCCCCAGCGTCTCAATGCAGAATAGGGAGCCTGGTGTGCATCAATGGTTTGTGACCCCAAAGCCGTGAACACCTTCTGGTGATGTTAGAGACAATAACCAGAGAAAAACAAATGAGGATGACCAGTTTCCATGTTCAAAAATTCTGATTTATCTGGTCTCTGGTTGGATCTATGAATTGTTCTATTTTAAATCCTGACCACTCCATGTGAGTCTAATGTATAATGGGCTGAAAACCCATAGGTCCATTGCTTACATCACTGTCAGTAGAAACACTTGAGAGTTGCGTATCTTCAGCTTCTCTTTCTCCCCTTTAAACAAAGAAATTGTCAATTTTCTGGTTGATTCTTAAGTTTTCTTCTGAAATGCAAAATATTTCCTCTGTGTAAAAACTCTACGTAACATGTATTTAAGTTCTGTGAAATGATATGGAAAGCCGACCTAGTCTCCAGCGTAAGCGCTAGAGTGCAGTCATTGGTATTGAAGTTAGGAATGTTCCTCTAAGGCCTCTCACCTATGGAGTCCCTCAGAGCCCCTCCACCTCTCCTAGTCAAGGGGTCTTTACCATTCCAGTCCTCACTACAAATGTTATTGTTACTCTGTGAAATTTAATGCTTGGTTTTGCTGGACTCTGTATATTATAAAACAGCACATTTACCTTCTTGCTGTTGTACACTTTAAGTTCTCATACAGTGCATAGTATGTTGTTATTCATTCATTTCCGTGGCTTGATGACATCCCCTTTGTGTGAATGGAGCACAATTTGACTTAGTCATTATCTTGTTAATGGGTATTTGGTTAATGTTACTCTCTTCTGCTCAATATTGTGAATATATGATATTAGCAGCCTTCAAAACTTCTGCTGATCTAATATTTATAAGTTATCTTAATAATGTGTCACCTTTATTGATATATAAACCATAAGCACATAAACACATGTTCAAGATGTGCAGTATAATATTTTGATACACAAATACATTGTGAGCTGATTATCACATTCTACTTAATTGACATGTCTACCACCTTATGGAGTCACCCATTGTGTGTGTGACTAGAATATTTAAGAGCTACTGCCTTCAATCTCAGGTATGTGAGACACATCATTACTTGTTGTCCCGTTCTGTTTATTAGGTTCTTGTAACTTATTCACCTTAGAAGTACAAGTTTGTATTCTTTGATAAAGACCCCTCCCTTTTTTTTTCTCCCACCTCCCCAGCTCTTGTGTATCACCGTTCTTTCTTGGTATCTGTTAGTTTGATCATTTTTATATTCCATGTAGGTCAGATTATTCTGCTTGCCTCTCCTTTCCTGGAGACTGCCTTGTAGATCTCTCTGTATTTTCTCAAATAGTAAGATTTTCTTTTAATAGGCTGGAGTGTGTGTGTGTGTGTGTGTGTGTGTGTGTGTGTGTGTGTGTATGAAAGAGAGAGAGACACAGACAGACAGAGACAGAGGGAACATAAAATAGTGGTTTGTAGGGATCAATGGGGGAAATGAGGCAATAGTCAAAGAATGTAATAATCTGTCAGGGATATTTAGAATTTTTCCTATTTTGTCTATGGCAAGGCTGCTGTGAACACAGCAGTATGTATGTCGCTTTGAGATGGTTATATTTTTCTTTCATATATACATCCAGAAGTGTGATTGGTAGGTCTTTTTGTAGTGCCAATCTTAGTTCTTTTGAGATTCCCCCGTGTTTCACACAGTGGTTGAACCAATTTATATTTCTGTGAATAATGAATAACAATTCCCCTTTCCCCTATCTCCACAACCTCCAAAATACTTGTAACATTTTGATGAAAATTCATCCTTTCAGGTGTGGAATGGTATTTAGTGTAGTCTTGATGTAAATTTTTCTGGCAATTAGTGATGGTGAGCCTCTTTCATACACAACTATTAAGCCTTTTTGTTTTGTTGAAAGAATGTCTCACATGATCCTTTGCTTATTTTATGATAGAATTCTCAGCGTCATTATTGCTATTGAGTTGCAGAAACTGTATATTTTGTTGTTTTTTTTTTTTTAACTTTCTTTAAGGGAAACATTTTATTTTGATAAGGACCTGCTAGTTTACTTTTGGTTTTGCTCTTAGTGGTTTTTTTTTTGTGTGTGTGTGTGTGTGTGTGTGTGTGTGTGTGTGTACCCAAAAGTAGCTTTGAACAGACAACAACATGGAGTTTTGCTGCTGTCTTTGGTTCTGTGAATTTTATAGATTCAGGTCCCATACGTAAGTCATTAATTTTGAGTTGCCTTTCATGTAAACTTTAAGGATCCTGTTTTGCTTTACACATATATGAGGAAGGAAGAAATTATTACATTTCTGTTTTGTATTTTGTATTTGTAGAAATCCAGTTTTTCCAATACCACTTGAGAAAAAGTTTACAGAGCCTTCTGCTGAGGCTCTCTTCATTCTTCATTTCATTCCTTGAGCTCTTTAGCTTCTGGATTTTCCTGTGGTTCTTCTCTGAAATTTTCTAAGAAAATTATTCCCTTATAGTTATAAAGAAACGCGCCTGAAAGGAAGCTGTGAAGGGCCGTGTTTCTTCAGAAGGCTGAGACTTTCCTTGGTTTTCTACCTTCACTGTACTATAGGTGCAGACATGGCCAATGCTGCGGGGTCCTACCCACCTCCGTTTCCTCCTTATGTAGCCGCGTCTTTTAATGTATCTCATTTGTGAATCTCTTGGAAAGACATTTGCCATTGGATTTAGAGCCCACCTGGAATAGTCCAAGATGACATTGTTTTGAAATATTTAATAAAATCTCTTAAAATCTTTGTTTTTGTAATGTTCGTGCTTGGGGCAGGATGCACATGTGTGGTTTCAAGAGCCATCATTAAACCCAGGAAAACTGAAGGGGTATGATCTTCAAATACTCCAACACTCAGAAGGCGTGCACAAAGTGTGTGAACAGGGGTGGAAACGCCTTACATATCACATAGCTTGTTTATATAGCGCTTGCCTTGTATGCTCAGGGCTCACTGACTCAAGGATTTGATTCCTGAGACAGAAAAAAAGCATTTGGGATGAGGATTATTTTTATTAAAATAAGAAGAAAATAAATTGTGATTGGTGCTTATATGTGCTATGACTCTCACCCTGGCATGACACTTCCTGCTGCTTTAACTTTCCATTTCTGGTGTGTCATTCCTTCTCCCTTTGAGAACGGGGCTGTTTAGGTTTTTGCTCATGTTGTTAACTAATATGTGATGTAAGGAGATGTTAGGAGACTGTGTATTTAAAACTGTGAAAGTTAAGCAAATTCTTCCTCATGCATTTTCTGCTTATTTCCATCATGTCTGCTTTCATCAGTTTGATTGAAATAAGTGCCTGGGTTTTTTCCCAGTGTTATCCTGAGGGCATACAAATCACAGCTGGCCGAACACACTGATACCAACAACAGAATCACTGGCTTTCGGGTTTGGTTATCTGATGCTGTGGTGGTGGTAGTTTAAGTCTTCTCTTCCTCCTTTAGGCTCTGACATTACTAATCACTCCTTTATTCAGGGAGAACACATGGTTGCAACACGAGGAGGAGCATTACAAAGTCATTTGGTTTGATTTCCTGCACACAAGCAGAAAAATGCTTTGCATAGGCCAGCCCAGTCCTTGTCAACAAAGAGAATAGCCTTCAAAGCATCCTTATCTGATTATCATTTTTATCTCTGTATGATTCTAACTTGATTTTCATTGATTGGTCATACAAGACATGAAAATGTCATCAAATAAATATGAAAATATAATTCCTATTGTTTATTATTAAACAATTTTGAGTTCTAGTTAATCTTCTGTAGTTTTCTCTTATGTAGTTGGCAAACTTCAAGTCCTTCCACATTTTCCCTGTTAGTTTTACTGCTTATGGCTTTTTTCCTACACTTCCTGTGCCAGAGTTTTCATCCATTTTCCCCTTCTATGGTACTTGCATTGCTGTCATCTGTGCTTTCTTCTCAAGGTCTGAGGAGGAGCAGGACTAGAGGACCTTCTGCACATCTATCTTAGGAGGAGGCACACTGCTCTCTTAATTTCATCTGAGAAGAGCTTTCTGCTGCTGTTAGATAGTGCATCACAGAACAAGGACTGTGAAAAAGACATTAGAGTCTAGGCAGAAAAAACTGTAAGCATTCAGCCATCTTAGAAAGGTCACAAGTCTTCAGAGGAAAAAGAGTTCTGATACCCTTCTCACAGACTCTCCTTCCTCTTACCAGGTACTGCTTCATGACCAGTACCTGGAAAATATCAGATGAATCCAAAGCTGAAAAAGTCCCACCCCACTCTAAAATTGTGTAATCGTTTTCTTGTAGCTGACTCTCTAGCCCAGATGGTCTGCCATAAATTTCCTGTATCAGCTAAATTCCGAGGAATTTCATACATCTTATTACTTTTAAGCCTTCCGCTTCTCATGAGTCCTAGCAGCTGTGCCCTGCCAAGCTCACTCGTGTCATCACAGACATTCTCCTCACTCATCACACTAGAGCCGTCCCACATCATTCCTGCTCTTTTTCATAGAAAACTCGCATTTCAGGATGTGCACATTTGCTCCTCCTTCTGCCCGGTGTATCTTAATTCTGACAGTTCTTATATTTTCTGTTCTCATTCAGACCTTACGAAAAATGATACCCACCCTGAGACCCTCCCTGGCTGGTCTGTAAACATCTGTACCTCCCACTTCTCTTGTGCAGACTTCTTTAGTTACTTCAGTTACTGTTTATCTCCTGTGTCCTGGCCTGTCGTGATGAGCTTCCTTATGTTATTTTCATCCTCTGTCTTCATTTGGTACCCACCATATGGATAGGAATCTTCTTTACACTATTTATACTCTAGCCTGATGTCTGGAAGTGTATATAGGTATATGTGCAAAAAATTAAGACAATGAATCACTTTTTTCTTTCCCAGAAAATCAGATTGTTTGTCAATAAAACACGTTTACCGCCTTGACATAATTTCTCTAAGAATATCTGTCTTTGAACTTGTGAGCAGAATAGTTATTTTGGTTCTCAATTACTTGTCTTATAAATATATCTTAATGATATTAAAGCCAATTAATAAGTGCCACTGAATCACCAGAATTTTTTAATATGTTAGCTATGCTTGACCTCGAATGCATATCAAATGCTAGTATTTTACTTAATATAGATAATGGAGTCCATGAATGTGAGAAGTTAGATGTTAATGATAAAGATTTTCTTTATGAACATCACTGTCTGTGATCCTAGATTCCAATTAGTGGTGCAATTGGACCTCAGAAAAGAACAACTTCTCCTTCTGTCCCTATTTCAAGACTCTTTCGGTTATAATTTAATCCAGCATTCGTGCCTAGATGTATTTACTTATTTTATCTTCAGTGTTTTGAGATCAAATCACTTAGTTTCTTTAATCGTGTGGTTTTGAGCTCTGGAAGTCAGACAGTTTGGTAACTATGACCCCAGAAGCACATGGAACTCTGAAAGAGTGACATATTCTAGGCTTCCACCAAGGAAATGGTGTGACTCCATCCGTAAGAGCCGATGGAACTGAAAAAAATGGATGACAGTATTCTAAGCTCTAAGCTAAGTGAAGAAAATAAACTTGCCACCAGGGCTTAACTAAGACACAGTGTATCTTATCTTACTGTTTTTTGTTCTTTGAAATTAAAATATAAATACATCACTTCCCCTTCTTGTTTCTTTTTCAATTCCTCTCATGTACACCCCGTCTTTACTTTCTAATTCGTGGCCTCTTTTTCTTTAATTGTTGTTTTACACACACACACACACACACACACACACACACACACACACACGTACATACACAACTATGTTCTATATTTTTAATATACAAATACGACCTTCTCCCCTGTATGCTGTTACTTGTATGTACATGGCCTTAGGGCTGACCACTTGGTCTTAGATAGGCAATAAACGGCCTTCCCTGGTGAGGACCCCTCCCACCCTCACTCCAGCTCTTGGTATTTCCTAGTTGCCTGTAGTTCTTTATCCAGGGTTGGGGACCAGGGAGATTCCCCCTTCCATGTTAGAGTGACTGTGCCATCCTTGATTGAGAAAAATATGAACCTATTACAAGTTCGGTTTTGCTTTTCATGACTACTGAAAACAGGCCTTGTCTTCTGCAAAGCTGAAGTGGTTGGGAGTGCTGCCTCTTTCCGGTGACGCCTCTGCTCTCGTGGAGTCAAGGCCTCAGTGTCGCACCCAAGGCTGGACCCAGCCAGACATGCTTCTCCTCCTTGTGGCACACCGTCGTACCACACGCTGTCATAACTTGACCTTAGTCACCACTATTGCATCTGAGTTCAGATGCACTCTCAGGCTCCTCAGTCAGTGTGGAGCGGGACCCTTCCCAGTAGCCTCAGCTTCTCGGGCTAAGTTCAGAGGAGTCAGAAGACCATTGCGTTTGCTTTCTGTACTGGCTGGTTTGGTGTGTCAGCTTGACACACGCTAGAGTCATCGTAAAGGAGCCTCAGTTGAGGAAATGCCTCCATGAGACCCAGCTGTATGGCATTTTCTCAATTAGTGATCAGTGTGAGAGGGCCCAGCCCATGCTGGGTGGAGCCATCATTGGGCTGGTGGTTCTGGGTTCTATAGGACAGCAGGCTGATCGAGCTAGAAAAGCAAGCCAGTAAGCTGCACCCTCCATGGCCTCTGCATCAGCTCCTGCCTCCAAGTTCCTGCCCTGCTTGAGTCCCTGTCCTGACTTTCTTTGGCAGTGAACAGCAAAGAGGAAGATTAAACCACATAAACCCTTTCTCCCCACAACTTACTTTTGATCACAGTATTTTGTTGTAGCAATAGAAATCCTGATTAGGACAATTACTAACCCAAACTTGAACTCTCCTTAGGTCAAATCCTGTTGTATACCACAGATATACAGCTTTGGAAACTTGTTTTAGATTTGTATAAATAAAAGTAACTCTCACAGAGAGCTCTTTCAAAATAAAAGTTGTTTTTTCCTATAGTGGTTTTAAGTCCAAAAGAAGAATACATATCAATGTTTACAAAGGCTCTTAATAGCTTTGGCCCAACAACTGGCTCTCAAATAACATTTTTGGGTTTTGCTAACTTGTTTACATGGTGATGTTATAGCATTGTTTGTGGGGATGTTAAAATGGCAGTGTGTTCCACACTCTTCATGTTTCCTAACACTAGGAGGAAGTATGTAGGAAAAATTACTGGCTTGGAAGCCTGAAGATCCCGTGTGGACAAGGTCTCACCCACTGATGGACTTTGTCCCCATAGAGCTGGTCCTCTCCTCCGCCATGAATATTCATGGAATGAGAGGGCCTGCCCTGCCTTTCAGAATTTATTTGCTGAAACTCTTTGTCTTTTAAGTACTGTTATCACTAAGTCTGCTTAATGTTATCATCGGTCTCAGGGTTATTATCTTATGCTGTGAAATAAAAATACTAATGGTAATTATAGTAATAAGAATGGTTTTTTAATTCTTACTAGTTTTCAGGTCCTATAATTTACATGAATTATCTTATTTAATCGAGCACATAAGAAATGTATACTGCAATGTCCACTCTGTAAGAGTCAAGTTACAAGTCCAAGACATTCTTCTAGGAGGTATGAAATTTAAGATTCATGCCTCCGCTTTACAGAAGCTTTTCAATTTCATGAGGTCCCATTTATTGATTGTTACTCTTAGAGCCTGTGCTGTTGGTGTTCTGTTCAGGAAGTTCTCTCCTGTACCAATGAGTTCTAGGGTATTCCCCACTTTTTTTTTTTTTTTTTTTTTAGCCGATTTAATGTGTCTGGTTTTATGTTGAGGTCTTTGATCCACTTGGACTTCAGTTTTGTGCAGGGTGATAAGCATGGATCTATTTTAATTTTTCTACATGTAGACATCCAGTTGGACCAGCACCATTTGTTGAAGATGCTATCTTTTTTCCATTGTATGGTTTTGGCATCTTTGTCAAAAATCAGGAATTCTCTGTAGAGGAATATCGAATGGCAGAGAAGCACTTAAAGAAATGCTCAACCTCATTAGCCATTAGGGAAATGCAAATCAAAACAACCCTGAGATTTCACCTTACACCCATCAGAATGGCCAAGATCAAAAACTCAAGTGATAACACATGCTGGAGAGGTTTCGGAGAAAGGGGAACCCTTCTCCACTGCTGGTGGGAATGTAAACTGGTACAACCACTGTGGAAATCAATCTGGCGCTTTCTCAGACAACTAGGAATAGCGCTTCCTCAAGATCCAGCCATACCACTCCTAGGCATATACCCCAAAGAGGCTCAAGTACACAAAAAGGACATTTGCTCAATCATGTTTGTAGCAGCTTTATTTGTAATAGCCAGAAGCTGGAAACAGCCCAGATGCCCCTCAACTGAAGAATGGATGCAGAACCTGTGGTACATCTATACAATGGAGTATTACTCAGCAATAAAAAATAAGGAAATCATGAAATTTGCAGGTAAATGGTGGGACCTGGAAAGGATCATCCTGAGTGAGTTGTCTCAGAAGCAAAAAGACACACATGGTATATACTCACTCATATAAACATACAACATAGAATAAACCCACTAAAATCTGTACATCTAAACAAACTAAGCAAAAGAGAGGACCCTAACTAAAATGTTCAATCCCCATCCTGAAAGGCAAAGAGGATGGACATCAGAAGAAAAAGAAAACAGGAAACAACCTAGGAACCTGCTACAGAGGGCCTCTGAAAGCCAGAAGAAAACAAGAAACAACCTTGGAACCTGCCACAGAGGGCCTCTGAAAGCCTCTGCAGTATTGTCAAAGCAGATGCTGAGCCTGATGGCCAACTAATGGGCAGAGTGAATGAAATTTTATGTAAGAAGTGGGAAATAGTAAGAGCTGGAGGGGACGGGAACTCCACAAGGAGAGCAACAGAACAAGATAATTTGAACACAGGGAACTTCCCAGAGACTCATACTCCAACCAAGGACTATTCATGGAGATAAACTAGAACCCCTGCACAGATGTAGCCCATGGCAGTTCAGTGTCCAAGTGGGTTACATAGTAATGGGAAGAGGGACTGCCTCTGACATAATCTGATTGGCCTGCTCTTTGATCACCTCCCCCTGAGGGGGGAGCAGCCTTACCAGGCCACAGAAGATGACAATGCAGCCACTTTTGATGAGAACTGATAGACTAAGATCAGAAAGAAGAGGAGAACCTCCCCTATCAGTGGACTTGGGGAGTGGCATGCATGCAGAAAGGGGAGGGAGGGTGGGATTGGCAGGGGAGGAGGGAGGGGCTTATGGGGGGATACAAAATGAATAAAGTGTAATTAATAAAAAAAAATATTCATGCCTCCATCCACTAGAGCTGTTATTTGGTATATTGCTGTGCATGTAGAAAAAGTAAAAACAAACGAAAACAACCAAAATAACAAAACAACGACAACAAAAGCCAAGCTATAGAATGACCTGGCTTTAAAACTATGGTGGGCTTTAATGTGCACATAAGAAAGTTAAGTCAGGGCTAGAAAGGTGGCTCGGAAGTTCAGAGCACACACTGGCTCTACACGGCATCCAGGTTTGTCTGACAGCACACATGTTAGGCAGATCATAACTGCTGACAGTGCCAGTTCCAGGCAGGGTGCCCGATGCCGCCAACCTCCGCAGTCACCTCACCCACCCACATACAAATGCATAATTTAAACATAATAAAAATAAGTTTATAAAAGAAACAAAGTCTAAAGAAACCACAAAATGAATAGGAGTAAGTAGTATAGAATAGAAAAAAAAAGAGTCATAGAAGAAAAACCCTGGAATATTGCTTTAGAGTGGCACAGATTGACCAAATGTCATGATGGACAATGAAATAAGGTTGATTTTGTGAATAAATATTGATTTGACAGGAAGTCAGGCAAAGTAATCATGCAAGCAAGTGTAACTTCTGTATTTTAACCAAAGCAGCATCGGAAGATGCCAGGCGAAAACGCTGGTAGCTTGGGCTTCTCCATTCCACGGACATACCCTCACCTCTCAAGCGATTCACAAAAGGAGGCACTCACCCAGGACTATGAGTCCTTGGAATGGCTCAGTTTTCCTTAGCCTGCCTCATTGGAAATGATGTCCAACCTTTCAGCATTATTTGGGAGCAACTGACCATCTATAACAATGTGTTATTAGCAGGTCATGGTGTGCCCAGAAGCCCAGGCTTTGTTTATGTTCTCAGTGAATTTACCTACAGCCAGCACCGATGGGAGCGAGTGGAGAGCAGTTGCTTCATGTATGAACCCAGACCAGGGAGAAGAGGATGGACCTGAGCCTGCGTTACTTCTGGAATAACAACCACCAATAGAGCCATCAAAGGGGTTTAAGAAGAAATATCTCATGTCTCCAGTTACCTGGAAAGCTGCCATTACAACAGCACCATCCTAGGAACCAAGTCATTAATTGTAAAGGATGCTGAGGTACACTCAAGCCACACCCAAACCAAGCTCAGTAAGTGTTCTCGATCTCCCTCTCCCTCTCTCTCTCTGTCTTTCTCTGGTATATGTACATATGTATGCACATGAAGAATAGTAAAGTGCGTTTGTTCGATGGCGGGTTTTATGTTGATCTATAACTTGACTATTGCAAATAATGCGTCCATGAACACTTTGACCTTTCCTTTGATGGGTTTGTCAGTGCCATTTTGGATTTTGTGTAGGATCTGAGTATTTTCGGTCAGTGAGACAGACACTGCCCTTGTTCTCAAAGCTTGTACTTTATTGAGCCTTACCTGCTATTGAAGCTTTGTATCCCAGAAGAAATGACTCAGTCAGGAAGTGTTCTTGATGTGGTCAAATTCTGTTAGGATCCAGAGAGATGCTGAGCTTCCAGATGAGCTGGGGAAGCAACCCTAGGCGAATTCACCATCTGTTTAAACCTGTGTCCATGGCTGTGTGTGCCCCAGGCTAGCCATGGGCACAGTTCAATATGTTTGTCTATACAAATATGTACAATACGTGATGTCAAAGGTTAGATGCCTCTGAGTCTCTCTAAGTAACCCATCCACAGTCTGAAGTTACTGCAGGTCCTAAACTTTACCCTTCTTTCATTCTCTCTGTTTCTATGGAGCCAAAGCCTCCCTTCTCTCTTTGATAACTATGATACTCATCAAATTGGCCTTTTAAACATTCTTTTTTTCTAGTGATTTCTGCCTCTTACTGCAATCATTTATTTTTCTGGTATATAAAGTTGTTTTACTCTCAGACTAAAATGTACTCGTTGTCACTATTGTATTAATTCCCAAGTCAAGGCCAGTTTCTCATTTTGTAATTCAGAGATACCCATTGACGTTTTTTATTCCCTATGTGCATAGGCCAGTCCACATCATCGCTTCTCAGTGCTATCTGCCACCTAATCCCTTCTCATAGGACTCGCGATCTTCCTCCTCACAGCTATCTCGCTAGGATTCGCTAAAGTCACATTTTCTTTCTCTCTCTTTGTGTGTGTGTATTGTGTTGTGTTGTGTTTATACTCAGGTTATTTTCTGTTCCATTTGTGTCTCATTTGCAGACATGACACATTAGCCTTAAATACATCAGCTACATCTCCCAGAAAGATTCTCCTGTACAACTGACTGCTACTGGAAAATGTAAGAATTCGGCAGTGACTAAGGCTGAGTCTTGTGTGAGGCTCTATTCACAACCTCACAGTTTCTTTATAAAAAGAACTGATCTCTAGTGTCTTTTCCAGTCCAGGAAATGATAAAGGTTCTTAAGTCTTTTGCGTAACCTCTGATGTAGAATAGTCTTCTGTGGCATTTGTTTGCATGACGCTGGACTTTGATGAGTAAGATCAAATGGTTCCTCAAACATTTCCTTATTGGATTTGTCTGACGGTTTTCCCTTGAGTTAGATTCTCCTCTGTTCTTTGTTCTTTTCTCCCTCCTTCTCTCCCTTCCACCCTCCTCTCGGTTTTATGGTTTCACTACTTACATTTGGTTTTTACAAACCCTATATTCTTTTCAGTTAAATTGAAAATGTCACCCTTTGCTCATTGGCATGACAGAAATATCCTGCATGCAAAGAACTAGCAGATTCTCCGTCTGGGGCAATTCTATGAGTTACATCCTCCACAGAAACTTCTCCAGTTGAGCCAGCTTGCAGTACTTGAAATACTATGAATTTCCCCTAAAATATAATTTTCGACCTCCCCAGCCCTACAAGAGGCAGTGAGATCATCCATTCAGTTCCTCTCTACCTTATCTGGAGGCAGACACATGATATCCATGTACTGATTTCTTTTTCTTGTCCATCACAGCACCTCACATTGTATTAGAGCAAATATAAATGCTTGAGAAGTAGTCTGAGTTGATTGTGGTTTTGCAATGCCTCTATTTTAAAGCTGTTGCCCCTCTTTCGAATGAAGGTACTTCTTGACAGCCTCCTGCGAAGAAAAGGATTCCTGGCATAGCTAATACATTAATATATAGCTTTGGAATGCACCCATGACTTCTGAAAATCATCCTTTCATAACACTCTTATTATGTTTGTCTAAGACTATGATCAGTTTGTGCTCCCTGAGTACGAACTTGACACTGTGGAAAGATAATCAGCAGTGTGTTGAATGGTTCTGATTTTTAAATTAACCATGGATGATCTTCAAAGCAAATAATCCACACCTGCAAAATTAATAATTTAATCCTTTTCTCTACACAAAGGATTAGATGCTTGAACCATCAGGCTGTTCTGTGTGGCAATCATTCCTCCCACGGATCTGTTTATCATGTCTGTATATATTGATTCAATTCTTTTTTTTTTTTCATTTGGAAATCAAAATGGTTGTTCAAAATTGTAAAGAATTAAATGCAGCTAAAATCCATGTAGACTGAGCAGAGTCTGGTGGGGGGAAGCTGATGTTTCCCAAGAACTTTTGAAGGTTGCATTGTTTTGCCTCCTTCTACATCTGGGAAAAGCACGCTGATAAACACAGCCCAACAGGGACACTCCAGTTACTGTCACTTGTTTATCTACTTATTTTGGACCAACCAGTGCCAGGAAACTTTGAATGATGGTCTGTCAGGGGTGGGGGGAGATTGTCGTTGTGTTTCAGGGCCACTTACTGGTAATTATTCAGACTCTGTCTCTGTCTCTCTGTCTCTGTCTCTCTGTCTCTCTCTTGTGTGTATATGTCTGTCTGTGAATATATGTGTGCCTACTCCTGTCTGTCTGTCTGTCTGCCTGTCTGTCCTCTCATTGAGGATCAAACTCAGAACCTTGCGCACAGTACACAGTGTTGCACAGATGAATTTCACTGGCCTGTGGTGGGTCTCTCGACTGCTGGCCATCTGTATCTGCTGTGGCCTGGGCCTCCCAGCCTTAGAGCTATGGAGTCTCTGCAGGGGAGCTGCCACCAACCTTCCTATAAACAAACAGTCGGTTGACTTTGATGGCTTTTAAGCTGTAAACTACTCTCTGGTCTGCCTTGGCTGTCATATATTTGTCAGTTGTTTTGAGTTTCAGAAAACAAAACTCGAGGTATTTAAGCATATAATTTGGCCACATCCAAATTAGTGTGTGTTACATTTGCATTAAGAAATTAATCATAGAACAAGTATGGAAAAATTCTATATGGATACCAAGACTGAATCAAAATAATCATATGAGTTATTTGTGTAATAAGCTGGCTATAGTCCTAAGAGTGGTAAAGTCCATGGACTGTAATTAAAAGAATTTAATATTCACAAGGCTGATATGCTGTATAGCTCCTGACAGATTGCCATTACATTTATGCCTAATAAATGTATTTTTCATGAATATGCTAAGGCAATATTAATTCCCAGAAAAGATGGTAGTTATAAAGAATAATTAATTAAAACAATTTCATAGACTTTTGCAAACAAAGCAGATTGTGTCAAGCAATCCTCCAAATTAGCGTGGGCCCACAGGCCTGAGGCTGGCGAAGGCTTTGGCTGGGCTTAGATCCTGGTAACAAGAGGAGGAAAATACCATCCATTCTATACCTTTAAAGTTCTTAACACTTTCTGTAATTGGTCTTTTTTTTTTTTGCATGTGTTTGTGTGAATGGCATAAAGTGTGTATGTGTGTTTGTCTGTCTGTCTGTCTGTATACTATGTGTGTATATATATATGTGGAAGCTCAAAAGTGATAGCAGCTATCCTCCTTAACTGCTTCCACCATACTTACTGTGATCCAGCACCTCCCTAGCCAGCCAGTCTAACCAGCTTGCCCTAGGATTCTGTTTCTACATCCTAAGTCTGCTGCTATTAATGGCCATCACTCCTGCCTGGCTCTGGTCAATGTTCTGTCCTCAGAATTCCAGGTCAAGTGCCTTATTCTCTGAACCACAATCCCTACTCCCAATCAAATACAAAAGCCAACCCACGAACCAACAAACAAGATAAATAAAACTAATGGAGTGCGGCTAATTTTGTGAAAATTGTATGGATCACTTAAATATCCAATAATCCCATTGTTTAAAAAGAAGGGCGGACAGAAAGGAAAGGATATGGTGGTTGTTTGGGAGATGGGGAGTAGACTATAGGATGCAAAGTAGCATGTATGTAGCTTAGACAAATGTACCTAAAGAACAGCAGGAGAGCTGCAGCCCCCCATGCCCTTCAGGGGCTAGCTTTCCATAGCTTCTGCCACAACAGAAGATTCTAGAAACAAACTTCTGATAATGCCGCATGGTCCTCGGAGCAGCAGGATGATACTTTGAGGTGTTCTAAGCCTCCCTGCCCAGGACTCAAGCCACCCTTCACCCAGAGTGCCCACACTGTGGGCAGCCTGCAGCTACTCAGCAACCACCTAGTGTGTCAAGCTGCACATCACAGAGCTTGTTCAGGCCACCTTTATTTTACTTAGCAATCACTCTACACCCTTAGAGTAGTGATGTGGAAGTCAAGATGCACGAGAGGAAAGCAGCAATGTGCTGCCTGTGAGTACTCCTTACTAGAGAGAAGAAAGTGCCTCTAGGATGAGAGCAGCAGCAATAAGAACATGTCTGTAAAATGGGGAGGAAGGGAAGGGAGGAAGTCTGGAGCTGTGAAGACCACAGACTGTAAATGTTAGTCCCACTGTGCGTAGCGTAGCTAGGACTGGAAGGACAACGAAGCCCATGGTTTTCCATAACATAGGTGGCCTCAGCCAGCCACTGGGGTCTGAATACATCCTCCATGCCCACAAAAGGCAGGACTGTGACAGTTGAGGAAACTGTGTTGGATCAGGGATTCATTCATTCATTTATTTATGTATTTATTTATTTGCTGAATGAGCAGATTTTAGCAGATCTTGTCAAAAACAGTAACTGATCAATAAACCAATTGGGCGTTGATTAGCTCGTTAGTTCAGAGGGCTCCTACCTGGTACTAGCGAGCTTTAGAGAGAGCCCCTGAGAGCTGCCTTTTCTCCTGTAGCATGAGGATGCCAGAAGAATGGGTTTATGACACAGGAAGTGAGTACTCAGCAGACACTGAATGTGCTGGAGCCAGGATCGCCAGCTTGAGCCACGATCGTCAGCTTGTTGGCCTCCAGACGCCCAGGAAAGGCTTTCACTGCTCGTCATGAACTCTTCAGAATGTGGTATTGTGTCATGGCAGCTTGGCCAGAACAGGGGAGGTGCCATGCACTAGCTTTCGGTTCTTTTATGGCAGCCCACTCTTTTCCTTCTCTTACTTTGCTGTCAAATCCACTTACACCTCACAGACTGGTGACCATCATCAACTCACGCCTCTTCTCTTATGCTTTGACTGCTTTTCAGGCTAAGTCCTTTCTGGGTCAGGGTTACCTTGATAACTAGCCCCTGGTCTCTGTCCATCTCCCCCAACCTGGGATAGGCCAGCTTTTTTGTTTCTAAATTTAACTTTTATTATATTTAACTGTGTGTGCCTGCATGCATGCATACATGAATGCTTGTGTCTTTATGTGCATTTACATGTGAGTGCATGTACCTGTAGGGCCCAGAGGTTTTGCATTACCCTGGCACTGGAGCAGCAGGCAGCTGTGAGCTCTGTAGGTGCCGGGAAATGAACTTGTGTACCCTGAGAGGGCAGTGTGCCCTCGGGAACCTCTGGCTCAAACTTCTGTTTTTCCATCTTATTTTTTTAACTTAATTTTTTTTATTTATTACAATTTATCACTATTTTTCAGAAGTTCCAGATATGTGGTAGTTTAAGAACTGTCACCTAGAGATCAAAATTCTAGGTCCACGGCATCTCCACACAATAGCCTTTCCTTCTTTAGCTCCAAACCCCACCCTTTCTGCCAGTCCAACCTCTGATGCCTCCTGTTTGAGGTACTTGACACCAGTTTTCAATGGATTTGGGTGCTTCCCCTTTTCTTAATGTCTTCCAAGACATATGTATCTGGTGGAATTGCATTCCGGCTTGTTAAATATTTATCCTGGGGACATACAGGTCGAGAGTCTTCATCTTCTTTTTATCTGTCTCTTCTTTCTTTAGTCCCCCCCATTGGCTATGTAGTTCAGTAACTTTTAGGCTTATACTTGCTGGTTTCATAGAAAATAATTTGTCTGCGTGCTCACGTGTGTTTGAATTCTGATTTCTAAGCCATACTCCTAGCTTTCATCATATTTTGTAGAATGCCAAAAGGCTAGATTTCTGGATATGCATATTCCCAAAGGAGTCAAACAAGTCAGTGTTTTGTATTCTTGCCTCAACTCTCAAAATGTAAATAATGTCCTCTGTATATTCTGTTTGGGGCCACACTTTTCACCCGACTTTGCGTTCTTTGGTGGTATGATTTCTGTTTTGTATGACTGCACACTTCATCTCCAGGTGCTGGCCAGTGCTCATGAATGCCAGTAGACTTCGTAGAGAAAGTGTGTGTCTGAGGTGCGCTCGTTCAGGCGTGAGTTAATAGTGTAGCTGCTGATGAGTTCAGTGTGAGATATGCCATTAATAGAAGCACTCATAAAATAGACCATGCATTGATTAGCTGATAGAAACATGAGCAGGGCTCCATAGGATCTTAATTCTGCATTTCCCCTAGAAGCAATGGTTCAATATTTGCTAATTCAGTCTTTATGGTGATTTTATAGAACCTAACTACAGCAAGCAGTGAGAATTGACTGGAAGAATAGGATACAGCACAAACAAATAAATGGTACATACCTGCACCTCCGCCGTCAACACTGAGAGGCTGTTGACGCCTTCAAGTTTCATTCTGAGAAAGTTCAGTGTAGGAACTTACTAACACTCTTGTTTTGACTTGATGGTGGTAGGTTTTACATTTGACCAGTTGAGACAGGCCCTGTGTTAGCATAGTGTGTGGAAGGAAGAGACCCAGGCTTTGGGGACGTGACTGTCTGGATTTTTATTTAGCTCTCAGCGAGGTCTCTCCTGGAATTGACTAATTACAGAATGACGTGAATTTTGTCTACCTCATCTGTGTCTCTTCATCACTAAGAAGAAGGGGTGGAGTGGGGAGTAGCAGAGAGGAAGCACATTTTCAATGCGTAGAATGAATACATACATATATATATTACAATGTTTGTAGTGCTGCCGGCTAATGAGAGCCGCTGTCTTCTGTAGCAACTTCATTTCCAACTCCGTCCATTCCCCTCTCTTCCTTCTGTTGCTGGCATTTTATCTAAAAGGAATATTAGCTTCACAGAAACATTTTACAAGCATTTTGTATTCTGTATTTAGTAGTTGTGTTGGTCCATAACTGTATGCTGATTGCTGTCTAAATTTTAGTTGGTCTTTTCCATCATTAGCCTTTGACATATGAAACTATATAAGAGAATACTAATTCCATTCGTGAATAAATTCGCTCAGTAAATGCTGAAGAGTATCTGCTTTGCGGCAGTCAGTGTGATCAATGAGAATGCAAGGATCACCACGGAGAGAGAGGAGATAGCCCCTTTCCCTGCAGCTGGGGTAGACCCTTGGTAATTCTTCACGACAATAAAAGGGATAGAAAGTGATGAAAGGATCACAATTCTGTGAACATGTGACAAAGACAGCAGACCTAGACAGTTTGAGAGAAATGATTGCATCCTGAGCGAGTGTTACATGATTTGAGATTCAGTTAGCTGGAGACTAGCTGGTATATGAACTTGGAGCAATTCGGGGAGAGATTCTTGAGTACCTCAACTGAGTATGATGCCTACACAAAGGCCCACAGTAAGATGGACAGTGGCATTCTTGAGGAACTGAAAATAGCATGTTCCTAGAGCAATAAGTTCCAGGGAAGGAATAGAAGAGGCTAGAGCAAGAAGCGCTTCCCCCGTGACTGATGATTATTTGGGCTGTTTTCCTAGAAGCGTTTCATAAGTCATTCAAGGATTTCAAATGTAGAGTTGACATAGCAGGTTTATATTGTCTTCAGTGTGAGGCGCTCCCACTGGGGTAGAAGAATAACCCAGAGGCAACTGAAGAAGAGAGGGGAGGTTATTCTAACTATCTAGGGAATGCCTGTCTGTTTGGGGATATGCCAAAATTTGTAGAGTGACAACTTGAAAACAACTCTTTCAAGTCGAGTTAAATATCTTCCCTTCCATTTAGGACTCTGAATCCTTTCTTTAAAGCCCTTCATATGGATGCTATGAATTTGGAAATAAATGCTCACTTTTAGGACCAGCACATATATTTGGCAATACTCGGAGTATGAAATATTTGCTGGCTTGCTGATAAAAGTCCTGTTGATTTCACTTAGGATTTTAAAGTTGGGGCATTGCATCTTGACAAGTTGTAGGCATGAGAGTAAGAAGGCAGTGTTTCTCTGCTGGAACCAGAAATCAGTCTGCAAGAGCCAGTGACAAGGCGGGGAGAATGGCTTGGTTTAGAGACAACAAGAATGAAACTCTGTCATCCCTTATAAAATAGCTGTAAGCTTCTGAGTTGTAAATGAACTTGTAGGGTGAGGTGAAGAATCAGCCCCTAGATTTAAACAGGCTGGCATTTCTTCTGCATGGATGAGGTCACTCACTCTTAGCATCTCAGATGTTCACAACTTTAGCTTTTATGGTGAAAATTGTACAATAATAAAAATATGTGTGAACTTTCATGGAGAGGCACGAACAAATATCCATTCACCCCAGGTAGGAAATCAATGACGGGCCAAAGTAATTGTCTGCCCACGTCTAACTTAGTAACTAGTGTGAGTTTATTTGGGGTTACTTAATAACATAGAATTGTGGTTGACTCAAAGGCAGATGCATCGCTGCAAAGCTCACGCTCGTAAATGAAATCTGCATCTGCGGTTCTTTCCATCTGTGCAGGCAGCTATCTTTGGCATGGAGAGGAGTCTTCTCTGCTACTTAAATCATCTTCGAAGGGGGCCCTGTAAACCTTGTCCATTTCAGGAGCTTCTCAGTATTTGTGAGGTTTTATTTATTTCCTGAGCCTTGTAATTTTTGTTTACTTCCTGAGTACTAGCAAACCCTTTTCCAGGATGTTTCAGCTGGGCGGAAATGGCTGCACAAGAGAAAAGAACCGTGGGAGGTGTGATGGCCGTCATGTGCTCTATGGAAATTCTGACAGAATATTAATGTTAAGTGACAAAACGAATATATCATTATGCTTTGTATCTTTTTTCTTGAAAAAAATATTTATGTATTTTTCATGTTTTTTCCTCCTCCAGTTTCTTCTAGATCTTCCCATTTCTCTACCTGCCCGACACGCACTGTATACATGCATTTGAAGTACTTTGAAGCTCAGTGTGTTAAGATGTTGTAGACAATGCCCTTAACAGGAATCTGGAGACTGAAGCCCTTCCTTCTCCTCTCTCTCTCTCTGCTTCCTGGCTGCCAAAGGATGGGCAGTTCTGCACTGATGCCCTTACATAATAACACTCACTTCTTCCCAAAGCAGTTGGACCAAGTGACTGTAATGTCACTCTGAAATCATGAGCCAAAAGACAACATTCTTCCTCATGTATTGACTTTCTCATCTCTTCGTCACAGTGGTGAGATCTAACTTTCACAGATGGAAGATGAAATGATGAAATACATCTCACTCCATGCTGTATTCTCAGTCTGTCTTGGGAGTCTATAATGACCGGGTTTTCTTTGTGTCCTGTGTCTACACAAGGAAGCAAGGCAGATGTGCTCTCTTGTGTCTTATGTCCTTTGCTTCTCTCATGGACCTCAGTGTTTCCATGAGAGAGTGCTTCAGTAACCAACAGGCGCAGATAGCATTCCAGTACGTTCTAGAATGGAATGAGTCTGACATATAAACAATAGTTCAGTGCAATCTAAAATATCTGGAGGAGGGGGAGATGGCAAGGTGCCAGAATCGAAGACTTCAGCTTCTCCTTTTACTTTCTCTTATCCTGCTTTTTTCTTAACTTTGGACATGGTAGGGTCCTGTCTGGTCTTTGCCTTCCCAGGTCTAAGTCAACATGGCTGCATTTCTATAAAGCCACATATAATGTTTGATGAATTAGCTTCAGAAGTGACATGGTGCATGTCTAGTAGAAATAGGATTTGTATAAAATTGTCTCTATTTTATTGCGTAAAATATGAAGCAAGGCATGACCATAGCTTTTTATTATTTTTTTCCAATAATCTTTGCAATAAAGTGCTTAGAGTATGATCCTGTTATTGGAATTTGTGCGCTTACTTTTAGTCCATTGTGTATGGTTATGACACTGGAGACTATCAGGATACTCAAAATCTGTCTCATTTTTGTACAAAGTGAGGCTTGAGTCTTCTAAAGAGAAAAATGTTCTTGAAGATGAGATAATTGTAATAGCAAAAACTCAAAATCATTCAGCTTTATGTACTGTGTGAAAACTAATAGAGATATTTTATTATTTTATTCACCGTAGGAAAATTAAGTGCTGAAGGTGGTTAAAACATTAAAATGATTTCCATCTCTCCCTATTCATACCAAGATTTTTCTATTAAGTGTTCATTTGCTCATCTATTTTCTTATGGTCTTCTGTAAAGAAAGACTTTGGCTCATGTGGTTATATTATCCAGGGGATGGCTGTCTGCACTGGAGGGCTTGGAGAGACATTATTCCTTTTGCCAGCAGTTGATTTGAGAGATAAAGTGTATTTTTATAGTAGCAATAATATTGTGAAATCCTAGAGAAGGACAAAGAAAGTAATTGTTGATGCTATGGCATCCCAGAGAAGTTCCTAACCAATGCAATTATTTCTGATTTTAAAAATAGAGATCAGTTAAGTCAAACTGATCTTTAACGTGGGCTAAACTCTGTACTGAGTAGGTGCTGCTGTACTGCCTGCTTTATCCCGTGGGCATGTTCTTGCTTTCTTTCCATGCTCTTGGATCTTGTGTTTTTGTTCCCCCACCCTTAGTGAGTCAAACACCCTCTAACGATGCACTAAAAAAAAGCATCCAGAAGTCTGGTGTTCAGTGTTGACCTGATGTAGCATGTCCCAGCTGTGGACAACTCTCCGTGACATCATTTACACGTGGTCAAAAGATTTCAAAATATGTGAAAAATTCCAGGAATAATTCTGGTATTTTAAGCTATTTACCCTTCTCTATAGAATGATGAAATCTTGCCCCATCTTCTTCAGACTCTGGCCAGTGTGTCCACTCTGTATGTACTGCCTGCTACTTAGACATAATGCTAGTTGTTACCATTATCAAATTCATGCACTCTCACTGAGCTTGTCCTCAGGTGGCCCAGCGTAACATCCTCGTCTGTGTATCCTTCACCTCACTTTTCTCATTACATCGACATCAAATGCACTTACTTCATTATAAGTACAATATGATAAGAAAATGGTACAAGAACTCATGAGAAAGCATATTCACTTAAGATTTATGACAGGAGACTGCTATCATTGTTTTATGCCATCATTTATTCTTACTAAATTCTCACTGTACCTAGTTTATAACTTCCTGCTTACTGCAGTATTGTAGGTTGGGAAATTAATCCTATATAGTATATGTGAAGTTTGATACGATTGATAAGATTAGGCATCCATGGTGTGCTTGAAACATGCCTAAGTAAAAACAAGGTGACTCCCACTGCCAATAATATTCACTTCTTGCTGACAAGACTCTACAATTTTTTCACATTTTTATGTAGTTCATGAGATTCATAGTGCCTGAGTGCAGCAGGAGAGAGATTAAAGGAAAGGAAGGAAGTGAGAAAGAGATAGGGGAACTAGGAAAGGAAGGGAGGTTCTGGCACTTATAGGCTTTGAGGAAGGTTGCCTGAGTCTTTTTTCTAACCTATAAAATGGGAAAAAATGATGTCTAGCTTTATGAAGCACCAGGAACATCCCTAGAAAACACTAATTATTTCTTTCTCACCCCCCCTTTTTAAAAAGTCCTATACTTGATCTAAAAGTTTTTACAAATTGATTCTTCTACCCTTCCTCCTCCATTTAGAATTCCCAAGGCCTTAGTGTTTAGATACATAGGTTAAACTGAAGCTAAGCATTCTTTTGATGGCTCTGACACGGTCTTTTGACGTGGGCCATATGATATGCTCAAGGCCTTCCTTGCAAATCCAGAGCAAGGGCATCCTTTTGACAGTCCTAAATCTGCTATGGCAACAGAAAGGTCTTGCTAGATTGTTAATGGTTGTTAAACCCCATTCCAGCTTAGTACTGCTAGTTCACCCTTCTCTTCGCTACAGGTGACCCATAGGTAGGGCAATGGGTTCAACACTTGAAAATGGTGACAATGAAAAGATAGGGAACTAGAGTGAGATAGACACAAGGCCAGGCACCTTAAGGAAAAGTGTAAGGTCACCGAGTCTCAAAAACTACTGCTTTTTTGGAGTCAATTTATAATCTAATTTTAAGACATACATCATTAAGTATGGCTCACCTTCCATAATATTTGGTAAGGATATTACCATATTAAATATTTCTAAAAATCAATTTTCCTTTTGATCTGCTCCTTTATATTTATAATCTGTTCTTCCCATCTTATTTTGCTACATTTTTACAATACTTTAAACATCCTTAGAATGCATATAAAGAGCCAAAGTTTTTTGACCAACCATTATGAATTGTTAAGAAGCCTGCCTTGCATTTTAATTTATTAGCAGGCAGGCACTTTATTGCTTCTTCTATACGAAAGATACCTGGGATATTTATTCTCTTTCTAGCCTTCAGGGCTTTTTATCAGAGAAATGTAGCAAGCTGATTACTAAGAAATCCTGAAAAGAGAAAAACAGATAAAACATAAGTCCCTTTATATGCAAGGCTTACACAGAACTCACCAGAGCACAACTTTGCTCTTCCTTACTGGATGCTATAAGAGGACACCTCATAGACTAGGGGAAACTGAGGCTTGAGGTTGTACGGATTTACTGAATAATCTCAACAGCACACTATGAATTTGGGAGGCATTTCCCTCGCTGCTGTACAGAAATGTAGTTCATGACTCTGATCAGAGTCCATTTCTTCAAATCATGTACAAAACACTTAACTCTTCCTTTACCCTGTTTCCTCTGGAGTACTGTGATTCCATCTCATAGGACCGTGACTGTTGAAGTGGTGACACACAGTGTCTCCTGCACAAGGAGGGTGTGCTTTCCACTCAGTCCTTATCTTGGCTTCTAGTATAAGAACATTTTCCAATAGCATCCTTTCATATCACTTTGGTTCTTTTTTTTTTAATTCTTTATTTTTTTTTTATTTTTTATTTTATTTATTTATTTTTTTTTGCCAGTAAAGGACTTCTCATGGTACATGTTTATAAGACTTTAAATTAAGAGAATTGCTCATTTCTCCTTTCTACTTTTCCTTTTTGCTCATACGGTCTTCTCTAACAAAGAAGTTTGTTTTTTTTTTTTGGTTTTTGTTTATTATTATTATTATTATTTTTTTATTAATTACACTTTATTCATTTTGTATCCCCCCATAAGCCCCTCCCTCCTCCCCTGCCAATCCCACCCTCCCTCCCCTTTCTGCATGCATGCCACTCCCCAAGTCCACTGATAGGGGAGGT
>NW_026591086.1:57011328-57073581 GCF_907164565.1 Psammomys obesus
GATTGATTTCAGCCCTGAGTTTAATTATTTCCAGCCATCTACTCCATTTTGGTGTGTCTGCTTCTTCTTTTTCTAGGGTTTTTAAGTGGGCCATTAAGTTGCTTGAATGAGCTGTCTCGAATTTCTTCTTGAAGGCACTTAGTGCTATGAACTTTCCTCTTAGCACTGCTTTCATTGTGTCCCACAAGTTAGGGTATGTTGTGTCTCCATTTTCATTGAGTTCTAGAAAGGCTTTAATTTCTTTCTTTATTTCCTCCCTGACCCAGCTGTCATTTAGTAACAAGTTGTTCAGTTTCCATGAGTGTGTAGGCTTTTTGCTATTTCTGTTGTTGTTGAAGTCCAGCTTTATTCCATGGTGATCAGACAGGATACAAGGGATTATTTCAGTCTTCTTGTATCTGTTGAGGCTTGCTTTGTGACCAACTATATGGTCTATTTTGGAGAAGGTTCCATGAGGTGCTTTAATTCTTTATTAATTACATCTTATTCACTTTGTATCCCCCTGTGGTTCCCTTCCTCCTCCCGTCCCAATCCTTCCCTTCCTCCACCCTCTGCACACATGCTCCTCCCCAAGTCCACTGATAGGGGAGGTCTTCTTTTCCTTCCTTCTGATCCTAGTCAATTAGGTCTCATCAGGAGTGGCTGCATTGTCTTCTTCTGTGGCCTGGTAAGGCTGCTCCCCCCTCAGGGGGAGGTAATTAAAGAGTAGGCCAATCAGTTCATGTCAGAGACAGTCCCTGTTCCTATTACAATGGAACCCACTTGGATACTGAACTGCCATGGGCTACATCTGTGCAGGGGTCTTAGGTTATCTCCAGGCATAGTCCTTGGTTGGAATAACAGTCTCAGGAAAGACCCCTGTGCTCAGATCTTTTGGTTCTGTTGCTCTCCTTGTGGAGTTCCTGTCCTCTCCAGATCTTACTGTTTCCCACTTCTTTCCTAAGATTCCCTGCACTCTGCCCAAAGGTTGCCCATAAGTCTCAGCATTTGCATTGATATTCTGCAGGGCAGAGCCTTTCAGAGGTCCTCTGTGTCAGGCTCCTGACTTGCTCCCTCTTTTCTCTTCCTTCTGATGTTCATCCTCTTTGCCTTTCTGGACAGGAATTGAGCATTTTAGCAAGAGTCCTCCCTCTTGATTAGTTTCTTTAGGTGTACAGATTTTAGTAGGTTTATCCTATATTATATGTCTATATGAGTGAGTATATACCGTGTGCATCTTTCTGCTTCTGGGATAGCTCACTCAGGATGATCCTTTCCAGATCCCACCATTTACCTGCAAATTTCATGATTTCCTTGTTTTTTATTGCTGAGTAATATTCCATTGTGTAGTTATACCACAATTTCTGCATCCATTCTTCAGTTGAGGGCCATCTGGGCTGTTTCCAGCTTCTGGCTATTACAAATAATGCTGCCACAAACATGGTTGAGCAAATGTCCTTATTGTGTACTTGAGTCTCTTTTGGGTATATACCTAGGAGTGGCATAGCTGGATCCAGAGGAAACGCTATTCCTAGTTGTCCGGAAAGCTCCAGATTTATTTCCAGAGTTGTTCTATCAGTTTACATTCCCACCAGCAGTGGAGGAGGGTTCCCCTTTCTCCACAACCTCTCCAGCATGTGTTGTCTCTTGAGCTTTTGATCTTGGCCATTCTGATGGGTGTAAGGTGAGAGATGTTGGGTGTTTTAGCAATTACTTTGCAGTTTCCAGCATGAGAACATCTGGAAATGATGACCGACTCCAGCTTTTATGCTGTCTGTAACTCTTGGGCATGGGTGGAGCGAAGGACTTGTTTCTTGCTGATATGATGAAGTGGGGATGATATGATATTCCTGCTGTGGGTATGTTATATTATGCGGGATTTTATTCCAGAGAGTAGGGAGAAATCTCAGGCCAGTCCCAATCTTGGAAACAAATCTAGAACACAGAGCAAACTCACATGACACAAAATAAACAGGAGTTCCAGTATCTGGATGTCACCACTGGTCACCAGAAAAGTGTTCAGTTTACCTGGCCCCTGAACCATAGCCTTTGGGGAGCCAAGTATAGGACCAGCTGGGGCTAGCCTGCATTCCTTGACCTGTAGAAACTCACTGATGATCAGTGTGGGTTGTTTTAAGCCATACAATTCAAAATCTTTTGTTACTCAGTAGTTGTTAATTAACACACACATCAATTTGAGTTTCTGAAAAAATAATCTAATTTAATCAATTTTCCCCAATTATTTAAGCATCTTTAATTTACAATTAGAGCAAAATAAAATCTGTTTTTAATTTTCTAAAATAGCATTTATATTTTTTAATTGTCACATGTAAGATTACAGAGTTAAAACAGATTAGTTTATAATCAAGTGGACCTTAGAGTCAATCTAGCCATTCTATTTTATAGATGAGGAAATTTAATCACATATAACTCATCTGTAACAGGGTTTATAATTAGTCAGTATCTTTACAGTACATTGCATCATTTCTGTGCATCTTGGAATTTTTACTGAAATTTTTATATGATTGCCATGAAAGACAGTCTTAATTTATATAAACATTCTTCCTGTTCTATTCATAAACATGAAAAAATATCCAGGGTAGAAAATAGTTTAATGACCGTACTGGACTAGATCATTACAGGGTAGAAGGTCAAGCAGTATAGCCAGGTGTGAGCGAACCCACGAGGCATTAGAGTCTCCCGTGGTGCTGCATGTTCCCACCAGTGTATGCCCTCTTCGTGGGCTGTCAAGAGACTGGATTCTGAATTAGGACAGCATGGGATTGTGGATGAGAGTGGCCCCATAGATCCCTCTGTTTGAATGCTTGGTCCCTAGTCAACGGAAGTGTTTGGGAAGGATTAGATATGGCCTTTTTGGAGTAGGTTTGGCCTTTGTTGGAGGTGTGTTACTGAGGGTGGGCTTTGAGGTTTCAAAAGTCAATGCCAGACCCCAGTCTCTCTCTCTCTCTGTGTCTCTCTGTATCTCTCTCTGACTCTCTCTCTCCCTCTCTCTCCATTTCTCCCTCTCTTCCTCTCTCTCTCTCTTCCTCTCTCAACTCTCCTCCCCCTCTCTCCACTCTCCTCTCTCCTCCCCGTCTCTCTGTCTCTCTCTCCCTCTCTGACTTCCATCTCACCCTCTCTCTCCCTTTCTCTCTCCCTCTCCCTCTCTCTCCCTTCCTCTCTCTTTCTCTACCTCATGCCTCTGGATTAAGATGTATGTCTCTCAGCTTCTTCTCCAGCAGCATGGCTGCCTCTTCCTGCCAGATGATCATGGACAAACCCTGTAAGCAATCTCCCGGCTTGATGCTTCCTTTTGTAAGAGTTGCATCGTGTTGGTCAAGGTGTCTCTTCTCAGCAACAGAATGGTAAATAGACAGACAATGACTTACTTTTGATATGTCTCCTATAGAGGAAGCAAACTTTTCTTTCACTCACAATACCAGTTGAGGAAGGAAGATGTGGCTTCTTGCTTTTGAAGGTCTATGCTTTGTGGTCTGGCCATATTTGCAGGCTGACTCATGGACCTTCTGTTTCAGGGCTTAAAACTTACTCAAGAGAATCATGCTTTCTGTCTCTGTTGTTTGTTCATACAAATAACTAAATATTTGATCCTTGCTTTTCTTTCTGCCAGTCTCAAGATGCTGGATTCAGAAATGACACTCACATGTCCATGCACAAACACACAGGCACACACATGCACACACACACAAGCACAGACACACACACAGACACACAAACATAGACACAGACAAACACACACACACAGACACCAGAAAGACTGCCAATTCTTATTAGAATTTAGTAAGGAATACTGTATACTAAGTTCTTTCTCAAATAATATCCAGTACCATGCCTTAGTTATTAATTTTATATTTGCTAATTAATTAATTAATTAATTAATTGGTTTGTGTAGACTAGAAAGCAGGTAGCAGGTGTCATTAGAAAGGTGATAGCAGGAATTACAGTTGATGGGACCTGGGAGATGTGTGTGGCTATAAGTAGAAACCTAGTTACAGAGCTTAGTACAAGAGGGACACTGGCAGATAAGGGCACAGGAAGAAGTGGAGACATCAGAGATCATGGGGACTATATGGTGGGAATCAGTCCCAGCAGAGGAGCATGCTTTTTGTTTGGGAATTTCAGCCAACTGATAGAGCAAGAAAGTCCACAGGTGGTTGTACATAATCTCCCCCTCTCCCGTGTTTCTGTCCCCGAGACACTCAGAGGCTTTACTGCACTGAGATTTCTCCAGTGCTTCCTGTCCCTTTTCTCCTGCTCTAAGGCCCTAAGTTCTAAGACAATGACCAATCGGGTCATTGTCTATCTTATTTCCTAATCTATTGCTGAGAAGAGACACTATGACCAATGCAACACAACTCTTACTAAAGCCCTTAAAACAACAACAAGAAACAACAAAAAAACAGTACAAAATAAAAATGCTGACTATGGATGTTTATTTTCACCAATAAAAGGGAGACATTATATCAAAGTAACTAAATAAACTGTAGAAATTGATTGGATACCAGAACGTCTGCACCCTCTTTTATTTGAGTGTCTTTCAACAGAGACTTTCTTTGTCTGTACCTTACTGGTTCCCCCTCCTTTTCGGTGGATGAGACCTGTCTTTGTTGCTATTGAGCATGACCCTCTTTATAGCTACACCCTGTCGGGTCTGACCCTCCAAGCCCTCCAAGTTGGCTGTCAATACAGACGTAATGGACATCTTTGTTTTCTCATTATCTAAGCCCCCATTCAAATGTCAGGTGTGGAAGCCCCTGAAATGACTAGACTTCGGAGCTGGGTAACTTTCCCTGCATCTGTAAGTCCTGCCTCTGGGGTCTAAAGGTGTCTACATGAGCTCAGTGAATCTTATGAACAGCACGTTCTCTCAGATTCAGCAAGTACTCTACATTTAGTTATCATGCTTAGACACGAACACTCACGCATCAGAAACATGGTCTTTCATGCTATTAGTTCCATTTATGCAGCATTATCTCAGTAGCGTGTGATTAAAGCTCTCGTCAACCCAAACTGTAAAGGACCTAGAGTTCTTTAAAGTTGATGTAAACTCTTTTCACTGTCTGTATAAATAGGAAGGAGTACATCAGCTATGAGACCTAGACCCAGCTGCCTTACCATACAGTTTCCCACCTATAAAATGAAGTTTTAAAAAAGCGAATTAAAAGAACAATCGAAGTAAAAACAAACTAAACACTCATGAGGAGTGAGTGAGATAATATATAACCTTAGAATGGCCTCTTGTATGGTAAATAGTAACTATGTTTCTGTGATGGTTAATACTGCCTGTCAATCTGACTATATCTGGAACTAACTGGAACCCAAGCTACTGAGGGCACTCAAGAGGGATTTTCTTAATCAGATTACTTGAAACTCATGCTAAATCTGGGCCACACATCCTGGTGGCAGCTCACATAAAAGGTGATGAAAGAAGGCAGCCCAACCTCACTCTCACTGGGAAGTTCACCTGCCCTGCTCTGCTGCAGAGGTGTCCCTTCACCTGCGTTTCACCCTAGTTCCTGAGAATCCCAACTCATGAGAATGTCCTCCGCTATCCCCATGTGGGCCCCGGGAAAGACAGGATGCTGAACTCAGGTCCCCAGGCTGGCAGCAGCCATCTCTACCCTGGGAGTCATCTCCCCAGACCTCCGTTCCTCTCAATCAGTACAGGGTACTTCCTTCCATGTGCTCATTGGCCATTCATCCATCTGCCTTAGTGAAGTTCCTGTCACAGTTTTTTTCCCCCCTGATTTGTAATTGGCTTCTTTTTAAAAAAATTATTGACTCTTTTTTTTTGTGTGATTTGAATGCTTATGTAACAATCGGATTGTTTGGATGTGAAGCACATTTTTATGTATTTATTTCATTTGTCACTGGGAAGAAATCACCGCCAAAATGGTTCACTTACCCTCAAATAGACTCTCCAAAGCATTGATACCTTTCTTCTAGAATTTCACAGCAAATGAAGGCCAACACAGGTGTTGCCGCCATCTGAGTGTGATAATCATGGCGGATGCTCCAGATGGTGGCTCCTGTTCAACAGTACGTCCTTCTCTACATTTTTACACTGTTGAAACTGAATCATGTCCTTCCTACCCTTGCTTTAATTTGTCTCTTCAAAGAGAAAACATATCCAATGGAGAATAATTAACTTTCATGAATTGAGTATTTGAAGCAACTCTTTCTTCTTTTATTCTGCTTTGCTCATTTTGGGGGCTACACTTCTTAACTTAGGGGAGCAAGGGACGCTTCACTTTCTATGTGCAACAATGTATCTATGCAACTTGAATGCTTTCATTAGCTTGTATCAGGGTCATTACAGTAGCGGCAGCTAAGAAATGCTAATACATGTGTGTTAATGGTTCTCAGGCAAAGACTGTGACAGAGTTGCCCCTAATTCCATAAACAGAAGGCAGATTAATCCCTTTAGTTGACAGGTGCTTAAATGGGCAGATTGGATGAGTAATTGGGTTGTTCTCCTAATCCTTAGCTTTGAATATAAATGAGAAATGTCTCGATATTTTTATTTGTCTTTGGTAACATTTTCTAATTGATTTATTTAAAATGAACTGTTTCTGCAAAGCAGTGAATCCTTCAGCATCTGTTGTTTATATGAGAAGGATTGCAGCTTAACATTCTAAAAGGCAATACCTTTTAACATCCAACTCTTTCTTCAGTCACCATGTAAGGGACACAGAAGCTGTCTTTGGAAGGACACCTTTGTTTTTGGAAGGTGTGAGGGTGGGCTGCCAACTGTCCCCTCTGACCAGGATAAACTTCTTTGGAGAATGCTCACTGTCTTATAGGTCCACAGGACACAAGCTCATCCCGTGAGACCCAAAAATGTTAAATAGTTTCCAAAAGAATCTAATGTGCTCTCAGGAGGTGTTTGTGTCCTGGGGAGACCTGGCTAAATATGGGTCTTCCTTTGATGACAGTGAGTGATTATTTAACCTTTAGAGTGGGCTGTTATATTTCTGAACCTTTTGTTTCAGAGTCTTACCTGTCACTGTGATGAAAGATTGGGGGAAAAATTTTTAAATTGAAAGATGTGGCCTGAGAGGAATGGAAGAGATTTTGAACAGAAATGTAGGAAGACAAGTTTGGAAGAAAATCGTGAGAAGTTTTCAGATATCAAACTGGGCCAACAAGGCCAGAAGCTAGCCAAAGATGGGTAATCTTCAGAGACCTCACTGTCACCATGGTGTATTTGCCACTTTTCTTATCACCAGAAGAAATTAAAGGAGAAGTTGTCTCACAGGTTCCCAGGGTCAGTCCATGTTGGGAGAGCATGGCAGAGCGGCTTTCTGGATACCAGACAGTGTGGAGAGCTTCTAGCCCGGAGAGGGACTGGGAAACAGAGAACCAGATGAAAACCCAACCTTCAGAGAGCCATGCCCTCTAGCGTTGCCTCTGCTGGCTACACAGTAGTCACAGAGGTTCTGTTGCCCCCCAAAACTGCTCCACCAGCTGGGGGCTAAGTGTTCAAGACAAACCTATATGATATGTTCCAGATTTAAACCATGGCACATGTACCATCAGGGCAGTGAGGTGCTAGAGACATGAGGTCAGGCACCGACTTTCAGAACCAGCTGGCTCAGACAGACCCTAGCGCAGAAAATCAGTCACCTGAGAAGCCAAATTTGCATGTGTGTTTCACTCTCCCTGCAAAGTGAAGCCTTGTTCTCCACTTTGTATCCACGTGTACTAACTTCCAAACAGCTTGCATACTCCATTCCTACAAGGAGCAGCATGAGTTGTTTTCCATCGATTAGCACTTGTAATGTTAACAAGATTATGGAGTGGTGGGCCATGAAGATATCGGCACATGTGAAATCAGGATATTATCATTATTATTCATGGCTGCTGGAACTCCTACAAGAAAGGACCCATGTCGCCCTGCCTTTTGTACACTCTGTACTCAGTTCTATGGCTTCCAAAGCTGCACAAAGGAGTCGTTTGAGGAAACAGGAGCAAATTAAGAAGCCTCCTCCTGGCTGTGGATAATGGCAGCAAGGATTTTTCTTTTTAAAGATAAAAACGCCATAAGCCCCTTTACTTAATACCAAATGCACCCTCCAGAGTCCACCTCCTTTGCCAACAGATTCCCCATGGCACAGCGAAGAGGCAAATTTGTGGATGGTTCTGCTGGTGTGCAGCAGTCTAGAACTGTTGCTGTCAGAGAATGCATCCATGTTAACCCAACTCCCTTCATGTGGTCTTGGTTTGTTTGTTTTTAATTTCAGGGTGGACATTGAAGAAGCGAGTTTAGAGCCAACTTACTTCCTCTTTCATCGACTAATGTAAGAATGGGAGATTTCAAGAAAGGAAATGCTTGAAGTTATTTAAAAGACCACAGAATTATTTTTCCCCATTCACCTTCCAGCTCCATAGTTAATGCAGTTTCCTTGAAACTTTTAATTCTCTTATGCTAGGCACCAAGTCTGTTTAAGGAGCTGGGATACAAATGGCATTAAACTGTTGTGTTTATTTTGGATTACTTCAGTTTAATTGCAGTCTCAGCCTTTTCTAATCAGTTTTTATATTTTTATTCAGGCATTAATCTGGAATTACATGTAGATTATTTTGACAGCTCCTTTGTGTGAACATAATATAAAACTTCACTTGATACTTAGAAGTATCTGAGACAGTGGCAAAACTCACAAGCTCAGAGTCCCTGATTTCTTAGGCAATGTGACTGTGACCAGTTCCTTTGCATTTTATTAAATTTCATAAAACTCTACTATTTAGTCTATTTTTGTGTCTGCAGAAACACCAGTCCTCTCCTTGAGCTATGAATGAGAACCCTGAGGATTCATTCATCTTGCACTGTGTCTGTGGAGTTAGCAGAGTGTTTTCTTATCATGTGCATGCCACCACCAGGGAGCTGTCCAGCACAGACATGTGAAACAGGACGGTAGACATTTGCTTTATATTCATTCTCCATTTTCCTGTGAATGATTCAACTTTTTAAAAATGTACTCAGGGGTCTTTCCTGAGACTCATACTCCAACCAAGTACCATGCATGGAGATAACCTAGAAGCCCTGCACAGATGTAGCCCGTGGCAGTTCAGTGTCCAAGTGGGTTCCATAGTAATGGGGACAGGGACTGCCTCTGACATAATCTGATTGGCCTGCTCTTTGATCACCTCCCCCTGAGGTGGGAGCAGCCTTACCAGGCCACAGAGGAAGACAATGCAGCCACTACTGATGAGACCTAACAGACTAGGATCAAAAGGAAGAAAAAGAAACCCTCCCCTACCAGTGGACTTGGGGAAGGGAGTGTATGGAGAAGAGAAAAAAAGGAGGTATTGGGAGAGGAGGAGGGAGGGTACTAGAGGGGGGATACAAAGTAAATAAAGTCTAATTAAAAATAAATAAATAAATAAATAAAAAAATAAAGAAATAAATAAATAAATAAATTTAAAACTGTACTTAGTGTTCTTTTCAGGTAACTTGAATTGTAAAATGGAAAAGAACAGCAGGGAGAAGTTATGCAGAGCAAACCATGCCCGTTCCTGTGGGTGGGCAGGGGATGCAGGCTTTGAGTTAGAGATAACAATCAGAGCTTTATGACTCTGTGAAAAGTTACTCAGCCAGGGCTTTCATCTGCCACAAGCATGCTGCTCTCTTGGCTTTCGGGGAAGGCAGATGAAAACACACAGGGAGACCCCTCTGTCTACTCATTACCGGAGTGTGAGGTGGCTCTGAAGAAATTTTCTGTAGACAAGGCACACATACAACAGTGCATTTCAAGTTAAGACTGATAATTCAACAAGTAAGATAATAAAAATCAGATGAGGATTACCGAGCGAAGGCCATTGTAAAACTTGAAGACGTTTAATGAGTATGGAACCACAGAGTTTAAGAAGGACTTGGTTACAACCCAAAACTTTCATATTTTATAATTTGGGGATGGTTTAGTACTATTTTTTGATGACAAACCAAGCATTTTCCATTTCTTTTCTCTAACGTTCTACATTTGGAGGTCAAGAGCGTATTAAAATAGTGCAGTATTTATCTTTCTAGAGACTGTGTTTCACTCTCTGAGGAAAAGAATGCTCTGGTTAGACATCAAGAGTAAACAGAAAGAATTCCGTGCATGGGAGCAGATTGCTTGATTGCATACTTCAAATACCAGTGGCAATGTGATGACTGCACCCTGCCAATGTTGTGAAGGCAGAAGCTGACCACCATGTGCACACACTCGTTGAGTGGGAATTGTGGTTGCCAGGAGCTTAGGTCCAGGTAGAGCAGGAGGTGAAGGAGGGCATGAGAGTGACAGAGTGGCATATGGAGGGAAAGATGTGAGTGTAGAACATTCTGAAAACGCTCTGAACCCAGGAAGCTGTATCTCTTGGACTCGTAGAAAGAACCAGTGCAGACCATTGGTAGAGAGAACCTGAAGAGCCTGGATGGCTTGTGTGGGCCAATCAGGCAACGTCACAAGGAGAAAGCATTTCAGCTGGACTGTCAGCGTTCCCCCGTGGACAATCTTTAACTTGCTACCTTTATCTCTATCTGGCAAGTTCAGGGGAAGCTTTGAGTGGAGAATCCCAAAGAGAAAACAGTCCTGAGTCCAGCCCTAGAACTGTGTGTGGTCCTATAAAAGGCTGATGACTGCTTGCTTAAATAAACATTTCCCTTCCATGGTGCTCAATGGGATTGTTACTTATCTTTGCATCATTTATAGCGTCTTGTCCATTCCAGCTGCTCAAATAACTATTAAATCATTTCTCCTGTGGAGGAGTTGGTGGCGGATGCAATAATTAGGTCCATGTGGTAAGGAGGTATGTAAGAGTATTCCTCTCACTGATATTTCAAGGCATAGAGTAAACTTCCAAACGTCTGCTGTTGTGGTGCCAACACAAGATGAAGCATAGGTCAGTAAAAGCAATGAATAGGAACGTCTATTCAGCACTCCCAACTTTCCCTAGGCTACGATAACCATCTGGCAACAAATCTTTTCTAATCTTAAAACAATCTGCACATAGCTCCAGCCCTGCCTTGTGGGTAGTGGAATTAGATGTCTAGAAGTGAACTGACTTATTCCAGGGTGTGAAGTCAGTTAGGCCTGAAGCTGAGTAGAAAATAACACAAATTGATAAACAAAGTGACTTAGTCTATGACAACAGGGTTTTAGCAGGACTAAAAGCAAGTTTATTGGCTGAGTAGGGATGGAGTTTATAGGAATTCAAAACCTATTTTTTACCACAGAGAATATGCCATATAGATGCCAAGTAGGTTCCATGGTTGAAACATTTTAAAAATATCTCAGAAGTATTGCAATGTTAACCACTCATCCATGTCTGTATGGAAAAAGACATTCCATCAGTGACCCAGTGAAAAGACCAAAACTCAAGTAATGATAGGCTTGAATGCATCAATAGTTACTTCCTTTATAAACCAAAATAATCAAAGAATACCATGTGAAAAGCAAATGGCAACTGTGACAACCACAAAATACCAATCCATAAGAGTGAGAGACTCAGGGTATCATAATGTAATCAAGTAAATTAGTAAATTAGTAAGGAAAGTATCAATTTTGCGGTTAAAAATAAGCAGAGGACTGGGAACTTCCCAGAGACTCATACTCCAACCAAGGACTATTCGTGGAGATGACCTGGAACCCCTGCACAGGTGTAGCCCATGGCAGTTCAGTGTCCAAGTGGGTTACATAGTAATGGGAAGAGGGACTGCCTCTGACATAATCTGATTGGCCTGCTCGTTGATCACTTCCCCCTGAGGGGGGAGCAGCCTTACCAGGCCACAGTAGAGGACAATGCAGCCACTTTTGATGAGAACTGATAGACTAAGATCAGAAAGAAGAGGAGAACCTCCCCTATCAGTGGACTTGGGGAGTGGCATGCATGCAGAAAGGGGAGGGAGGGTGGGATTGGCAGGGGAGGAGGGAGGGGCTTATGGGGGATACAAAATGAATAAAGTGTAATTAATAAAAAAAAATATATATATAAACAAAAAAAATAAGCAGAGGAATTGAGCAACTTTCCCAAGAAATAGAAACAGACAATGAATGCCTGAAATCACAGACAACCCTCTTGATTCTCAAGGAAACAAAGGCAGAGCTGTGGCGACACGCTTGTGCCACCTGCTAGACTAGTTAGGAGTCAATAGAAAACAAACCCAAACCTGCCCTGGGACAAACTGCGAAGAAAAGAAACAAAATGCTGCCCTGGCCTCTGGACCTTTGTTGCAATGCTTCTTTAAGGGTTAAAACTTAGAAGAAGTTGTGTTGTCATTAATGGTGGTTGTTAGCCAAATCAGTTCTGTTGCATCCAATAGAATATTAGCCATATTTAGATATAATGCTTGCTGACACACAAAGTACCTACTAACAGCTTATTGAGCAAATGGCACATATCTGAAGAGTAATATTGCTTTGTTTACATACTCATATAGACAAGGCTGAAAGAAAAGACATTGAACAGATAATAATTTAAGTTTATAACCATAAAACGAGTTATAATGTGAATGTTATATTTCTCAAATTTCTTACAACCTAGCAGTTACAGAGTTCTATAGGTTTAAAGTATGACGAAATGCTATTAAAATTTAATTTTTTTGAATTCTGAATCTGTAATGAGAATTGAGGGTCTAAAGTTTTATATTGATCCCTTTTGTAGCACCATCATGGCACCTGGAAAGCACCCTTGGTAGAATTTGAGAGGAACCAAAACAACCTAAGGTTCAATTTATTCCAGAACAACTTAATATAATACATTTTAAAGTAAATAGTACGTTGATTGTTTAGATAACTTTTAAAAATAGTGAATGATAAATTGGTTCCATTTATAGTCACAGCACCTCAGCACTCAGTGACGGTGACAGCCTAGCGCTGTGGCTAACTGTCCACTACCTCACTGTCTGTCAGCAGCTGGTGGAATCGGAGAGGAGAGCATCTGAGCTGCACACAGAGGTGAGGAGAATGTGAAGGAAACACTTCAGGACTCTCAGAGGCTGGAGAGCAGAGAGCTTGCACAGGCTGAAACAGATGAGATAGGATGGAGACTGCAAACAGAGAGCGCTGTGAGCAGATGGGTGATGGGGCAAAGAAGTGAATGAGGTTCAGTTCCTGTCCTGAAATGAGACTCCATCTCCCAAGTTCAGTGACATGTAGGGCTCCATGTGAGAAAAGCTGCGCAGCCTCAGACTAGAAAACACGCCAGTGGGAAAATGAAGGGAAACTAGGAGAAACAATCAGGTATGGCAAAAACCCAAGTGGAATTTATTAATTATGTGGATTTGAACAAAGGAAGTGGCCGTGGACGGTGGAGAGAGCAAGAATCTAAAACCTGAAACGGTGGTGAAAATAACTCAGCTAGATGTGGAAGGTGCTGGGGAGGGAAATAAACAGGAAACCTATCACGGTTTCAAGGGTCAGGGCTAGTTCACTAGAGGAATGACAGAATTCTTTGAAAAAATCATTTTTAATTAAAGTATAGTCAGACCATTTCTTCCTCCTCTTTGCCCCTCCAACCCTCCTATGCCTGTTCATTCCCTTTCAAGTCTGTGGCCTCTCTTTTCTTTAATTACTGTTATTACACACGTGTCAATGATTCTCTCTCTCTCCCCTCTCCTCTCTCTTTTTCATACACATACACACACATGAGAGAGAGAGAGAGAGAGAGAGAGAGAGAGAGAGAGAACAAGTACATATGTAGTCTGCTGTGTCTGTTAGTTGTTCTTGTAAGTATGTTTTGTATTAGGTAACAGATTAGGAGGCTCCATCTCTCCACAGTCATTCTTGGCTGTAGCTCTTCATCTAGGGGTGGGGGTCCTGTGAGATTTTTCTCATCTATATTAGCATGTTAGCTGCTGTTAGATTGGTTCAGGTCTGGTTGAGGCAGCCATGTTGTTGAGGTTTCATGGCTTAGCATCCCTGTCATCTCTCATAGCAGACATCCTGGTCCTCTGTCTCTTAAGGTCTTTTTGCCATCTTCCACCATGTTCCCTGAACCTTGAGTGCAGAAGTTGTGTTCTGAGGTAGTCACTGGGGTTGAGTTCTTCACTCTGTAGATGTCTTTGTTTTATCAGCTGTGGCTTTTTATAATGGCCTCGGTCCACTGTAAAAAGGAAGCTTCTTTGATGAAAGGTGAGGGATGCACTTACCTGTGTACAGGGATAGTTATTTAGAAGGCAGCTAGGTTACACTGGCTTAGGGAAGATATTAAGTCAGTTCTCCTCCGGGTCCATGACCTCAGCCGCCATGGGCAGTTGGCTGGGTTTACAGTACAAGGAATCCAGCCTTCTGCTGAGTGAGGCTGAAGTCCAACTAGGCAGTGAAATAGTGAATATGCAGATGTGGGAGCCCTGGGTAGGAAAGGGTTACTGTAATTTTGGAGAAAACAAACACTGACATTTAGAGACTAAAGTATATTTAAACGATTCTTGGGTTGAGACAGTCACAGTGGCCACAGGTAAGAGGTAGAGAAGGTGGAGGGGAAGGAGGAAGGAGAAAATTAGATATTATAGAAGCAGTAAGAAAGAAACTTGTGGCAATAAAACAATATCATAACTACAGAGAGATGTATGGGAAAATATTGGATGATTACTTTCGGGGTTTTGTTTTTTCTAGTTCTTTATAGACACTGGATAAAAAGGCTCAATTTTAAATTCCCTTTCAAGAAATAAATTCTGTACCAACTTAGACATTTCAAGTTTGATCTACGTGTTAGCACAAATGCTGCCCCTGAAAGGCCTTTTTGAAGAGATGCTTTCTGGGCCTCAGTAGCAGATAACATTTGTTTTTAATTGGATTTTGGATGAGGGTTCAGACTCAGAATTGTCTCATCTTCCCAGGAACAGTATTCCTGTCTTAGACATGATTTCTTCAATTTCAGAATAGCAGCATTCTGTAAACAGAGTGAATGGCTATAAAATGCAGAGAGGAATAGGTGAGTGTATACTATTTTAACTACAGATTGAGCAGGAAAGAAACTGACATCCTTATTGAGTGTGCTTTTCTTAGTCAACAATGGCCAGATACATGACTGGGGGTGTGAGAGGAAGGAAAACCAGGGCACTGAACATGCAGATCAACGAAGAATTTTCAAACTGTTCACTGACGTTTACAAAATATTACACTTGATAATTTATGTAAGACAGTTCAACAGATTTTTTAATGGAATGCCGCTTAATATGATTAGCACACAGGTACTCCATGTATGTTTTGTTAAATACTTGGATTTATGTATAAAATATTTATGACTACAGCACATTTGGCAAATGTGTAAGACGTGTATAAATAGCATGTGTTGTTATCATTTGTGTTTTGGGACTCAATTTAATTCTTAAGATTTGCAGATATCATAAGTCTAGAACCTTCCCAAGCAATGATGGTGAAGAGAAATTCTGCTGTTTAGTGCTTGGCTTAGCAAAATCTATTACGGAATTCCTTTCTTCTTCTGGCGAGTTTTTGCAAAGATGAAAAATAGACCATTGGAGCTTAGGTTTAGATTATCAATGCAGACCATGTTTGCAATTATGTTAAACACAAGCAGAAAAGGGTTACATAGATTAAACTGGACAGTAGCCAGGTATCTGTTAGAGGCCGGCAAAGTGAAAACCAAGAAGAAGCCTTTCAGTGACTTCATGCCCATGTGGTGATTTCTTCCTACAGTACTTAAGTTCTCAACAGTGGCCTGGTTTAATCATAACCTAATAAGGGATTCTCAATGTGAGACTTTAAAGATGGATTTTAAAAATTTTAAATTGATCTCCACCAGTTCCTAAGTGAGAAAATTATTTTCGTGTGGTATATTAAATGCTAAATACAACAATTAAATAATTTTATTTATATCATTCCTTAGCTACTTAGAGTACTGACATTTCAGATTTTAAGACATTTTTATATTACTTAGTTTGATCTTTTAATTTGAATATGCAAACTATGAGATCCAAAGAGGTATTTGGATGAAAGCATAGATCCAGAAAGGCAGAAGGAAAACCTTAGCTAGCTTTTGGGTTTAGTGTAAGCTCAAATTCTTGATTCCTTTTCTCGTGTTCTTCTGCTACTCTCCCTAAATACACTTCATGCAACTGTACACAGGGGCCCATTCATATTTGAAATCTAACCTTCAAGTTCTCATGGTGCTTCTAGCTTAATAAGTATGGGTTCTCATTTTGTAAAAAATTTGACTTTGAGATACTTAAACAAGACATATTTTGTTAAATGCCTTTTCTAGAACCCTGTAAAATTTGAGGAAAATTAAACTCTCTTTCCAAAAGTAGAATGTCTTCAGGATGCAAATTTTTCCCTCAGCCCTCAGTCAATTACTCCAGAAGACAGCTTTCAAAGTAGAATATTTTACACATATCTTAGAAAGTACAGACTCGGGCGCTGCTTTACAGCTGTGGTTCTTTAGAGAACATAGTGACCTGTGCAACTGTCCCGGATCATATTACAGTGACATTAGCCAGAGAGTTTCAGATCCTCAGGGATGTCTCCTTGGTACTTTATGTTGGGTACAGATAGGCTGGGAAATGTTGATGGCAGAGAGAGGTACTCTTTTGTGAGAAAAGGCTTAGGGATCTGTGAGGAGTCCTGGAGCCCCAAGTCTGTTGATGAAAGGGACACAGGATAGTTCAACAGCTAAGCCTCTCACAGCCCAGTGATGTACTACCATTATCTGCTTGCTAAGCCACAGCAATTTTCATTGCCTTTTGAAGGAAAGAAAAAGAATAAAGTGCTCTGCTTTTATTTGGAGTGAAGGGCACACCATTTCAGAGGCTCTCTTTGCTGGTCCTGCCTAATGAAGCAGCTGAGACACCACGTGAGTGGACTAGCCAACGTCGAGGAAGATAAGAGCAGCTTGCATAGCAGTCTTGATGTGTGCGCTGGCACAGGCGACCTGTGATTGGCTTTAGCAAATAATGACTGATTTTTCTCTGTGCATCTTGCAAGATAATCTTACTGGAAAAGACATGTTTCATTTATGTGACTTCCTTCTGTTATTGGCAGCCCTGCAAATGATCTGGAACAGGTGGGCATACCAATAAGCAAAGAATATGCTTTCTAGCCTGTCACCCTCCACTTATCTTGTTTTGATGAAGATGCATACGGGGAGAATCATATTTGTACTTGATCTTGTGTCGGGAATCTCTAAAGCACTAACAAAATAAAGGGGGCAATTTCTCTTTGTGGAGTTAGTTGACTATTAAAATTGAGAAAAATTTTCTTGCAATTTCACAGTACATTTTTTTCATGGATGGTGTTCATCATTTAGGGCAGGAAAAGGAGACACAGTCTATCAAAAACAGATAAAGGAAAGCTGCAGAAGAGCCTGCTGTTTCTGCTTTTTTGGATGATCCAGCTTGTGCTCAAATGAAATCATGACAGATTCATTTATGTGAAATGGCCATTGCTGATCTCCTTGCCAGAAACTAGATTGCTTTTTTATTTAGGAGATTTGCAGATCAGTCCTTAGCTTTCTTTAGTTAGTGGCGTCATGGCACCTGCCCAATCTGCCTCTTCTCTTCCACTTGGTGTTGCCAATATCTTGGGATGCATGTGTTAAAGCACAGTCACATTCAATCGAAAAAAAAATCTGTTGAGTGTTTTAATCACATGCGGAGCTGGGTTGGCTGTTACCCCAGGTCTGACCAACATAAAGAGCTGGAATCGTAGAAATTTTGTCATCCATTGGAACAATGATAGGAACAAGCAACATCAATATGGGTGACCTTTTCATTTAATAGCAACTGCTGCTATTGACCATCTCCGAGTACTTAAAGAATTTTTGTTGCTGGTTCTACAAGCCAAATTTATTGAGCAACTGAACTCAATAAATGGATTGATTGGAGAACATAAAGGTATTAGATAGTTTCAGATAAGACTCCTTCTGTAGAGCAATAAACTTCCAAATAGAGCTTTTGACGGCTCTTGCTCATTTCCGTTGGCCCTCTGAGGGCTTGCCTGCTTGCTCATTATTGGGGAGGCCTGATCTTCTTTTTCTCCTGCCAGCTCACATTCAGCAGTTCTTAGCCAGGAGGCAAGCATTAGGAGAATTATCACTGGAGAAGTAGACACGCTGTGCAAGTTTATTGTGCAGTTTGCTTCTGCTCTCCGTCCATGCCATTAAGAGCAGTTGGTGTCACATAGAGTAGGGTACAAATACCCCCCACTCAATTACATGTGACTGCTACATGTAAGGTGCTTGTGTCAGGACCCAGGAATGCAGAACAAAGCTGGCAGAGGTGTCTGCCTCCGTGAGCTTATGTTCTAAGATAACCTTTTCTCTCCTTGCCACCTGGAACAATGACAAATAAGTGAAACACTGGGTTGTAGTGGTAGAACTGACCAGTGATTGTAGACTTCCATATAATTCTTCCAATGGGCTAGTTATTTAATACTGAACTTTACTGGCTACTGCCTTCTGTTGGGTAGAGCCACACCTGGTTTGTAGGCATTGGTAAAGAGTACATGTCTTAGTTAGGGTTTCCATTGTTGTGAAGAAACACCATGACCAAGGCAGCACTTAACTGGGGCTGGCTTACAGTTTCAGAGGTTTAGTCCATTATCATCATGGCGGGAAGCATGGCAGTGTGCAGGCAGACATGGTGCTGGAGGTGCTGAGAGTTCCACATCTGGATCCGAAGGCAGCCAGGAGGAGACTGGCTTCCATTCTTGACGAAGCTTGAGCATAGGAGACTTCAAAGACAGTCCCCACAATGACATACTTCAACAAGGCCACAGTACTCCATCAATGCCACACCACCTAAGAGTAGCACTCCTATGAACCAAACATTCAAACACATGAATCTGTGGGGGCCATACCTATTCAAAGCAACACAGTCTGACATACTAAAAGTGTATACAACGCAGTATTATAGAATATATATTAATCTATGACCTAAATAAGTATACATTTATATACATGTACATATGCGTAGACTTATGCATGTTTGATCTTATACACAGAGGGTCTATTTTCATTATTCATCACTGTTAGGCCCTATGAAGTTCCCCTGAGCCCTGAATTAGTGCATTCCAGTTGCTCCTAAGGAAAGTGCTGGTTTAGTTCTTTGGGTCATAACACATCCATCAGCTGATGACCACAAGACTTTGCTTCTGTGTGGTTCTCGTGGACGCAGCTTACTTAACCCTGCAATGTGACTACGTAACAGTGCGACTTTGCTAGCAAGCAGACATGAATAAATCCATGTGGCACACAGAGCTTCTCCCTAACACCCACCTCTGCCCTACTGAGCTGGGGAAGACCAGACAACATTTTAGTAAGACTCTTCAGACCATCTCCAGTGAGCTTACGAACACAAAGCTCAGGGCTGCAAAAGGCCTGGCACCGAATAGACTGCGGGACGGACACTTGCTTATAGTCGGCTAGAATGAGAAGACAGGAATAGCTGTCTGGGATTCCTGTTGGGAAGATACGAGTCACGCAACTTGTATTCATTTTTACTTTGTATTTATTTATTTATTTTTTGCCATATTGAGGATGTGGCATGAATGGCCACAAAAGTGCTCTCGGTATTGATTTTGGTGTTGCAAGTAATTTTATTGGGTAGGTTATTTTACACAGAGAAAATGTGCAAATCATGAAGATTGACACTACCTCTTCCCCTGGTATGTGTGATTGTAATTGTGTGTCTTGAATCTACCTCTTCCCCTTGTGTGTGTGTGTGTGTGTATTTGTAATTGTGTGTCTTCTGTCTCTTCCAGTGAGTTCCAAGGAGCTTTTTCATCTAGAAGGAGCTCTAATACAAAGCCTGAAAATGGAGTGAGAGGCAGGAAGCCCTCTCTGCTCAGGTGCTGGACTCCATGAGGCATGTCTCCTCTCTGTCCATGCCAGGCAAGTGTCCTCAGAGACGCACGGAGTTGGTGATTCAGTCATCCAGCTATGACTCAAATGCTGTAAATACTGAGCAGGAGAAGAAATGGCCGGAGGAAGGAGACAAGCAGGGACTGCAGGCACACAAGAAAATCTGCTGCCTAAGCATCGCCTGGCAGCAGCTGGACCGTGCTCTCTGCTCTGTGCTAGCTTTGGACTTCCCGGTAGTAAGGTTGGGCTTCACTGAGTCGCTCCACACCTCAGAAGCCCAGTCACCCCCACCTTCCAAACGTCAAAGCTTGCCCTGCTGCCTGGCTGTCCTTTCAAGCAGGAGAGACCTGACCCACGTCCCTCCCCCCAGAAGCCGGGAGCTTGGCACAGGGGCACAGAGTCCCGATAACCGCCTTCGTGATTGATTTGCTGTCTTGAGGCTTTTTACAGATTCTAAGTCCAACATTTTTGCTAGTGTCAATTGAATAGGCAGATGCCTGAAATCCTACTATTGAGCAGAAAAGCCTTTTATTCTGTAATTATAGAGGAAGAGAAAAGATCATAAAAATATTCAGTTCGAACAATTTAGTATGAATGCTTTTCAGTTAAAATATAATTAGTCAACAAATGTAAATCACTAATTATGAGCTCCTTTTCTGTTTTGATGTGAAGTCGTGCTTCAAGTGTCTGTATCAGGAAGAGACCTCAGTATACTGAAGCTGCACCAACTGTAGGAGAGAACAGAAGATCAGTTTGCAAAGTGGAACAAAACAAAAGCAATGCTGCCTATTTTGCATTTGATTGGACTTGGACAGAAAAATCAGAGTTGTAGGTAGAATTGTTGCAAAAAAAATCTATTTGGTGAAATATTTTGATGAGAGAGAAAAAGGGCTGGGTAGGTGGACATGAATTTGCATAGGAGATCATGCTATCATTTGGATACTGTCCCCTAAAGGCCTGTGTATTAAGACTTAGTTCCCAGACTGGAGCTATTGTAAAGCAGTGTAATCTCTTTAAATTTTTTATTAATTACACTTTATTCACTTTGTATCCCCCCTGTAGCTTCCTCCCTCCTCCCCTCCCAACCCATCCCTTCCTCCCTCTTCTCCACACATACCCCTCCCCAAGTCCACTGATAAGGGAGGTCTTTTTTTCCTTCCTTTGGATCCTAGTCTATCAGGCCTCATCAGGAGTGGTTTCATTGTCTTCCTCTGTGGCCTAGTAAGGCTGCTTCCCTCTCAGGGGGAGGTGATCAAAGAGCAGGCCAATCAGTTCATGTCAGAGGCAGTCCCTGTTCCCCTAACTAGGGTACCCACTTGGAACTGCCATGGGCTACATCTGTGCAGGGATTCTAGTTTATCTCCATGCATGGTACTTAGTTGGAGTATGAATCTCAGGAAAGACCCCCTTTGCTCAGATTTTTTGGTTCTGTTGCTCTCCTTGTGGAGCTCGTGTCCAGTGTAATCTCTTAAGAATCAGAGCATAGTGAGAAGCCTTATATCCTTAGGGAGTCTCTTCAAAGATTGTGGGATCCAGTCTCTTCCTCTTGTTCTTTTTCTTCACCTAGGAATGTCTTATTGTACCATGTGCTTCTGCTATGTATTAGCTCCTCAATGACCCAAAGCAAGGATCATCATTTACAACCTCCAAAACAGTGTCCATGTCAGCTCCTTTTTATGGTGTCATAGCTCAGAGTCACAAGAAGCCTGTGCTCTCCTGCTCCAGCTCAGGGTTCAGCTTCCTCTTCCCAGAAAACTACCTCAGCCACACAATGACGTTCTGTCTGTCACAACTGTGTGAGCCCTACCTGAGCTCATTCTGTGTAGGCAGAGACTGTGCTGGGCATCTCTTGATGGCCACTGGGATTTCTATGAGGGCACTGTGGTCCGGGTTTGAGGGGAAAAAAGAGAACCCTGGGTTTTGGTTTGAGAAAGTCCTTGTGTTATCTGCCTCTCTGGGGTTCTCTGTGTGTCATCTCACCATCCCCTGCTATTTTTTTTTTTTTGTGATTGTTGAATCTACCACAACATGTTGGTTACACGCACTCCAGTATCTGAGTCATTTCTATTTAGAAAATTGATTTTACTTACCTACTTGTTGAAAACTTGGACAATTTCTGCATTGAGAACACCAGGTTTTCATTCTAAAGATTTAAAAATAGTTGATCATCAATGGCCAACTGTAATAGAGTCAGTTCATGTCCGTGTTTGCTGTTCTTGTCTCCTGTGTTGTGTGAAGTGATGTGTACAGGTATTCAATCACCCGTTAACCCATTCCTGACTTTGTTTCTCCTCTGTGCCTAACATTTGCTGGTGTCAATGTTCTCAATTATAAAGAAGAAAAAGGGACAGTGGCATTTTATACTCTGCTGGGGCTGAGCACAAGTCCACTTTACTAAAATCTCCACGTGGTCTAGTTCGCCAGTGGTGGGGCTCCTCCTGAGCATGGTGCCCCTGCGATGGTCTTGTCCCTGGGATGCTCCGTGGTGTGGATTACTCAGATGAGTGACATTCCTTCTCACCTTGGCACTCGGAGTCACTTCATCACGAACATGTTCAGATTTGCCCAGTGACCTGCTCTTGATTCTTAGATTCAATTTCCTTTTTCTTTTTGAAGCAAGGACTCATGATTTTCCTGATTCTGATCCTCAAGTGCCGGTGTTAGAGGTGTATGACACCACACCTGGGTCTTAAATTCTCTCTTAGTAACCGTGAGTAAACGTGCCTCTAGCTCACTCTTCAAGTTCCCTTTCTGTTGCTGTGATTTAAAAAAAAAATGCTCTGACAAAATCCTGGGGAGGGCAGGATTTCTTTCATCTTATACTTCCAGGAAACAATCCACCACCCAGAGAAGTGAGGGTAGGAACTCCAGGTGGGGACACGGAGGCAGGAGCTGTGGAGTGGCCCTGTTGTCTCCATCATTCGCTGACTCATGCTTACCTACCCGTTTTCTACAACCTAGGACTGCTTGCCTTGGGATGGAACTGCTCACAGGGGCAGGGGCTCTCTGGACCAATTAATAATCAACACAATCCATGGCAGACATACTCAGAGATGATTTCATTCAGGGAATTCCTCAGCTGAGGCCCCCTAGATGCTGACAAGCTGTGTCAAAGAGACAATCAATGCTGCCCAGGACTCTCAGCAGGCAGCATGTGGTGCCTTTTACCTTCGTATTCCCATGGTAGTTTTCAACAGCCCTGGCAAAACAGTCGACCTGTTTACTAATTTGCAGATTCATATCCCAGGCTAGACTATATGCTTTCTGGGATTAAGAACAGTGTCTTCTCAGCTTTATGTGTCCAGTTTATACATTTCATTATCTGGCACATAAATGTGTGTTTGCTGAACAAAACATGTTTTCATACTTTAGCTATTTTTTCTTCACAATTCAGCTTTCCATATCTTTAAATAATTTGTTTGATCATTCATTCATGAAATAATTATCACCTCCTTCTGAACATGTTGCACATTTCATGTGTTCCTGAATAACATTGAGTCCTTTTTAACATTATTTAATCTTAGAAGTATTTTTTTATGTAATTAAAGCAGAGTTGCTGCACTGCTGACATGCACTTCGGCCCATTCTCTGCGCTCTTGGTCTCAGCAGGGTGGGGGCTGTGGCCGTCCACGCTGTGCTGTGCCTGGCTGTGCTGTGCCGGTATGCTGTGCTGCAAACCTCTTGTCCGGTGAGTCCAGGGCAACCGTTCTGAATTATTGGGCTGTGCAGTACACGCAGTTGGACTGCCGTGGCCTCTGTTTCTTTTTGACTATATTTTGGGGAATATTTTTACCAAGCAGAAGTATCATTTTGAATGTTGCAGTGTGAGGTTTATAGTGGTTTGAAAGTTCTCCAAGGGAAGTACTAGAATATATACAATAGTATATCAGGGTATTAGGGATTTCTACAAATCCCTTGACTCTATGAAGGGTGCACATATATCATGGCAGACTTCAGTCCAACAGTTACAAATGGCATCTGGAAGGAACTATGGCAGAAAGTATGTCATAACTTTGTGAGATTTTGAGGAGGATGAAGGAGTGATTGCCATTGTGTGATGTATGACTATGAGAACAAGGATTTAATGACTTCATGCCCTGGGAATTGTGATGGAGCTAACAATTCCTTAGAACACTTATTTCTGTGAATTCATCCCAGCCCCCACTTCCTTTCAATAATTTCAATAATAATTTGAAATTATATGCAACTAATAAAACAAATAGTATAAGGGGCTCCTAGTAAGAAACCAGAAAAGCATAATAACAGAAAATAATATTTCCCACTCATCTGTTACTTTAAAAATCTGTCTTCCCTTTTCAATTGCTTTCTTAAGCTTCTAGCCCTATCATATGATTTATTCAGTACTAATAATAGAAGTAGTATTCTTTCGTGTGGTCTGCCTGTGGAAGGCAATGTGCACTAGGCTGGCAGCTGGACAGTCCCAGGAGTTCTCCTGTCTTTGACCCACAGCACTGAGATTACAGGTCTGTGCACGGCCATGCTCAGTTTGCAAGAGCATGGTCCCATCATGGGTCTGAACTCGGTAGGAGGACGTGGTAGTGCGAGGATCCAGCAGCTGGATGTGAGGTGGCCAGTGCATTGTCCCAGTGTTCAAGAAGCTGACAGCCACAAGACACGTAGATGGCCCATGTCCACCAAGTCCCACTGTCACCTCTCTGTGTCAGCCAGTGAGTCCATCTTGAAAGATCTCACAGCTCCCCTAAACAGGGTGGGAAGCAGGTGTTTAAGCACAGGAGCTTGTGGGAGAACACCTCACATGGAAAGCACAGTGGTCAGCGAACCTTGTCAGAAATGAGAAGACAGGGAACAATGACAGTGGTGAGTGTTTGTTCTCAAGTTATGGAAGAAACTAAAACTCGGAGTCCTTTAGCTGAGGGCGGTGCTGGGGTTGGGGAAGTGACCGTCAGAGATGGGAAGACAAGTAAAGACTCTGTGAGAGGGACACCGCCTTAGAGAGGAGAACCCAGAGGGAAGGGGGCGCTGCTGCAGTGAGCTCCAAAGAAGAGCCTTGGTCAGTGTGAGGTAGGTAATGGCGCCGCACACCGGAGCGGGACGCAGGCTGCTACACGTCGGTTGGTGTAAAGATCTGTCGTTTATTCTACCTGTGGTGTCCACCTCAAGAGAGTGACTTACCTGAGTCGTGTTTTCTAAGGGTCCTTCTGGCTTTGGGGCTAAGGAGAGACCGGGGTGGATGAAGAGCGATGGAAATACAGAGAGCAGCGGCGAAGCTACCGCAGTACCCCAGGTGCCTGTGGCTCCTGACATTCCATTTCCCAAATACGCTGTTAGAACTTGGCCGTTCTAATCCAAGTTACCCATGTGTGGTAAATCATGTAAGTCTGTTACGGCAATTTTACACTTCATGAAGAATAGATGCAAAACTACTCTGGGGATTTTCAGATTCACAGTATGAGGATGCGTTTCTGTGATGTGTCAGCCCACTGAAACTAGCTCAGTAATATGAAATCCCATTACAATGACTATATTTATTAGCAAAAATTTTCCCATTCCCCAAAGGAGGCATCCCCAAACAAATCAATCCCAGAACAACGACATCATTCAATTAAAATTAGTATGTCCCAATTTATATTTACTCGCACTGTGGTAGAACTTGACTCCAACCAATTCTTGTTCCGTGATTATATCTGTAATTGATTTCACTTAATCAGTTTTCAAACACAACTCACAAACACACAAATTATAAATGCTAATGTCGTTTGCCAGGACTGTACCTTGAAACACTATAAGCAGTGTTGGGAATATCTTAATGTTCTCAGAAAATATCTTTGTGTACAGTGATCTTGCAGCAAATCCTGAAGTGACATCATTATTCATTTGAGTAGCTGTAACAGATTTCATAAGACAGGTTGCTTTTAAATAGCAGAAGTTGATGGCTCACAGTTCTGAAGGCTCAGAAGCCATAGGTCAAGGTCTAGAAGGATCCTGGTCTGGCGAGGGCTCTTCTCTGTTTCATGTTGAAGTCTTCTTACCATGTGCTTGCATGAGAGCAAATGTGAGGCTGTTTTCTTAGAACCCTATGTAAAAACACGGAGTCCACTGATGAGGGATCACGTCTCATAACAAATACTGTCAAACCGGGCATTAGGATCTGGCATGTGAATTAGCAGATGGCATATATATCCCTCCAGTTCTTGGCAAATAATCACATAAGAAATTGATACTATGCCTTGTTCTAATTTATTTTCTGGTTATGTAACAAATAGCCCAAAGTAGCTTAGCAGAGAAAAGGTGTGTTTCAGCTTTCAGTGTGAGTTCACTGTCCTTCACCAAGAGAAGTCAAGGTGGAAACTCAAGGCAAGAACTCAAGGGCAGACCTTCTTGCTCATTTACAGAGCCTCATCTGCCACCATGGAGCTCAGTTCACAGACAAAGAACATCAGGAACCGTGGGGGACATGGCTTGCCAACTCAGAGCCCAGGTGTGGACTCAGCAGGCTTTCTTCTATAGTTATGGACTAACTACAATGGGCTGAGGCCTCCTGTATCTATTAACAGTGGAGATGTGCTCACAGGCCAGTCTGATGTAGGAACACAGTTGAGGCTCTCCTATCAGATGACTCCAGGCTGTGTCAAGTTGACAGTTGAAGGTAATGAGGACATGGTTGTATATGAATCCTGGCTCTTTTAAAAATGTCACCACCTTCAGTGTAATTTCTAATGACTACTATGCACAGCAAAACAATGTAAATGAGGTTATGTAATTTTGGAGTATTATCGCCAATTAGCATTGCAGATCTTATGGGATAAATGGAGGTGCCATGGTTGGAGGTGTGTGAGGAAGCTGAGTGGAGGGGCTGCAGCTGATCCGTTAGTTAGAGCTCTGCCCTGCCTGTCAGTAGGCATCTGCCATTGAACAGATGAATTGTGGAAACCTCTGTCTCCTTTACCATATTCCCTTGTGCATGTGAGCAGCTTCTGTCATCATTCTGAGGATTGAATAGCTAATAGGTTTAAAAGCTAGCCATAAAGAAACATGGGCTTTTACCCTATCCTCAGCCTAAGGCCTGGAATTGCTTTGCATGTCTTCAGATGGAGGTGTTCGGAGAAATCTCTTTTTGGCATACATGAAAAGTATCTTTAGTATCTTTTAAAACCACATTGTCTTGGTGCGACCAAGGAAGTCACACATAGGTTTCATTATTAAACATTTCAGACAAATGATTATTAGTCTACATATTCTTGTGACTCACGTGTTTCCCCCAGATTTCCTTTCTTACGTCTAAAACCACAAATAATTGATAATTAGCAAGTTTAAGTCACTGATATATGAAATAGTTAATTGTGAGTCTTCAGGCTTGTGTGTGTGTGTGAATGGGTGGAACATGGTGAGAATTTTCACACCCACACCCTCTGCATGCCATTGCCCACACACATCAAGAAGGACAGCAAGCACTATTCTCTGTCAACACCAAACTGCTAGCTGAACTGAAGGTGTGATGTGGTACTCAGACCAATTGCAGATGAATTTTCAGGGTGTGAGGATCTGTAGTTCCCATGCTGGTCTTTAGGGGCTTTTCAATAGGTGAAACTTTAGAGGCTCACTAGGTGGATGAGTCTATTTCATTGTATTAATATAGGCTTTAATTAGGCATGTTCTGTTATTCCACTCCTGTGACTAGTGGTATGGCTAGTCACAAATGCCAGAGAGAAAAGTCTGTGCTCTCAGAAACACCAAAGGAGATGGATGAAGAGGGTCTTTAGCTAATATGGCAAGTCAAAATGGGGAAACATTATTTTGAAAGTCAAATGCTGGCAATCCTACGAAATACCCCAAATGGTTGTTTTTAAAAAAGCAGAAGTAAAAAAAATGCTATCCTCCCTCCAACCCCCATAGTGAGGAGAAGAGGACCATCTACAGACAGGGGCTGCCTCAGCCAATCCCAGCTGTGTGATTATGTAAAGCTAGTCAGCTTCATAACCTCGTTTCGGGGTTACTATTGTTTGCATTGCCTCGATTTGTGTGTTTTGAATCCAGCTCGTAAACCCTATAATTAGGAAGAAGTATCAAAGTGCCTACTTACACACTTTTTATTTGTTTTCTGAGCTTGTAATTGTCTGTAAGTGCTTGCACGGCTGACAATTCAGCAAACGGAATGCCTTCCAAATATCCTCATTGTAGCTTTCTGTTTCATTCCTCACCTTGAAGCTATTCTGTTCTTCCCAGCTTTAATTCCACTCAAAAGTAGGAAAATGTTTATTTTCAATTAGAGTCTTGCACGGCATGATTGTTTCCCTTTGCCGTTTTAAAGGGACCACAGGAAATGAACACAGAGGCTGTAAGTCATTCGGCTCCTATCATCAGAGATCGCTGCTCCTTGGTGTGTGAAGGGCCGGCACAGTTCCCCACCTAAGCCAACAGCCTTAAAGTTGTCGGTGCTCCGTGCGGATGGTAGGCCGTGGAAACCACATCCCAGTTTTGCAAGTTTCACAAGACTTCCTTTTTCGCTTGTTTTTTTCTACAAATAGCATGTTACATGCATTAAAGGGAATTGATTTTCTATATGCTCCCTCCAGACAAGTGATAAACATGGCTCTCTGTTTCTGAGGGCCTCAGTGCTCATGGTGGTGGGATTTTAGCACTAAGCTAGCTAGGAGAGGGGTAGGGGGATGGTGGGTCAGGGAGGTTGTTCTCTCCACATCTAAAATACCTGGCAGCACTTTTTAATGCCTGGTGTCAGATCAACCCCCACATTAACTGAGGATGGTATCTATGCCTAGGAGTTGTCAGTGTGCCCTGGGAGATTCCAGTACCCAGCCAAGAATGTGATCCATGGAGACAGATGGACAAAGTGAGGCTCATTCAGACTTACTGGGGACATATACCTTATTTTAGTCTAGTATGTTAGGACTATACGGACTTGAGCCTGAGATTCTGGGTTGTCACTTGTCGTGTGACCTTGGATAAGCTACTTAAATATTGCTGAGCTTCTTTATCAGTTGTCACACTTTACAAATGGCCGTGCTGTAGTGAGGATTAAATGAGGCAGCTCCTGTCAAGGGCTTGGCGTGAGCCTATCGCACAGCAGATCAAGGGTGCTACCGCCTCTCTTCTTAGTTTAACGTAGAGTTGATTGCAGCAGGCCCTTCTCAGTGAGGAAATGCGTTGTTTTTCTCTCCTGTTGATATATCAGCTCTTTTATTTAATTATTTAGTTTTAAATATTTGACAGCATGCATTGTTCTGTGACGTTTGTACTGAGTGGGGCACCATTTATGGTATGATACATTACTATTTTACCTTTTATTTTGAAACAAATTTGGAATCACAACAGAATCACAAACTCAGAGCTGAGAGTTTCTGAACACTGTTGCTAACTTTTCTCTAGTGTTAAAATGTTTCACAACTAATTCCTTTATCAAACTAAAAAAATTAACACTGACAGAATGTTATTACAGGTTTTATATAGGCTTCCCCAGTTTCCACTAGGGCTTTTTTCCTCCTGTTTGGGAGTCCAGTGCAGGCATGCATTTCATGTTCACATTTCCTTGGTCTTATCCAGTACATAGTAGGTCTTGGTTTTTACTGGCTTTCTCAGCCTCCTTCTATAGATTAAATTCTAGGCAGCAACTCATGGGATGTCTTTCGATTTTGGTTTGTATAATATTTACTCATACATACATAGGTCGAGTTTAGGCATTTGGGACAAAAAACCATAGACTTATTGAAACCTCTTCAGTACTGTGGAACAAGGAACAAGCTACAGGAGAGGAAGATGTATTACTTGCTGAGACTGTCATTGAAAGTCTACAATCTAGGAGGCTTAGAGATAAGAAAAGTTATATTCTCTGAATTCTGGAAGCTTAAAGCTTGAGATCAAAGCATCAACAGTGTTGGGTGCTGTATCATTGGCCTCTCAGTTCTTATAAATGGCGTCTTCTTGTGGTGTCTTAAGGCATGCCTGAATTGCCTCCTGGCTTCTTTTTTAAGGATTCCAGTCACAGTAGGGTCAACCTCAGAGGTTTCCCTTAACCTCCGTCATCCTTTAACTGCTCTGTCCCCAAAAAAGTCACACACAGAGTCACCATGGATTATGAATTCACGTAGGGATTTGTGGGAGTGGATAACGTATCTGGTAACAGGTGTGTGTCAAGCAGCGATACACAGTGAAAGGGAACGGCAAAGGGCTTTGCCAGGACAGGAAATGATCTGTACTTAGAAGTCGAGCCGTTTCTTGTGGAATCAGGAAAATGAAAACAGTTGTAGCAAATGCAAGGATGCTCAATAGTGGCGAAACACTCACTGGAGGAAGTGGGCTGCTTGAGCATCACATAGAGGATGGATGATGAAGGACAGTGAAGAAGCATGATTGGGAATGGGCCCTGTGAGTACAAAGACTCCAAGCAAGTCATGTGCTGCAGCTCCAGACAGAGAAGTCAACGTGCTATGGTGATGCTGCAAAACATTTAAAGGTACAGAGATCTCTTTAGGGAAACATTGAAAAGGGCTTATTCAGCCTGAAGATGAAACTGCTGATGAGGACTTTCCTTATCTTGGAGCACTATGTGCGAGAGTCCTTACACCAAGGACAGTGACCAGCTGTTCCCAAACGGTACAGGAACAGATTTCAAGTAAACAGATTTCAAGATGGAAATGAATGCAATCCGGACTAACACAGAATAAAAATGCCTTGATAAAAACAGTCGCTATTCACCAGAGAGGCTACCAACGGAAGAGACACAAGTTTGTAAAAGCAGACACTGACAGGCTGCCGTGACGGCTCAGTGTGTAATGGCACTGGCAAGCAGTTCTGAATATCTGAGTTCATAAGTCAATATGATAAAATAATGTCTGCAAAAAGACATTTTTTGCAAAATGTCTTTTTTGCAAAAAGATAACTTGGGACAAATGACTTGACTTCCAGGGTAACACTTTCACCTTCATTTGTTTCCTAGGACATTCTCTAAGGTGCTTTATGTTATGTTAGCAGCTCTACTGCATGGCCTTGGCAGACTTATAGAGTGCTTATTAAGCTCAATAATTGTTAATGTGGTTGACTGTGATTTCCCATATATAATTTTATTCCTAGGTTATGTCTCAAAAGTATAGTATATATGCTCACTCCCAACTGGTGTACATACAATACTACTTGAAGACCAGGAAAATGATATTTCTAGTCCCTTTAACTATAAGACTGTATTTCCTATCACAAAGTGGATTTTAAGCTTAAATTCTTAACCACTTAAAATTTCAGGAAAAGCAGATATGCTTTAGGTTCAATGGAAAATTATAGGAAAAATTATAGGAAAAATGAAAAATAATGAAAAATTATAGGAAAAAGGTAAACTCCTTTATTATTATTTTATTTTATTTTTCTGTCAGAGTAATGCAAGGGCTTGTGCTGGAGAAAAAGCATGAATTATTTGACAAATCATAGTTTATAAAATTCTTCTGTGGTTAAACATTGTGTGTTGCTGGATTTCACAGAAATATTTTTCTATTGTAAATATAAAGCTCTTAACAAATAATAAACTCTGACAGAAAGGCATGGGAAAACATAGGGGTTCATTCACAGAATCTAAATTGATGTTGATGGTTGTGCTTTCAATATTTGATTTAGGGTACCTGCTCTGTGTCCCTGTCCAAGGCTACTCTGCAGCTAGTGTCTCCCTTGGCTGTGAATGCCACCAGTCTCAAGTTCTCAGTTGGGGTACCACTTCTTTTCAGTTTGAGGACCTCTCACAGAGCTTTGCTTGCCTGTCTTTGAAATTAGAATAAACTTAAGTTGGGACTTTTTTATCTTAAGTGCAATGCACATACCAATAAGGTCTTGCCAGCTACGGAATACAAATGATGTTGCAATAGCCAGTCAGCTGGGAAGACTGTTCCCTTTCTGTGGCCAGAGATATAGTTGATCTTTCTCCTTGGTGGGTTCTACAGAATTACCTGTGACCAAGTATCTATCCAGGAAACTCAGACAGCAGTGAGAGGTTTCTGTGGCCCTTTGTTCTTGTCTCCAAGCTTCATTGTCAGGCAGTTTCTCTTGCCATAGTTAGAGGCTCCTCCCAAGGGGTCTGTTGAGTGGGAAGTGGCTCCTTCTGCTGAGCTGCTGTTCTCAGTTCTCTCAGAGGCTTGGCTGTTTGCTTTACCACCGTGGAGACCAAGCACTAGCTAGATTCCTCCAAAACTTATAGATGCATTCGGCCATTCCCCCTGAAGCTGCCCCTGAACAGCCATGCACCGTTTCTCTGCTTTATCACACAGCCTCTTCTGTTGACTCTTGACCATCTCTGTGTTTGAAAGACACATTTTTTTTTCTAGCTCTTTGCCCCCACGCCTTTGGTAGATTCTGTGAGGTCCAGGGCTCAGTAAAGAACCTCAAGAGAGGGAAGAGAGTTGCCCTATTCACCATTGGCTAGCTCTCCCGGGTGGTGACTGACAGTAGGAATATCCAATCCCCTCAGATCTGGACTTCTGACAGACCTGGTTTTAACCTTAACCATCAGAGTCATTTGTCTGTAAACCTGTTCTCCACAGCTTCTAAATTACAAAGCTGAAGGATGAGACCTCTAGTCTGGGCATTTCCCAGCACCAGCAGAATTTATTTCTATATGGTTCTGGGTACTGGACGTTTGTTGACATTCCAGTTTGAGGATGACAAAGTCTTATCAATTCCCTTTACAAAAATTCCTCACCAGCAGTGAACTTGGGTTAATCTTATAAAACCTAGGAGCTTGAGTAAAACCAACACTTGCCCACAAGAACAAGCAATGATGGCAGTCATTAATGCTCCAGCTATGCACAGGAGGGGATTCCTAGATCATTCATTGAAGGGCAGCTTGATTTCCTAAGGCCCTGGCTGCCCAGACTTGACCCTGCTTGCAAACGCAGTGGTTTATGCTGTGTTTTTCTCCAAGATGTGGTCACTTTTAAAGGCACATTGCACAAATTCAGTTCATTTCTCCACAGCACATAGTTTGAAATGAGCAGGACAAGACATTCCTCCTTCTGTAGATTGCATGCTCTGGGTAGGTTTTATAGTTAGGTGGAAAAAACATGTGAAGAGCATGCCAGTGCTGTAAATTAAAACTCCAGAAAGCCAGGGACACATGGGTCTTAGGTTCTGGACCCTTTCACCACAAGGCAGTTCCTTTCTGACTCATCATGGTACATGATCTACAACTACAGCCACTTCTTCCTTTACATCCCTTCTCTTGACATTCGGAATGAAAATGTTTGCCTAAATGATACCTTTGCCTTACATTTGGGCCAAATGGAGAGCTCTTGTAGGCAGGACTTCATAGAACCACAAAGCCCTTCAAAGCTGTGGGTAACAAAGCTTGTAGAACTATGCAAATGAACTTAGAGGTATAGATTACATCTCCTGCACATTCTTATTAGTTCACCTAATACTGAGAAACTTTATAGTACTGTGTTCATTGATATGTGTTACCAGATCTTTAACAAATAATGAGGTTTTATTATTTTTCTTCTCCTCTTATTCTTTGTCTTTAAATACTATCCTCTGTTATATTGTGAGGAAGGGAAAATCTGCTGTGCTGGAACATGGCTCATTGGCTAAACAGGGCTCCCATTTTATTTGAATTATTCGCTGTTTTGTGGCATTTGTGCTTCCCTCCGAATGGAGAAGTTTATTTGCATAGCAGTAACATCATGACCAGACTAACCCTGAGAAACCAATGGAGCTAGAAAGTAAAAGTTCCATGGGCTCCAACCAGGGTGAAAGTATGACTTTCCTCATTCTAAATGCTCTTCAGCAAAAGGTCAGCACACCCATCTTCATTCTGTAAAACATGGGCATAAATGAGCAGGGAGTGGGAGGACAGAAATGTAAGCACCAGAATTACTTATAATTATATCTCTCTGAAGCAATAATAACTTTATTACCAAGCTGCATATGTGGCTTGACATTCTAAATGGGTTGTATGAAATTAATACCAATAAAAGTATAAAGACAATTACTGGCAAATGTATAAAATAAAAGGTCTTTAAGTTCTTTTTAAAATATTGAAAATCATAAGTGAAGAGTGTATGGTAATTTTCCACTTCGTTTTTGGCTTTAAATCTCAGGCAGACCTATTTAGCTAATAAATAGTAAGAAAAATGAAGTTAAGAGCCAGGCAAATGTACAGAATAAATTAAGTATATATGTGTACATACATTTATTTATAATCTATTTATATTATATATGTTTAATGTATAATACACATATGAGTACATATATATAAATTTTCTGATACTGCATTCTTTCTGTTTATTTGTGATATAGTAACATATTATAGTCAACTTTCCATGACTATAACAAATATTCTACATGATCAATTAAAAAAAGAAAAAAAGTTGATTTTGGCTCATAGTTTTAGAAATTCCAGTAAATGATCACTTGATACCTTTGATTAGGACCCTGGGTTATGCTGTCATATTTATAGTAGAGCATGGGGGAGCAAAACTTTCCAGGGCCAGGAAGCAGAAGAGATTCGAATGGAGCCAGAGTCCCACAGTCCACTTCAAGGCCGGCCTCCAGGCTCCACCTGTTGAAGGTCCCGCCGCCTTTTAGAAGTCTACCATGGATCAAGCTTTAGGGTTGGGGCTTGGGAAAACATTTTGTTTTCAGACTGTGGCCAATGGCATGACAATAAAACTCTTAGTTCTAATAAGACAAAGTTTCCCTTTGTCCTTGTTTCTCAAGGGGCAAGGAGGCTTGCTTCATGGAAGACAATATCAACCCAATACTTCTAAATCTTCCAAAGATAGGCAGATGTGCATAAGGCTAGATTTTAGTTGATTTAATCAGCTGTGCATTAAGAAAGAGAGTTCCGAAATTCTGCTCTGTGGCAGTCTACACTAGTAATCCATAATCTCATATGTTAGAGTTCTAGCTCTCATTACCTCAGACTGTGACAGCATTTGGAAATAGAGGTGCACAAGGTAAAGAGAGGTCATTAGGGCTCATCCAAATTCAGTGAGACCTTTGTCTCCATGAGAAAGGGGATTGTGGACAGAGTGGAGTATGGAAGGAATATCATGGACAGAGAGGAATACCATGGACAGCAAGCCAAGAACGAAGGCCTTAGAGGAAAATGCTCTTCTAGTTATTTAAAAAGGTAAGTGTGTGTGTCTGTGCATGCATGTGCGTGTGTGTGCGTGCACTTACACGCTCACACATATGTATACATTGCATGGCCCATGGGAGGGGAGTAGAGAGGACAACTTGCAGGAGTCAATCCTTGCCTTTCACCTTGCCAAGGCAGGGTCTTTTTTATTGAGAAGAAAACACCTTCATATCCTGATGTTAGATTTCTAGCTCCAGAGTTGTCAGAAAAACATTATTTTTTCTTATTTTCGTCATCTGGTCTGTGGTAGTTTGTTACAGGAATCCCAGCAGAACAACACACTGCATAATTGCTGATTTCCTTATTTTACTATATGTGTACCTCAGTTATTGCGGTAACGACTCGGCTGCCTCCATCCTTCACTGATGGCTGAATCCGACTTGGGCTTAGTTGTGTGGTCTCGAGGCTTCACAGAACACTCCTGCGCTGCCCTCCAGCTTTCTGATCGGCTCATCTCAGAAGTGTTAGTTCACTCTAAGAGGAGGTATGGCTGAAGGGCATGGAGAAAAGTTACAGCTGGCACCAGCGCACAGTCCCTTCTCATTTCTCTCACCAGGTCCAAACCTTACCTGCTCTCTCATGCTTCCCTCTCCAAGTCTCTCTCCTTCAGTTTTGAGCTGTGTGGCTGGTCTTCTTCGCTCAAACTCAGTCCCAGTTTTCTTGTTCTCTTTTCCCCAGAGGGTGTCCTTGTTTATGTCAAGCGATTCACTAGAAGGCTTTCTTTGGGAGATGCAAAGTGACAGGGAAAAGTTGTGGCAATGAAATCTGGCCAAAGTATTGTGTGCTTTCAGAAGGCAATGGGGCAAATATAGGCACGGATTTCTGTTTCCATTTGGTTCATTCTTTTCCTTTTTCTTTCATTTGTTTAACATTTCTAAAATTTTTGACATTACCATATAGTTAACAACTTTCCTCCCTTTCCCCCCTCCCCCTCATATGTTCCTCTTTGCTGTCTTTCAAACTCATGGAATCTTTTTTCATGTTATTGCATCACTCTTAAAGCTAACCTTCCCTGTATTTCTGTTGCCTTTGCTCGTGGAGACGGGAGTTTCCTCGTGTCCTCTTAGGTTAGCTAAGCCGTGGAACCCATGTCTACCTCCAGATATAGTTCTCTGTGTGAAACACTCCTTTTCCTTGCTGGCCTGGGCGCAGCTACCCTGCCAGTCTCAGTTCTGACCTCAGCCTTTTAAAGATCTTTCCAGGTTTCCAAGGGTGCTCTGGGCTCCTTATTCTTTGTGTTCTTTCCCCCTGGATAAATCACTATTAAAGCACATGTTCCCACCAGGTTCTGTCTCCCTGAGAGCAGGAGAAACAAACATGGTGGCTGGCAGCTATTACCCCTGTATAGACCGCCACAGAAAACCCTCTCGATGACCCAAGGAAGGTTATTTTTCCCCGCCTACCAAATAACTCTAGTTTTATCTTTAAAAAATAGACAGACAGACAGAAAATGAAACTCTGCTTTACTTCCCCCGTCTCCGCTATATTCCTGTTAGACTTTTAAAACAGAAATTCTCCATCTTTTCCCATTCACTTCTCAACCCACTGGCTCTGCATTTAATGATCTCAGAGTAGTAAACATTGTTCTCCTGAAAGTCACGGGTGTGCTCTGCAGAATGATGTCAAGTAGAGTCTTCCCAGGCTTACTTACTTGATTGTCCACAGAGTGAACTCCTGGCTGTTCTTCCTCGGAACAGATCCCTGTGGTAGCCACAATCTTGATCTTTCATGGTTTTTTGTTTGTTTGTTTTTGTTTTTCCTAACTCTTTCATTCTATTTGAATGTGACAACTTTGAGAACTAGAAACCAGTGCCCAAACTCCAACCCCTAGCTTTTTGCATTACAACTTTATGCCATACATTGTTCACTTTGTTTAAATGTTTTAACAAAATGCCTTGCATCAAGTTTAATTACTGATATATTTCATCAGTTCTAGAGAGAGAGAATTGAAAGGTCAGTGTTTATCTCCTGATCTAAATTTTCAACTCCCATGTTTTTTCAAAACCTTGGAGTTTAACTTTTCATATTGAAATGTACTTATATTATAAATACATAAAGATAAAGTCTCTTAATATATCTACTGCTTGCATTTTTGTCACGGTCTTGCAATGTTGTTATTTTTATGACTTAATAGATATACACAGGTACACACCTATGAGTAATTTCACTTCTTCTCCACTTTGCTTGTTGAATACCTCATGACCATTGGTTTAGAATGTGACTTATTTGGATGGAAATTCTTTGAAGAGATGGCTAAGTTAAAATAAAGTCATCAATGTGAGTCCTAATTGCATGTGACTTGTGTCCCCACAAGAACACAAAAATGGATGCACATAAAGACATAAGGTATACACACTCATAGAGCAAAAAGGACATGACAGGCTATGTTGGGAGATGATGGCTGAGTACGAGCCAGGGCAGAGTTCTCACAGAACTCTATTTTCTGGATCCTTGATTTTGGAGTTCCACTCTAGAGTACTGTGGAGAAATAAACGCTGCTTCTTAAGTCTCTAAGCCTGATATATTCTTCTTCTCTTCCTCCTCCTCAATATTGTTATAATTGTTATTAACTTTAATGTTGAGGAAGTCAAAGCTAATAGAACTCCATAGCTACTTTCATCACTTACGCATATTTACTGCTGGAGTCGTAAGTGGGAGACTGGAAGACGAAACAAAAGGTTTCCTTCTGTTCTACTAACACGTCTTGCTCCTCACAAATGCGTTGTCAGTGAATGTCTGGGAATTGTTCCAGAGAGACAGAATAGTTACCAAACATGTTATCAAGGATCCTCAAACAAAGCAACCACGCTGTGGTCTACACCCTTCTTGCTTCTTTAACTAGCTTCCTGTCCTTCCATGAGATGCTTCCCACCTCTTTCTGCACATCCGTGTTAACCCCACTGCCCTGCTTGGCCTTGTTAATTCTCCTCCCTGTGGTTCTCTCTGACTCCTCGGCCCACAGTGATCTCCTTCTCCACCCTCTGCACCAGACTGTGATATCCCCAGGCTCCTTACTAACCACCAGATTTGTTACCAGCTACTCTGCCCGGTCTTCCCCCTCTTCACTGCTCTCGCTCACTCGTCTGTGCTCGGATGATTTAACATTTTCTGAAGACAAGTAAAAAGTAGTACAGTTACTGCTTTCTTCTCTATCCTCTTTCCTTCTATCTCTGCTGTGTCTTCATACCAAAGGACTATCGCACCACTGGACACTGGGGATACTTAAAAGTTTTTAAATTAAATCCAGATGCTTTGACAATTGCTATTCTTCATGAGTGTTTGTTTTGTGTGAAAAAAATATGATCAGAAACAGGTTTATAAAAACTACCCATAGACCTTTTGATAAAGGAAGAGACATTTGAATACACAGGTAGATTTATTATTATGGATTAAACCTTTGCCTTTTCTCATTCACTATCTTTCTTGCAGAAGTCAGTTCATAATATGCTGGGGAAAAGAGACCCTCTTATTGATGGTGCAATATATCTGATGAAAAGGTGCTTAAATTATTTTAGGGGGAATTTTGTTTGCCCAGAAGCCCTACAGGGGATAGTCTTCATGTTAAAAAGAGTGAGGATTGGTCTCTTCCCTAATTTTTCTTTCTTGCTTGTGAAAATGCACAGTAAATTCCTTTGACAGTCAGACGCACAGATGAATGTTTTTAGAAACCTCCAACCTGTCGCAGCGAGGAGAAGCACTTGACAGTGAGCTCACTGGGGGCCACTCAGTTATGATGTCATGACTTCTTACTCTTTGCAAATGTCAGCAGCATTCATCTCGGAAGAATTTCACTGCTCTAAACATATATTTCTTGCCACTTGTTTGTTCATTCAGCATATATCCCGGGAATGATATGTACTTTCACTTCTAGCTCATTCTGGTGTGTTAATATACTCTGTTCTTTGTGTAATGATGATTCTGATTTCCCTTTGCCCCCCGTTTTTGACACATGGAGTGGGAACATTTGCTTATTGATTGCATGCAGGAGTTGTAATCCTATTCTGATGAAACCATTAGATTCTGACTCATTGTTTTACCAGGTTGCAGTTTCATGTGAAGGTCTTATCTGTTGGTGAAGTAGTCCAGGAAGGCGAATGACTCATCAGAGCTCACATAGCTGGTTAGGAGTAGAGCCAAGAGCCAGAAGTTATGTGAGATATGTTGAGTTCTAATGTTTTGTAATTCTCTCTCTCTCATTTGTGCCGCTGTATTGAGTAGTTATTCTTCAGTGTGCCAGCTCATCATAGAATGATTAGATATTTTAATATTATTCACAAATGTGAAGACTTCACAATCACTCCACTCCATTGCTTCCCCAGTGGTGAATCTACTCCTTTGCTTCATGGACATAGTAGCTAAGCTGCCCTCCAAATCCTTAGCTCAATATCTAAAATGCACTGAAGCTCTTAGACTCCAGACACCAGGTCACACAGAAACTCACAAGTGGCCAAAGTCCAAAGAACAGCTGTGCTGTGTTCAGCCACAAGTGGGGCATGTACACCCCAGTCCTCCAAGGCTCAGGGAGCATCGTGTGGAAGGGGCGAGAGGATTGTGGGATGCTGGGGTGGTGAGAACCAGAGTGAAGCCATACTTGCTGCACATGAGAGGACCATCACGCCCAGGAACTACAGGAACTCACAGCAGCTGTGGCTGACTGCACAACACCAGCCGTGCTGGCACAGCAGCTCGGAGGAGGAACGGCTCATTAGCGTCAGCTCTAGGCTGAGGCACTACTGACATTTGATAGCTTCTGGAAGAGGAAGAGTCAGTTTTCTCTGAGATCCAGGGTGTGGACCCTGGTTGTAGACCTTGCCCCAGCGATGGCCCCACACCACTGAGAAAATGGGCAGAACAAATTAGACTCAGTGGGCTGCCAGAAAAACGTTAGAGGACGTGAAGGGCAAGGTGGCTGGGGAATGGCTCTGAGAGCAAGTGTAATGACTAATAAGGGCAAATGCAACCAAAATACATTGTGCGCATGTAGACTTTCTCAGCAATTGATAGAAATAGGATTTTTCAAAAGTAGGTGGAGATGTTATCTGGATTAGCTCAGTGCATGCTGTAAACATATGTTGAAGAGGACACTGTGCTTTATAGATACATATGATTATTATGTTAATCAAAACCTGTAAAAATGCCTCAGGCTGTAGACACTGTCTCCTACCCTGCTTTGGTCCTATCATACAGAGTAGCCATGTTCTTAGCATATTGCGCTCCATAAACTTGTGCATTTAAATTCATAATTATTCTTTGAAAATTATTCTGTCCTACATGATCTCTAAGAACCTCTAATTTAGGCAAAGCTGTTTTTGAAAAGAAGACTGAACTGGAATAAGAACCAGTTTAGGCCAATATGAGTGCCATCTCTCCCCGCCCCCACCCCGCCCCACCCCCACAGACTTTCCTCACCCATTGCAGATATGCAGTGACATGCACACACACACAGAGGCTGCTGCAGAGGGACAGAGGCTGCTGCGGTGAGAAGCACCCAGTGGCTGCTCTTCCAGAAAACCTGGCTTTGATTCCCAGCACGCACATGGCAGCTCAAACCCATCGGCAAGACCTATTCCTGGGATTCATTGCCCTCCTCTGTCCTCTGGAGGTGCTGCATGTATGTGCTGCACAGCATACATGTGGACAAAACACACATATGCAGAAATAAAAATAAGGGTTAAAAAATAAAAAGGACTCTGTTAAGAGTTCCATCCACATGACAAGAACTAGTGTGTGCATTTATAAGCATAAAATTCAAGGTATTAATTTTAAGCTAGATGTGGTAATGCCTTTAATTATAGCAGGATGACTCTATTTGTCACATGTGGGGAAAGACTTAGTGTAATTACAAAGGGACATATGTTTAGTAGTTTGTGAAACAATTCAAAAATATCCATTGTAAGTCACAGCCAGGAAACCGTGTACACAGGGAGTGCGGGTACAGATTCCACGACCAGACTGCCGGGTTTACTTCTTGTCTCTCCTATGACGGGAAGTTAGTTGTCTGGCCTGCGCCTCTGTTTCCTGTAAACTGTGAAGAAGAGCCCTACCCTGTCAGCTTCTGTGATGCCTACTAAGCTATGCTCGGTTGCATGTGTGGGATGGAATCTGGCTCAGAGAGGCCTGGTGGGACTCCTAGCCCTAAATTAGGCATGCATGTATGTACATGCCACAGAGCTCTGTGGTATCCTGGAATTAGAGTTCTCATTTCATATGCTAGATAAAAGGATTCTAGTTGTTTGACAAATTCATGCCTCTAGTCTGTGTCATGCTGGGTAGCGGTTTCTTTAGAAACAGATGAATAGAAAAGAAACAGACAAAAATGAAGAACGTTGTAAGTTATGTCAAATTCAAATGACCCAGTGCCGATTTACTGATAAACTGATGTGTAGTAGACTCTGTTATCCACCATTCATATTCTAAGGTTTCAGTCACTATAATCAGCAGCAGTTTGAAAGTACTAAATGGGAAAACCTCAGAAATAAACAATAACCTTCTGAATGCATGCTGTTCTAGTCAGAGATACTGTGATAAAGCGTGACACCGTTCTTCCTTATCCAACCAGGGGTGTGAGTAAGTCCTTTGTCCGGTGTAACCATGCTGGATTCCGTTAGCTAGCAGTCGTTCTGGTTACCAGGTAGAGTTTCCAGGTACACAACATTTGTGTTCCAGTGACCCCTATTTTAATAGATAACAACTTCAGAGGATAAGAATAAAGCTGTGGAAAAAAGGAACAACGAACGCATAAAAGCTGGAGGTCAGAAGTCATATGAACTCCAGTACTGTGAAGCGCTGCTGCGGGGCATAAGGGAAAAACCGTCACCCACGCATAGGAAAGAAACGTCACAGTGCACATGCGATTTGTTCTGACTGCAGAGTCGGCATTTCCCGTTGTGTAAAAACAAGGCGAGAGGGCCTAGCCCACAATGGCACGGCAAACACATGCTCTTTATACTCTTATGGCACTGATCTTGCTAACACAGCATCGAAGGTTAAAAAAAAAAAAAAAAAAAAAAAACACTATCATGTCAGTGAAAAGATGGTAGGTTGCTATGCATCTGACTGATACTAAGTGGAAGAGGGTCTCTAGCCAATTGGAGCAGCTCCGTGCTATTCTGGAGACTGTCCTCTTCCCCTGTGGCCTGGCCTGGCAGCCCTGCCCATTGCCTTCAAAATATTTAGGGATGAAATACATAGGAGTGAGAGTTGCGTATGAAACAGGATATAAATTAGAATGTTTGGGCCTTCCCCCTTCTCTCTTGTGTTGCACGCCAAAATAAAAATATAGATAGAAGTCTGAAATGGGCATAGTGTTTGCATGCCTCCAAATCCATATGCTGAAAGTCGACTCTCATTGTAATGATGTTTGCAGGTGGATACATGTTATGCAGTGAGGATGGCTCCCTCCTGAACGAGATTAGTGCCCCTAAAAGAAACACCTAGAAGACAAGCTTTCCGTAGATAATGCAAGAAAAGAGCCATCTCCACGGGCTTCTCCACGAGCTCTTACCATGCTGGCTTTGACCTCAAGTATCTAGCCTCCAGCATACGAAAATATGTAAATAAGAGTATTCCTCACAGCAACCAAACTCGAAGACTTAAAACATTGGGTGCATTTGCGGGGCGCTGTTGGGAGGAAGCTAGAAAATAAATGGGAGAGTATGTGTCACAGTTACCACTTTGCATTCAGCAGTGAGGAGCCTTTGGCTTCGCACAGGCTCCTCTCTCCCTGAAGGGGCAGGACCACAGCATTATTTTCTTTAGAGAAATAGGATGTATCATATCCACAAACAGGAGCACAGTTATAAAGGTGATGATGACTGTAAAATGAATACGAAGTCCAAGTTTTTAAAACATTTTTGATATGTGAAACATAGTGGCATATTTGGAGGTAAAATGTTAAGACATCTATCAACAAGAATTCAACACAGTATCACAAAAGACTAGAAACATCAATGGAAGACAGGAGACTGATAGTTCAAAACAGAATGTTCCATGTTCAGCCTGGAATTCTAGGAATAATAAATGAGAAAAGTGATGAGAATAAATATTATACAACAAAAGAGTATCCCATTGTGTTAAAAATACCACAGATTTCATTGAAAATACAGAAGGTTAATCAAAGTACCAATGTCATCTTAAGATTTGGGGGCAGCAAGGTTAAATAGAAAATAAAACTTATTGCTTAAAAAAAAAAAGAAAGGTATACCTTTCACCCCGCTGTTCTTCAGCCTAGTGGAGTCTAGAATGCCATAGAAAATTGACCTCTAAACCAGAAAAAAAAATTTACAACCAAGATTTGTATCTTTTATAAATAATCAGTCTAGAGGCCAACACAAAGTCATTTTGCAAATGTACCTATATTTAGGAAATTACCTGAACAAACACACACAACAGCAAAAGGGTACAAAATCTCAAGCAAACATGTTGCATTAACCATGTAGTATGTGCATGTGGCCTCACTTGGCCCTCGCTGGATGTCAAAGGACGGTGAGAATCATGTGACATCACACAGAAGTGAGGCCTTCAGTTGAGGTGGCACCAGGGCAGCACTAAATCCAGCATGATAGAGCTGCAGCCAGGAATAAAGTAGTTTTGAGAGTATTACAAGTGATAAAGAAAAATGCATAAGAAAAATAAGCAAAATATGGAACTCTAGGTAAAATAAGAAAAATTGTAAGAAAACCAGGTCTAAATATAAGTTTCAACATTAAATTAGTTTAAGGGATTGGCTAGCTTCAAAAGTAATGAAATAATTTTAGTTAGCCCCTGCTCAGATATAGCCCATGGCAGCTCAGTATCCAAGTGGGTTTCCTAGTAAGGGGAACAGGGAACAGGGACTGTCTGACATGAACTCAGTGGTTACTCTTTGACCACCTTGCCTGGATGGGGGAGCAGCCTTGCCAGGCCACAGAGGAAGATAATGCAGCCAGTTTGAATGAGAATGGATAAGCTAGGGTCAGATGGAAGGGGAGGAGGAAACTCCCTTATCGTTGGACTTGGAGAGGAGCATAGAAGGAGATGAGGGAGAGAGGGTGTGGTTGGGAGGAGAAGCAGGAGGGGCTACAGCTGGGATACAAGGTGAATAAACTATAATTAATATAAAAGTAAAAATTAAAAAAGAAAAAAGAAAGTGAAAAGGGTTAGTTAAGGACAAATAATGAAAAATTTCTAATTCAATAAGACTAAAGGAAGGAGAAATAAACAGGAAAACCACATAAGATATAAACTAAATGTCTGATAATTTTGAGCATATTAGATATTAGAGATTGTAATTCTTACAATGTTTTCTTTCAAAAAAATCAGAGACTGTACGGAGCATACCATTAATTTCCATAGAAAATTGTGCTACTGTTTGTTTACTGATTTTCCTTTTGCACTAGAATGCAGATACTAATTGGGGCTTGTTCAGCCCTATATTTCCAGGATGAACATAAATGTGCACCCTTTTCCCTGGAGGAGCAAACAGTAAGTTTGCTCAGCTTCTGGAAATGGCTTGTGAACACAGGGTTAATTCAGGCTCAGAGCAGAATGTATACATCTTTGGACTTGTCATTGTCCTCTCAGATCCTGAGCCTTCACCTCAGATTACACTCCCCCATCATCTGTTATCTAGTATGTGTGTGTATGACCTCACTTGACCCTCACTGGAGGTCACATCCTCCATGACTGTTACCATGTCCCATCTTTCCTAGTCCCTTCAAGAGGATGGAGCAATGCTGAGGGAAGCCCAGACGTGGAAAGGAGGCTTGTTTTTACACCAGAAATCTGATTTTAAATCAGTGGTTTGGTGAAATTAAGTCAATCATGTATTCCAGCAGGTGCCTAGGGCTAAGGTAACCCAAGGTAGCTTTGGTGATATTTGAGACAGTTCAGCTCTTCTGGGTGTTGGGAGTAACTAGGAGAAACAGCCTTCCTCACACAGTGGCACAGTGCCTAGCTCTCTGGGTGGTCCCTGATGCGGCAACAAGTCGGAAGGTAACTTAGACTGTGGTGAAGACCCCATTGCTTATTTAATTAACACTCATTTGAACACAGGGCGCTCTTTGCCCTGTGGAATCATAGCAACCTAATAATTGTGTAATTGGTCTAGATTTCAGAATGGTAAAATCTTAAAATTGTTATTTTTGTAACAGAACAAAAATTGATTTGTATATAAATGGTGGTTTCTACCATAATTTTTGAGTTCAGCATGAAGCCTAAATGAGAGGGTTTCTTATGTTGGAACACGTCCAGTACCGTTCACCTTTTCATGGGCAATAAAAAGGACCAAATGTGATAAAGTACACAATTATATGGTATATAAAACAGATATTGTTACCATGCTATTTCTATATGTGACGTCTCTCGGGATGGTGATGTGAGGGCAAAGGTTTGATCTGGCTGTCTCTAATAAACAGAGTGAATGGATAGTGTCTGCTGAAACAGCACTTTTGAAGTTTATTTCTTTTTCTCCTTTCATTTCAAATTGCACTTGAATCTTGTAAACATATTCTCTGCAGATCATAAGATTTAGAGCACACTATACTGTAAGTAAAACTGCAATCTAAATGTAAGGGGAGTTAAAAATGGGGGTATCAAAGGTAGCACAGGACCTCAGCATATTCAGGGTCGACTGTGGAGAGTCAGAAATGAATTACCCCACATTAGGGAGGCTCAGTGCTACAATCGGTTGTGGAAATTGGAAAGAAATAGGTAAAAATAATAGGTCAAACCTATTACACTGGCTTTTCTTCGGTGTAATTTTGTACTGAAAAGCACTGAAGCAGATATCAGCAGTGTTTACTGAAGAAGAAATCACTGAAGCTATAATGTTTCCATCTTTTACAAAATAGCACAATCAGCTGGGCAAATAAAAACTGTGTCAAGGAACACTTGACATTAGAATGGCAATGAAGTTGTATGACAACCAAATTAGTTTTTTGCATACATATTTATCACATGCTTGGAGAAAATAAGGAAGTCTAGAAGATTATGGATTTTTGGTAAACCCCAGGAGCTCTGCCCCTTAAACCACAATAAAAATTCACTAAAGTCTTAACTACCATAAGAGTAGACTGCATTTACTTTATATTATCCTGGTGAAAACAATAATAGTTTTAAGTTACAATGCTAGGTTTCAGATATTGTTTTTAATTTATTGAGCTTATGTAGGTGGTATGTAATTTTCATAACAATTGTAAAAATGAATTCTTAGGGGAAAGGTACACTTTAGGTCTTTTATTTATTTTAGACAGATTAACTTCATATAAACTGCAACTTCTTACTATGCATATTGACTTGCCCTTCAAATATATATGCTTTTCCATGAGCCCTGTTGAATAAGAAAGTGCTCTATAGATAGGATCATTATAACACTGGGGGGGAGGGGAGTTTCCATCCCCTGATGTAGAGAGAAACTGAAAAGGTCTGTGGTGTGACTCCTTAAACTGACTGGCGTTCCTAACATCCTCAGCCTCAACTCCATTATTTGTATTCTGGTCATTTCGTTCTTACCAGATTTGTATACAGTTTGGGCAGGCGCAAAATTCTATTTGGTGATACGTCTTGGAAAGTTTTGTAGGTAAGTTCCATTGGTTGAAAGTGTAATGTTCTTGGTGAATTCTAATGTATTAAGCCAGCTAAGTCTATGGTAGACTAGGGTCTGTGAGGACAACCATATTCCATTGGGAGGAATCAGAAGTTTAAAAAGATAAATTATTTTAAATATGGTCACCCCTGCTTTCTTAGTGACAATACTACCCACATCGTGATTTGGCTAGAATTTGGAAATCCTTTCATTTTCAAAATGTTACTGTTTCTAGGGCCCCTCCTAAGGCATCTTTCATACTCTATCTCCAGCTGGTCTATTTCTTAGCTGTAAGTCTCAATGTCTGAACTATTCCAATAGTCATTCATCAGGTGGTCTTGAGGTAGCCTGCCATTCCATTCTCCATACTCCAGCAAGAGTCCTCACCCAGCAGGATTGCCAGCAGAGGTCTCCCCAGAGATGAAGCTCACTGACACAGGTTGTCCTTAGCTTTCACCACTCCTCTCCATTGTAACTATGTCAAGTGGAGCTATTCTCATCCCCTCTCCTTCTCCCTCCTCTTACGATTTCAGTCTCTCCTTCTAGACGACTGGCCTTTGGGTAGCTCTGTCTCCAGGGCACTGCTATTTCTTCATTACCATCTTATTATCGTCTATGAGGATGGCACACTTCTTCATGAGCATGCTTGTGACTTTTGTCACTATGGAGATTCTTTTAATTGTCAGTGACACAGTTAAATGCAGCTGTTGAAGCCAGAGCTATTATCTCTTGTCCTTAGTTCTGACTTAAACCTTGAAGATATATGCCTTTTTTACCTTGTTAGAATGAGGTTCTGGGTTGCATGTAAAATTAAGCCACCTAAACATTCCTCTACTGTCTCATATAATGTGCTTCTGACACAGACACAGAAAATTGTGTCAGTTCTTTACGGAGTTCATCGCTCTCATCATCCTACTGGAATATCTCTCTAATGCTAGCATGAGCTCAATCTCCCTCTGCATGTAATTCTTCCCTGGTTTATATTTTTAATTTCTTGTGTGTATGTGTGATGTGCATGCATGTCTGCATATATGTTCACATGTGTGTTCATGCTTCTGTATGTGTGTATCTGTTACAAAACGTTATGATGGCGAAGTCTCCTGCTGAACTAGGAGCTAAGCAGTTATGGTTAGCAGAGCTGGCCAGCCTTCCTGAGCTCAGCCTACCTCTACCCCCCAAGTTCTGGGGTCACCAGTGCCCACCATTCCTTCAGGCTTTCACATGGGTGTGGTCATCTGAACTCTGGTGTAACAAGCACTTTATCCCCTGACTTACATCCCAATTGCTGCGATCTTTCAAATACCCTGTAGACTTGGCACATTCCTCAATCCACCTGTGTATTCTGCTCTGACTTCCAGTCCGTGTTCACCATCGTCAGGCCCAGAACTGGCTTCTGAGTGTTTCCACATGGACGGGAGTGAACAGTTCCTAATAAGACAGCTAAGGCCTTAGCAAACTTCAATTTCCTGGGCTTCTAGCAAGTCATGTTTTCCTTCTCCCATGAATTTTCTCTTCAGCAAGCACTGTTGCAATTTTACATCCACATGACTGTTTCACAGTCAACTTTATGGGGCCTCTCAGGGGTTCCTTTCCCCCCCGACTCACTCCTGCCTGGGCAGTCTACCTGGGCAGTCTTCCTCCTTACGCTCAGCTCTTCAGTAGCTCTTCAGTTTTGCTGAAATTAAATCTCTCCTCATTACATTAGAAAATATTTATTTCATTTTTACGTGCCCTGCCTACTGCTTTAAAAGCCACACGATTAGTGTGTAGCTTTAGATGGGGTACAATATTTATTTGCATTATTTTTTACTATTAGGCTGAGGAAATTAGTCTATTAGTCTAGAGGCCTTTTAAAGTATTGTCTTATAACAACTTTTTTTTTTCTTTCTCTCTACCCAAGGAAGAGACTTAGCTATGAGGCTTATCCACCATGCTAGTCTGAGAAAAATAAGTGACAGGTTTCTGGACCTGGCTTCTGTCTGGCTCGCGTTCTTGTAGAGCTTCCTAAATGTGGATATTTTTGTCATATTGTCTTTCATATTCCTTAATGTGATACACTTTATTGACGATGGCTCCATCGTTACAACAGAACACTGAGAATATCTCTTTGTATTTATTATTGATATATCTTCTGGCAACGCTGCTGTTAATCCTAAACAGCTGTATAACCAAATCACCACACAGAGAATAGTTACTCCCTCCTAAACCTCCAAGCCCTCCTAGTTTCCTAACATTTAGATTTCACCCATTATGCTTTCTTTTAGTGATATATTAGGTCCAGTCCATCTCTCCAGATCGTTCCAAGATCTCTCCTCCAGCTCTCTCTCCTAGCTCTCCTCTCGCCCCTTCTCCTCCCACTAATTTCCTGTCCTCTGGCTCCTCCCCTCTTTCCTGTCCTCTGGCTCCTCCCAGCTCAACATTGTGGCTAGTTGTTTTATTTCAGCCTGTTTACACACAGTCAAGACAGGATGCTCAGAGTAAGTATCACAATGCAATATCCAGATTGAAACCAGAGAGTGGGGAGGAGAAATGAGCATTTGAATGAACAAGGGTAAGGTATATACATTTCAAAGGAATATTATACCAACAGTAGACTGTGAAACTTCAAATAGATTTACCTTCCAGAGACAGTCCCCCAATGAGCGTGTGAGTGTGTGCATGTTCAGTCAGTTCTGAACATTCCATATGTTTTATCCATATTGTGAAAATCTTCAAAAACCTTATAAGATTGTGGTGTGCCTTTTGAAATTAGGTTTTATATGAAAGAGAATCAAGAATATAGATATTATATTGATATTATAGATATAATATAATATAGATATTATATTGATATATTGAATATAGATATTATATTGTTATTTATAAAACATACTTTTAAAAATTATTTTCTGAGATTGTAATATAGAAACATTATTCTCCTTTCTCCCTTCAAATCCTTTTATATACTCCTCATTGCTCTCTTTTAAACTTATTTATGACCTATTTTTCATTGATGTTGTTGGTGGTGTTGTGTTTGTGTGCATGTTTGTTTATTTATTTTTCCTAATACCTAGTACAGCATGTGTTATGTTACTTGTATGAACCTGTTTTCAGAGCACCTTCCATATACATTGGGCAGTGTTGGATTGCTTCCACTATAATCCATTATAAAAAAAAATAATAGATTATTCAACTTGAAACTTAAGATTTATATATTATTAAAGGTTTTATAGGTTATATTTTACTGCTAATTTGGCTCATAAAAAGTACAAATGAAGCTTAAACACTGCATTTAAAAAACACATCCAAGAGGAATCCTGGCTGAGAGAGTACTCTTTATTGCTGTCTTCTCCCCATAGTCATGCCTTCTGCTCCCCACAATGCAGCTATTCACGATCTGGGGAAGTTTCCTGGTTTCTGTCAAGCATGCTTTGCTGAGTGGCAGATCAGGGCAACTGGAAATGCACTGTCTAAGAGACAGGTGGAACTTGGTTGGAGTTGAGATTGAAGAGCATTTTTGGATGGGTAGACAGATGCCTTTTTATCAATTTTATGTGCCTTTCTGATGGACTATTACTTTGTTCTTTCCCCAGTGGCATTTGGCATAGGAACATCTATGGTTTGATTCTAGACTTATTTAAAAACTTGTCTATTCATCTCAATAGAACACTGATGTTTGTGAGAAAAAAAAAAAACTCAACATAGTTGACTTTTTATAGAGTTATTGTGAGACCTTCTTATTTTTAGATAAAATGTCTTTAAACATTTTGTGTTGAATAAAGACCCCTGCTTTCCCACCTCCATGCTCCTTTTATGGTGGTTATTTGAGTGACTATGGAGGATTTTTTTTCCAACTGCATCCAGGCGCATGGCCATTTTCTTTTTATTCTTTAGAACAAATATTTACCAGTTTCAGAATTAGGAGGGGTGACAGACAATCTTAAGCATACAATTTACCCAAGAGGACCCTGACACACTTTTCCATAGAAACATACTGATAATTAGCAAGAAATTAAGCTACAGCAGTTTTATTGTTGTAAAAGGGTAGTGAATGTCCTTGCTGGGATGAAATAAATGTGCTGACAGGCACAGTTGTAGCCAGTTGCAGGATATTCGGCTAAAGAGGTGAAATCACGATGCTGGCAACACAGTCTTGAATAGGTATCAACCATCTGCCCATGGCCTGTGAAGTCATAATGGTGGCTCTTCAACCCTCCTTGAAAAGGCTTCAGTGGAAACCAGTCTCCATGTTACCTATCGAAGACCAAACGCTCTTATGGAAACAGATTCGGACAGTGAGGGCAGCAGCTGTACTTAAGCTGTTTTATTTCTGACTCTTTCTCATGAGTATCCTTCTTCTAAAATAACACTAAAAATCACCTGCTTTTGGAGAAATTGGTAGATTAAAAGAGTCATGAAGCTGGCATGGGGACTTGGTGGGACGTTGGTTGGGCTGGGACCCTCCTGATGAGAAAGGGACAAGAAAAGTATGTATGGAGTAACATATGTATGGAGTTGTCAAAATTTAGTTAATTAAAAATGGATGATTAAAGAATAATGAAGATTTAGAGGAGGTAGTAACACTTCCTACTTTTTTTTTTTTTTACTACTTAAAAATTAACTACCTAATAATGTTGAAGCTGATAATTTAGCTTTATCTTCAAATGGCAAATACATTTCTTTTTTGTAGTTTTGGTATCCACAAAGATTGTATTTGCAAGTCTTTGTATTTTAGTTTTGTTCTAGTCTAAAGGTTAATATGCCATAATATCCAAAACTCTGCGTGTTTGTGCTCAAGCTAAAAACATGAAATAACTTAGATTTGTAAGCAATGCTATTAATTGAATTGAGACGGTGTGCTTGAAGATTTTAGCTACATATTGAAGTTTGAATTCACTGCTCAAGCCTCATTAGTAGTGATTAGCTTACGCAAATGCATTTCTGACTTATGCATGTCTAAAAGTGATTCTGAAAAGCTGTCTCATGCAGGGTTGATTGTTTTTTGTGTACAATTTTGTCCTTGTAGGGCATCTTCTTCAAATACCGTAATCATGTAGGCACCTTGGGATAAGGCACTAGCAGATGCGTGTTCTTAGCAAATTAACATCAGAGATACAGTTCTGGAAATTGAGAAGACCAACACTTTTGTGATAATGAGAGATTTTACAGAAAAGCAAGTTTATAAGAGAAAGGCTTTCCTTTTCTCTAAGATTCTGTAATTTCTGACATTATGTTTTGACAGGTCCTTCGTCTACACAAAGCCTCCTGTGCAGTGGCCTCATTGGCTTGAATTTATTTAGTCTGGTTTAATGTGATTTGCTTTTACTTACGTTGAATTGGTGAAAAAATAATTTAACATTTTTTTTGAAGCCTCTTGCTGGCATGAGGAGACTTTGAATCCAGCCAGGATTTTTTTTCCCCTATGGCCTAATTTTTACATTGCAATGAGCATAAAATTTACATCTAGTTTTATTTTTCACTCTCTTTACTGGTATTTATGCAGAATGTTAATTAACCAAGAAGAACATAACCACCGTGAGTACAGTCGATATAGTAAACCTGTTAAATTCATAGAGGTTCAGAACCTGAGGATAAAAAGCCATGGTTTGGAACAGTGTCGTTGAATGTGTGCTGCAAACGGCCCAGCTGAGCAGCAGTAACCCAAGTATGGAAGGAGAGATTTTCTCCCGATGCAAAGGAGTTATAAAGCCTGCCCACCCTGTTGACAAAAGCCCAGGCACAGGAAAGTAATTAAGCTTAAGGTTAATATTTGTGGACAGCTTGTAAATTAACAAGGACAATAGCAAATCTGACTTTCAAAATCATTGACTTTTTTTATGTGAATATTTAGGAAGCTGTCTTGGTTTTCTGGATGTGTTTTATTTGGATTTCCTACTGTTCTAAATTCCATCAGAAGCCAAAAGCAAGCCCTGTGCCATATTCATATATTCCTCATGACAATGAAAAGCCGGCCTGGCTGCTTGCCCTCCCCTCAGAGCCAGAGCTGCTTAGACTGGGATAAGTGGCCCCTCCTCTTCCCAAAGACACCAGAGAAGGCGCAGCAGCTTCATGCTCTACCACCCAGGAGGAACTATGAAGGAGGCTTTACTCCACTTGCAGTCTAACTAGTTGGGCTACCCTCACTTTATGGATGCTTGTAGAAACTGAGAGTCAGAAGTCTGTACTCCAGCGAGTAGTATGACCTTCCTGGCGATTCCGCTTCCCAAAGCCCATGGATGAGATGAGGAATGGCTGGTCTGTGTATATGTGCACAGGAGTTTATGGCAGGGGTAGGAGCCCTTTATTTTCTGCTTGCAACGTAAAGCATTGCTCATGTATGTTTATTTCTGATGAACAGAGAGACGGTTTGCACCAGGAAAATTGAGTTTGCAATTAGCTGGAATCAGAGTCAGGACGGGACAGGGAATGTTCTTCCTGGGAGCTCCAGCTTTATGAACAGTAAAAGCAGGGCTATTTTAACACTTGGATTTCAGTTGCCAATTATCTCCATATTTTACAAGTGAACATTGTACAAACCTAATCAAACTTTCTTCTTCTTCTAAGGTTGTTTGTAGTGTCTTAACCTATTTCCTGTTACTATAATGACACAATTTTAGATACTTAAAAAATTGATATGGAAAAGCATATCTTACAGATAATTGTGTTTTCTTTTATAGCCATTTTGCTTCCTTTTGGATTCTCCTTCTTGACCCGTTGGAAGGAATTATTGGAAGAGATTGTGTAAGATCTTTCAGATAGGCCTATAGGAATGGGGAGGACACTTGCCTTCTCCGCTAGCTCATCTGAGGCTTCCTCTGGTCCGGTAGCATTAGCTCTTTGGCCAGCAGACCTCATAGAGGTTTAATGTGCTATACTAGGTCCTCCCCTGTGGAGTCTGTTGATCAGGGGTCTGGAGATTAAAGCATGTAGACGACATCAGACTTGCCTCACTCAGTCAATGTGGAGTCTATCAGAGTTGTGGCGTGTGAGAATAGACATTGATTTGGGACTAATTTAATAAAAAGGCATAATAATCTGAAAATTTGATTTTGCCATGTAAACCTAACATTAAATGTAGCTATTTATAGGAACAACTTTGCATTTATCTCTAATTACCACACCACATACTGATTATTTGTAGTGCTGAATACGTATCAGATCCATATTTTTATGTTCCATTGACTGTGACACTAAACCCTGGCCGTGGGTGATGCTCTGTCTCCGTGTGGCTGGGCATCTGCTGGCACAGCAGGGTCTTCCGTTTGCCATTTAAATCACTACTTATTTCTGCTTATCTTTGATGGACAGAGAACCTTGTTTGCATCAGAAAAAAATCAGTTTGCAGTTAGCGTGAGTATGAGTCAGGATGGAGAGGATGGAGCGTGGAAAGTTCTTCCTGGTAGCTCTGGCCTTAGGTCTCCAGAGCAGGGGCATTTTAACACTTGGATTTCAATAACTAATTATATGGTTTGTGTAAGTTTTTATTATGGCATTTTGTCATCATCAGGGAAATTCTTGAACTACCCAATCTGATATGAACTTTTATGCCAGCCAAGCAGAGGGCTGAATGACATCCCTAAAATACTGACTTAAATTGATCTTAAAGGAAATAGCTGTGGGGGAGAATGATGAAAGCCTTTCCTGTGTCCTGGATAAGTACTGTCCTTTCTCTCTACTTGTGTCTTCCGGTATGAGGGCTGATTTTACTTACAGTTACTAGCCAATGTAAGTTTCCTTTAAAATATATTCATTGACATGGAGTTACAGCATAAATCAAAGAAAGCAAAGAATCTTAGAGAAAATGGTTCTCCACTAATTGTTAGTTCCATAAAATAATAAATTCAGCCCTGTAAGGTGTGTAGCCTTCCTAAATGTTTACCTAGTGTCCACGGTGTGGGCCGTGTATTTGGTTTTCTATCAATTAGCTGATGGCTGAAATGAGATGAAAAGAAAATCAGCACTTGGAATGGTTTAACTCAACAACTGTTAGCTTAGGTTTTCCTTCCACTGCGTGTGTATGTGTTTGAGTGTGTGCATCTGTGTTTGTGAACACAGATATGCAGCTATCACATGACATGTTGGGAGGCCGGGGACAGTCTTGGGCACTGAACCTCACTCTTCATATATACACAGTGTCTGCCTGGCTTGGTCAGGCTTTAGATTCTCCTGCCTCCTCCTCCCATCTCTCTGCTGGGACACAGGGCTCACCATAGCTTAGGGCCAATGCTATACGCCCGACTTTCCTGTGGGCTCTAGAAGTTTGAACTCCGTTCCTTGCACTTACATGCGAGTGTTTTTACTTGCTGAGTTGTCTCCCTGGCCCTCAGTTCATTTTTGGAAGGAAAATTTGGTGGCTAGAGAATTAAGAACTGTGTGTTCATTCCCAACCACTGTGAACTATAGATCCATAGCTGAGTTTTCTGCAGGATTTGAGGTCACTTTCAGGATGTTTGATGTCGTCTTTATATTAGAAGCAGGAAGCCTGTGCTTTGTGGGACAGATACAAAGAAGCTGGTGGAATTACTTCAGAAAAATGTCTGAATGCGTTTTAAAAACTGAGTTAAACATGGGGCCCTTGATTTGAACTCAGGATGTGTGAGTTGTTTCTGGTATCGTGGTGAAGCCATGCTATTCTGTGTAGAAGAGTTAATATTGCCCTCTGCCTTCTTCATGAGTGATTAATTGTACTTGGAGGAGTCAATAAAATCCCAGTGCTTTGGGCCAGTTTTTGAAAGAAGAAATTAATTTTCTGACTTTTTGTTTGGGTGAGGTAGAATACATATAAATAGGTATAAAGTTATTGAACACTTGATATTTGGACTGAATTGTTACAACTATGCTACTGTTTACCTTGATTCAACATAGTGCAGGAATCCACACTTTACCTCTCTTTTCCATGCAGAAGTCTCTCATGCAAACATGGCCAGACTGATATTATCTTTAAACTACTTGATGAAAATAGTTTAAATTGCAAAAGTGCTTAATGCCCCAAGCTTCCAGTCTAAAAAAAAAAGAAAGACAAAACACCCCACGCTTCCGACACTGTATGCCATTTTATCAACTTAGAACTGCTGCTGCCCAGCTGGCAGGAGGAGAAAACTGCCATTTGCTTGGTGAAAGTGTGGCACTTGCATAAATGTGATGTGTAAACCGAACACACAAATAGTGTTTCATGAACAGGAATCACTCAAGTCCCCGTTGACTGTAGTGTAGGTACCAGACATTTTAATGGAATTGCTTCTTAATTACCAAGCTCTCCTTGATAGCCACGAAAAGGAATTGGATTGGACAGTATTGATTCCCAGCAGTTCTGTTCCTCTTTAGGGATATTCTGAGCTGGCAAAACACATACAGATGGGCAGACAAGACTGCTTGGTTTGCCCTCTGCAGAATTTGATCAATAGGAGCCTATTTCTGTATCAAGAAGTGTGTCTGTTAATTTAAGCCTGGAAATCTCATCATTAGATACTCTTGAGTAAGAAGATTTAAAATATTTTACTTCAGTTATAAATTGCATATAGGCACTTTTTTTGCAGTAATTTTTTTTTTACCTTTTTAAAAAAGATGTCATGTATTTCTTAGACTTACTTATTTCTCTGCAGTAAGACTGTTAGAGGTTTCCTTTCAGCAGTCGATGCTTAACACCCCCACTTTGCCGGGTTCTCCTAGGGAACGTTGTTGTTGTTCTCCTTGGGGGATTTTTGTTGTTGTTGTTTTAATTTTTAATTTTGGTGGTACTACACCTAAGTTTTGGAAACATGAGAAAAATATTATTTAAGAGAGAAAGCTATTGCATACTAACATGCTTTGGTTCCCCACACAGTTCTTTTACCTGGTGAATATCACCATAAATATTCTATGTGCTGAATGCAGTCTTTCTTTGATTCATTTCTAAATCATTTACCAAGTCAAAATATAGTCAAGGTAATTGGTTGGCAAGATAAACTCACAAAAGGGCTATGTATTGGGAAGGTCAAATTGTGTTTTTCTGTTTTAAAGATGTATTCATATAATTGTTTAGAGTAAAGAAAAGTGGTTCCAAATGTGAGGCTTGACGGCATGACATTCATATATGAGGCTTCCATCTTGTATCAAAGCACTCAGCATACAGAGATGGTTAAGAGATAAGTGGATAAGAGCTCTTTCTGCTCTTGTAGAGGGCCTGAGTTCGGTTCCCAGCACCCACATCAGGTGATTCACACCTGTCACTCCAGATCTCTGAGCTCTGACATCCTTTTCCGGGCTCTGCAGGGACCCACATACACCTAAGAGCACACACACACACACACACACACACACACACATGTGCAAAAATAATAGATAAAAATAAAACACTTAAACAAATCCGGTGTCTTTTTTAAAGACTATTTTCTGCTTAGGTCTTCAAATGGGTCCACTTCTCTGGGTGCTGAGATAAAGTCAGTTACATGCACAGGGACACAGGGTTTGGAGGAGGAACAAGCCTTGGTAAGTAGGAGTGGTTTGCAGCCAAGGTGTTCTGGCTGGTTCCATTTCTTCTTCTTTTGAAGAGATGGAATGGGTTCTAAGCTCTTGTCCCCCTTGATTGGTTACATTGTCATGTTCTTGAGACAAGAGAAAAAGGGAATGATCTTTGAATTGTAGTTTGAGATTTAAAATTCCCAGATCATATTTCCATTTCCTGATGTATGAGTTCCAGGAGAGCTGGAGCACATCAAGGAAATGGAAACTGCCATAGACACTGATAAAAGTGAAGAGGTTTGTAAGAAGGGGATGATGAGAAAAGAGAGAGCATTTGCAATTCCTAATGGGCCCTGCTGGAGAGACATTGAACCTGGCAGCCAGTGGTTCTTCAAGACTGTAACTCACATTTATTTCTTATTTTATTCAATACAAATAAGGAAGAACACATAGGATTGATGCTATAGGACTTACCAAAGAAAGGGAGAAACTTTTCTTTTATCCTGAACTTAAAAAGTATAAATGTGCTGAAATCAGGGTTACCAAGGCCATTGTGGAGTTGCTGCTTATCGTGAAGGTCTGGTCTGGAAAAATACAAGAACACTGTGAGAGTCATATTGTGGCCTAGAAAGCAGGAATTCTGGCAAGATCTGAAAACAGAACTTCCCTCTTAAATAGTTAGCATGCAGGATATCAGGAAGAGGCATGTGGTTTGGGTGAAGATGGACTTTGCTACCCTGTGTGCTCCCTGGGGAAAAGGCTCCTCCCCTTCTGATGGTGCCAGGTTGGAATGACTCCCCTGTGCCTTCTCGGGCTCCATGCGTGTAAAGGGCCACGGCTCCTTCCTGAGATGGATGCCCTCCAGCTGTGCAGGAGTAGATCAGTGTTCACATTTACTTTGGCGATGTGAAAATGACAAATGAATAAGGGTGTAATTAAAATATGCTTTAATTAACTGGCTACAGAGTGTGCATATATTTGTAAGCCACCTTTTAAAATTCAGTGTTTGAAGTTACAGGACGGATTTGAAGTTTGACCTGAGAAACGCTCTGGAAGGTTGTTTGCTTGAGTCTCCTTGCAAGTGTAATGATGATTAATGAGCAAATTGGTTTACCTTAAATAGTTTTGAGGGGCTAAATTCACTGTATTGCAGTTATTAAAGAAATGTGTTCCACTGGAATCAGAATTTTTATTTGGATGGAGCCAAGATATTATACATGACATAAGAGCTAAAAAATTAATTTCTATGAACTAATGTTGTTTTTCTCAGAACTGAACTATTCTGTGGAAATTTTCCCTTTAAAACACATTTTTTACTAATTATTTGAGAATTTTCTACAATGTATTTTGATCACAGTCACTCCTCACTCCTCCCCTAACTCCTCCTAGGTCTACCCCACCTGAGCAGACCTTTCCAACTTTGTGTTCTTTCTCCCTCTTTTTTAAAAACAATTTTTTTTTGGCTGGACCATGCATGAACATAAGCTAGAACCCCTGCACAGATGTAGCCCATGGCAGCTCAGTGTCTAAGTAGGCTCCCTAGTAATGGAAACAGGGACTGTCTGTGATATGAACTCAGGGGCTGGCTCTTTGATCACCTCCCCATGAGGTGGGAGCGACCTTGCCAGGCCACAGAGGAGGACAATGCAGCCAGTCCTGATGAGAACTGATAGGCTAGGGTCAGATGGAAGGGGAGGAGGACCTCCTATCAGTGGACTTGGGAGGGGTATGGGAGGAGATGAAGGAGGTAGGGAGGGAATGGGAGGAAATGAGGGAGGGGGCTACAGCTGGGATACAAAGTGAATAAACTGTAATTAATAAAAAATAAATTTTTAAAAACATAAAAAAATAAAACAATTTTTTATTGTTTCTTACTTTCAATCATCTCCCTATCCCCTCTTATCTGACCTCTGCCCTTGTTTCCACCCAAAACAAAAGCCACATAAACAATCATTCAAAACATAAAACAAACAAAGCATAGAAAACATCTCATCACGGAAGCTGTGGTATGCCACAGTGGGTCTCACAGTATAGCCTTCTGTCCACACATCTTTACTTGAAAATGTTCACTGCAGTGAGTCATTTAGTTTTGTTGGAGATCTCTGGCTTCTGTGACTCCCTCAGTACTGGATCCTCACTGGGACTCGTCCTGGTTTTTCTGTTGTGGTCTTGTGTCATGGAGATCCAGCAGTTTTAGGTCTACAGGACCTGCCCTTTGATTTGCCTCAGCAGTTCACACATGATTTAAATTTTAAGGTGGGCCAATTCAAATCCCTGGATTTGGGCCTAGGAGCTGAGTTGGTCAGCTCGCTGGTTCCTCCTTGGCCAGCACCACCAGGGTGAGCTCTCTTGCACTGCTTCCCCCTAGACCGCCCAGGGCTGCCATTGGCTAGGGCCAGCTCTTCCACTCTTGTGCCGCTGGGCCAGCTCACCAGCATCCATGACGTCAGAGCCAGTCCCACTGTGCTGCCCAGTCAAGGTGTGGGGCCACTTTCTGTGGGTTTTTAAACCATCTCAGTGAGAGGGTAGAAGGCAAACCCAACAATGGATAGAGAACCCTGATGTCATGAAAACATTCACCACAAATTAAACAAGTTAATACAGCAAATAATTTACTAGTTTTGAACTCTTTCTCTTCTCTTCCAACACACACACACACACACACACACACACACACACACACACACACATACACAGTGAATGATGAGAGAAAGCATACACACACAGTGAATGATGAGAGAAAGAGAGAGAGAGAGAGCAAGCAGTTTCATGTAGCCCAAGCTAGTCTTGAACTCACTTATGTAATCAGAGTTGGCTTTGAACTCCTCCTAGTTTTGCCTGTGCAATCACATGCTGGGTTATTGGCATGTGCCACCATGCCACACTAGTCTCTGCTCCTTGTTGAGCTGGTGATGACGTTCCGTAGAGGAAAGAATTCTTTAATCCTTCACCCTTCAGTTTCTTTCCTTCTTAGGGCTTAGGATTTTCTCTATGGTTCTGTTATGCTTTGTGTGTTTAGTTGGTTTTATTCCTTAAGCACTTACATTTAGGTAACAATTTGGTGTTTTCAAACTTTTAAAAACAGCCCTTAAGGGGACTGAGGATTTAGCCCAATGGTAGAACATTGACGGGCAAGAGGCCCTGGTTTCCCTTCCCAGCATGCTGTTGTGTGTATGAAAGTCACAGGCTAGGTTGCATGTCAGTCTCAGAAAAGACCCTGTGCCCAGATATATTTGGTCCTTGTGGAGCTCCTATCCTTTCCTCATCAGACTAACTCCCCTTCTTTCTTATGATTCCCTGTACTCTGCCAAAGGTTTGGTCATGAGTCTTTGCTTTGAAAACACTGCTAGTTAGAGTCTTTCCAATGTGCTCAGTAGACTCCTGTCATACGTTCAATGCACATCCCATCTGTCATTCTAAATGAGGATTGATCATCTTACCCCATGTCCACTCTCTTGATTATCTTTTTTAGGTGTACAGATTTCATTATGTTTATTATATCTTATAGGTCTATATAAGTGAGTATATACCGTGTTTGTCTGACATGCAACCAAGGACCATGTATGAATGTAACCTAGAACCTCTGCTCAGATGTAGCCTGTGGTAGCTCAGTAACCAATTGGTTTCCCATAGTGAGGGGAACAAGGACTATTTCTAACAGGAACTCAATGACTGGCTCTTTGGCCTCCCCACCCCCCAAGGGAGGAGCAGTCCTGTTAGGCCACAGAGGAGAGCTTTGCAGCCAGTCCTGAAGATACCTGATAAAACAGGATCAGATGAATGGGGAGGAGGTCCCCCCTATCAGTGGACTTGGCAAGGGGCACGGTGGAGAGGAGGGAGAGAGAGAGGGACTGGGAGGGAATGAGGGATCGGGACACGGCTGGGGTACATAGTTAATAAAATGTAACTGATAAGAAAAAAATAAAATACAAAAAAAAAAAAGGAAAAAAAAAAAAAGAAAGTCACATGCTGATTTCACTCAGCTCAGTCACTGGCCTGGTCTACATATGCTTTAAGGCTTGATTTGTCATTTGTTATCAATAATTGTTTTTGCGTTAGAGTGATGCTTGTACATTTGTATTAACACTTGGCATCTTTATTCTTAGTGATAAACTGGAGAGGCTATTATTTCCAACAGTGGTGAATTAAACGGCTCATCTGACTCCAGTTACTATTTCAGGCAGCCTTGGTTAAGGTCACAGAGGTGATTGGGTGATCCGGCACAGACCTGTTTTATTATTTTCCAGTCCAATGGTGAAGTTGAGAATTCTGTCACAGAGCATGCCTATTCAGAGAGTGTGTGTGAGTTCGACATCTATTGGCCAAGCACAAGCTGCTTGGGGTCAGAAATGAAAAAAGTGCAATAAGGGCAACAGAGCGACTGACTGAGGCTTTTAATTATCTGAGATTTACATAAGCAACTCTGCAAAATGGGACAATCACCCAATTAAAGGACAGTAAATTTACTTTGCTGCAGCATTGAATAATTTACATCTTGGTTCCCCTGCACTGCATTAATTACTGATTTGGTAGCAGCTGAAAAAGCATCTGGGTAGAACTTAACCGACATATATTGAAATTAACGATAAAGATAGATTTATCTATGTGCTTGTTCACGCACTCATTCGGAGCACTTGCATGGTGCACACTGGAGATGAGAAGACACATAAACGGGTGTAGAGAGTATCACATCCTCCAACAGCTGATAGTTCTTCAGAGATGATGAACACATAAGTGTAATTACAATATGCCATGGTAAGGACAACAACAGAATTTGTTTAGGGTGGTGATAGTCCCTCGTTCGTTTAATAAACACTCCTTGAGACTCTACTATACGCCGGGAAAAAGATAGACTTGGGTAGGTGTCTTTTCCATAAGACAGACAGGTCAGTTGTTACTAGGAAAACACAGCTACTTGGATACTTACTTTTGGCAATTTAAAGACTATCTGATTTAAATAACCCATGGGCTGCCAAAAACATATTTAAAAAAAAATCTTCTTAAATGTGTTTCTGCACTCAAACAAAATTGATGAATCTGAAGAAGCCAAAAGTATCCCAGGATCTGCTTTCTTCCAGAGAATTCTCACCAAAGTAGGCAATTTTAACCTTTGCCCCAGGGCCCAGTGGCCCTAAAGGGGCTTGGGAAGCTGTGATGCCAGTGTTGTGAGCACCATGTGTGCCAATGGACTGTGCCACTGCAGCATCTTAATGCCAGCATTGTACAAGCTGTAGGGAAGAAAACTAACCGATCCCAAACACAGTAGATGAAGCAAAAATAACCTCAATATTGAAACCTGGCAAGGCAAGATCAGGATATATATATATATATATATATATATATATATATATATATATATATA
>NW_026591086.1:57073591-57084759 GCF_907164565.1 Psammomys obesus
TATATATATATATATATACACACATACATATATATACACACACATATATATACACACACATACATATGTATGCTAATTTCTTTATGAGTTTAGGTACTAAGATCTAAGCAAATTCATAACAAAAATTAATATGAAATGATTAAATTGTATTATTTAAGAAAAACAAAGTTAATTTAATATTAGGAAGTAGATTAACACAGTAAATTACAAAACACACTAAGGAATTTTTTAAAAAGACTCTTAATAGGTTAATTAAAAAGAATTTTATTAATATAGGCAGTTACTTAGGAATTCCAAAGATTCTGAGTAAACTAGACCCATAACGTGTAAAGGGAATACATATTAGAAAACTCTGTAAACCTACACGAAAGCTATAACGCCCAAAGGACCAAGAACTTGATAGAAATACTCACTCCCAGCCCCCATTGGCACTGTGCTGGGGATTTAGTTACTTAGGGGAAGACAAGCCAATGGGGAGTATAATCTGAGGCAGAAACCAACTTTGATTGTTAAAAGTTAGGATGATCATGCTAAAATCTTCACACCTAAAGATGCTAAGCAAGAAGGAGGAGTCTGGGTAAGATTCTCATTCAGAAAGGCAAATTGGATAGACCTTGGAAGATGGAGAAAACAGGGAACAGGGCAAGAGAGCCTACCATGGAGGACCTCTGAAAGACTCTACCCAACAGGGTATTAAAGCAGATGCTGAGGCTCATAACCAAACTTTGTGCAGAGTTCAGGGAATCTTATGAGAGAAGAGGGAGATAGTAAGACCTGGAGAGGACAGGAGTTCCACAAGGAGAACAACAGAACCAAGAAATCTGGGCTCAGGAGTCTTTTCTGAGACTGATACTCCAACCAAGGGCCATTCATGGAGATAACCTAGAACCCCTGCACAAATGTGGCCCATGGCAGCTCAGTGTCCAAGTGGGTTCTCTAGTAAGGGGAAGAGGGACTGTCTCTGACATGAACTCAGTGGCTGGCTCTTTGATGACCTCCCCCTGATGGGGGAGCAGCCTTACCAGGCCACAGAGGAGGAGACTACAGCCAGTGCTGATGAGATCTGATAGGCTACAGTCAGATGGAAGGGGAGGAGGACCTCCCAATCAGTGGACTTGGAGAGGAGCATGGGAGGAGAAGAAGGAGGGAAGGTGGGATTGGGAGATGAGGGAGGAGGATACAGCTGGAATACAAAGTGAATAAACTATAATTAATAAAAAAATTAAAGACCCTTAAAATTCTGTGTATGGCTAGTAAAACTCACCTATGATGAATGTGGAATTAATGAATAAATATTATCATATAATTGTTTTTAAAAAGTTAGCGTTAAAGACCCTTCAATACCTGTGAATGTTACAGAGGAGTGGAGAAGAAGGTCAGGAGCTGGCTGCGTGGAGAAGCGGTGTCTAGAGAGAGCTGCCTCCCAAGGCTAGCACTGAGGACCTAGGAAGCATCCCACGAGAGCACGGAGGCTCTGCAAGACGCAGTGCTCTGCGTTTCTAGAAGAGTATAGAGTGAGTACGTGTAATATTCCTAGACAATGTGCGAGGCCAGACAGATAAACACATACCGGTTAGGTGTGTTATGCAAATTGTTCTAAACACAGCCTAAACAAATGGTGACCTATGTAATATTCCTAGTTAGGAAGCAATCAACTTTCATAAGTTGCCTTATAATTCAATACTAATAAAGACCCCCAAAGCGTTGTATGAACTTGTGAATGTAGATAATAATGTTTCAAAAATATTTTAGAAAAGAAATATCAAGAAACCCATGAAGAATAAAGTAGGCTGACTTTTTCAAATTAATTTTCTAACTTAGAAGGACCCTGAGTAAAATGATCTTATAGATACCCTCCAAAGCAACCACTCAAAAAAAAAAAAAAATCTTGTTACTTTATCACAGCAATAGCGAATCCTTATGCAATTGTGGAATTTCTTGGGAAATTTAAACATTCACACCCCTAAGATTCAGAACATTACTTTTCAATAAATACTCCAAAGAAACTTTTGTACATCGTCATTGTACAGAAATGTTCGTGATCTCATCTGAGCTAAGTATAGAAACAAGGTAGAGGATCTAAGGGTAGAGTGTAGTGAAGAGGGAACCAATTTTCTAGAAATTGCTGTACATTTAAGGGTGTTCTTGGTAGAATTTCATCACCTATTGGTAGGTAGCCTAATGGAACATAAGAGAAGCAGCATGATTTGCAGGTTCTGATGTGGGCAGTTATGTGAGTCACGATGCTATTGACCAAGATAGTTTCTCTAGCCATTGCAATAATATTGTAAATGACAAAGGACAGATAAATGCCCAGAGAAGTTCTTATAGCCCTCAAGTCACTTGAAAACAGCTTATAGTTTTCTACAACAAATTAATATATTGGCAAGACACTTGAACTAGCAGAGAGGTGGGAGTGGAAAGGAACGAGAAACTTATGTGTCAGTAAACACATTCAGCAGGTTGGCAAATAGGAAGTGGCAGTGTGGCCAGGGAGGCAGATCAGTGACTTGCTCAGCCATAGTCAGAGAAGTTTCCTCCTGCAGCAGATGCAAACAAGAACAGAGACCCTCAAGCAGATAACATGCATGGAATGAGAGACCCTGGAACACTGTGCTAAACGGGATGTCTTCATCAAATCCCTCCTCTTGGGGCTCAGGGAACCCTGCAGCGGAGAGGTAAAAGAGCCTACGAGCCTGAGGGGATGGAGGGCACCAAGAAAACACCCTCTAAATCAGTGTGATTGATCTACATATGGACTCACAGAGGCTGAGGCAGCATGCACTGGGCCTGCACAGGTCTGCACCAATAGGGTCCTAGATCTGAAAGGAGAAGTGGACACATGTCCCTCTCCCTAACACGGAAGCCACCTGTATCTGATTGATAACCACCTGCAACTGAAAGTTGACTCTCCTCCAAGGGAGTCTCACCAGGGAAGCCAACTGTTAGGGTTAGGCTGCACACTCAGAAAGAGGTGGCCAACAAAGATCAGATTCTGTGACAAGGAATAAATGAGAGAAGTAAAAATTAGGGAGTGGGTAACGTCCAGTATTTCGTTTAGAAGAGTATCTTTACCCACTTCTACCGGAGGGAAGTGCTGATAGTATGGGACACACATGAGGGTTGCTTGTCACTTTAACTCTCTGATCACAGCAGTCCCATTAGCAGGTTAAATCTCTGGGATGCAATGCAAACACTTGGTAAAATATTATTATCAGAAAGTCATGAGGATTTTCAAAGTGTTCACCAACCAAGACCTATAGGAGCTTAGTAATATGACGGAATAGTCATAGCGATGGAAACCTTTCTACTTGGGTTGGATCGGAACTTTCATGGATCACATACAGACAGGAAGAATAAATAAGCCTTCAAGAATGCGACTTTGTGTAATGTTCAGAAGAAAACTTTAACTATTTTATTTAGAGCTGCAACTCACACCAAGCAGAGGTGAGGCCCAGCAAAGGAGCTGAGGCAGACATGGTGTGAAGGGGTCAACACATGAGGTTCCAGGCCAGGCACAGGACTCGTGAACATGGGTGGAGCTGACAGGCATGCTCTCTTTGACACACTTCTTCACTGTGCAAACACTCTAAATGTACTGTGACCTCTACACTGTGTCCAAAATAAGGCGATAAACCAAACTAGTAGTGGTAATCTCTTGGAACCAGTTAATTACAGCCCAACTTAAAATTTTCTCCTTAGAATCTTGTTACCTAAGTTTTCAACTTAGAATGAGAGTCTTAAAAAAAAAAGCTGGTTTCTTTGTTTTTTGCTTGTTTCATGAACACTGTAAATCTACCATCTCTTCAAGGGTCAGGCAGGTAAGACTATTGGTTATGTGGTTATCGCCCTGTAGGTTGGGACTCCAAACTGTTTCTCCTAAACGGAGACATCTCATTTGCCCGCTGCCCTGAGCATGATGGCCGCCGCCGTACTTTGTCCTTCTATGAGCCTGATTAATTAAGCTCTGCACACACAGGGATCACGTTATGGTTGTTTGTCCACATCTGATTCATTTCATTATGTTCAATAGCATTCACTTTTGTCCATGTTGCAAGGTTGGGTTTGCTCTCATTTTTAAGACAAAAAGGCAAAAACAATGAAAAGAAGAGACAAAGGAAGAAGTGAGGGAGGGGAAGAAACAGAAAGAAAGGAAAAAGGAAGAACAGTAGGAGGCAGGAAGGAATAAGGAAAAGAGGAAAGAGACAAGAAAGAGATGAGCGTAGAGAAGGCAGACAGGAAGGGGGAACTGAGATGATGGCTCTGTTATTCCTTTGATTTTGTCAATCGCTTCCTATTACACACATATCAAACTTCATGCTGTGAGTGCACAACATAAATGCACACTTTCAGTTACACATTAATGTAGCTGAAAAGCGACATCCTCTGTGTGATTCCTGTTAGGCTGGAGGCGTCTGCTTTGGGAAGTGGGCAGGCATCACGTGTAACTTCCAATTCGCAAGAGGAGAGGGTGGCAGCCTCTGAGGAGAATTCTGTTTCCCTATACGTCTTAGCGGAACAATAGGGCAGTTAGGATAAAAACAGGTAGAACAAATCCGTGTTATTACTTGAGCAGTGCTGAGTCTGGAGGGTAGCCTCCCGCGCGTCAGCCATTTCACCTCCGTGCATCTGTTCTCAATGTGCTCTTCGCTGCGAGGCACCCACCGCTGTGTGTTCGGCCCCTCCCACGGCTGATCTGCTCACTCGCGTTCAGCCTCGCACATACCCAGGGCTTGTTCTTGTTGCTCACAAGTTTGGAGGGTTTTTATGTGCAAGTTTTTCGTATGTGTGTGTGTAAGCATGCGTGTACCTGCATACAAGCGCATGCGTGCACACGTGTGTGATGAACGCACATGTGTCAAGCCAGGTCATTTGTCATTCCCAACCTTACTCTGTTGAGCAGAGTCCCTCCCTAAACCAGGAGCTAGGCTGGAGGGCAGCAAATCCCAGCGCTACCCACCTCTGCCCGCTCCCTTCCCCCAGCGCTGCAATTGTTGGTGGATGTGGGACCACACTTAGGTTCTCACAGGGATCGTGGGGTTTTGACCTCAGGTCCTCCTGTTTCCACAGCAATTGTTCTTAGCTAGTGGGCTTCCTCCCCACCCTCAGATCTCAAGTTTTGATTGTCCTTCCCATTTAAGCTGTGCATGCCTCTGAATGGAAAGGACACCCTCATTTATCACCACTCAACACTAGGACAATGAACAAGATTGTTGGACAACCCAAGGGAACGTCATGTTAGCAGTTGGTATCTCTACTTAAATCCATCCTTAGTCATTTCTCTTTAATTAGTCTCGTAGGAAAAGGCAAGCAAGATCATGCTGAAAAATGGGCTATTTTTGGAGTTCTCATTATTCTTTTATAATTGTGCCTCTGGTCATTTTTTTATCTTTACCTTGGTAGGTTTTCTAATAAAAACTAGAAGCCAGACATATTTAATTCATCCAGCTTACTCCAAGTATAGGGCAGTGTTCACACCATATGAATGTACAGGGCCTGACCCTTCACCTGGAGGAGCCCATAACCAAAATGACAGATAGCTGATGTCAATGACAAGAATTAATCATCATGGCAAATAGCGATAACAACAGCCGTGGCATTAACTTTGAATTCCACCTATAATCCTTCTCACTTATTAATTCCCGTAATCCTTGCAACAACTGAATTAGATAGCTGTTACTTGGTACCATTTACAAATCAGGATACTGAGTCACAGAAATTATATCCTGTATCCCAAGACACGTGACTAGTGGATAGTACAGTCGGAATGAATCTTTTCTTTATTAATTACAATTTATTCATTTTGTATCCCAGATGTAGGCCCCTCCTTTGTCCCTTCCCAATCCCACCCTCCCTCCCTCTTCTCTTCCTTGCCCCTTCCCCAGTCCTCCTTCCCTTCCCTCTGACCCTAACCTATCAGAATTTTGACCCAGCATTTGCTCCTATGGCATAGCTGATGCTCTGCTTCACTGTGAACTAAAGCTGTGAGCAAGGTTTTGCAAGGTCTGAGTATGAAGGGGAACAGACATCCTCATTGCTGGTGAAAAAGCCCTGGGAACCAGGGATGCAAAGACTGCGTCATCATACCCCAGTCCTTACCTAATAGACTCAGTGCTTTCCAGCCCCATGTTTCCATGTGCCCACTCCCAAGGGCTGTGTTCACCTAAAGACCAGAACTTCTATTTTAGCTAAACATTTCTTATTGTTGACTTTTCTACGCAGCTATTTGCATTTTAAAATGCCAGAAATTGCTGCATGAAATCCACCATGAGAACATTGCTCCTTAAATTCAAGTAAGAGGATAAGTCGGGTTAGAGCAAGGTGTGACAGATGCATGGCAGGCGGTAGAAGCCACATGGAATAGGCTTTGTTTTTGTTTTTCTCACAAATTTTCAATCCCAGGAAGGAAAAAAAAATGCCTTTCTTTATGGAAACAATTTTGTAGGGAAAAAAAAAACATCGAATTTACAGAATATTGTTTTTGGCTATGTGATCACCTAATTGATTTATTTGTGTGCAGCCTGTTTGAATTTATTCAACATTTAACAGGACACGCACACACACACACACGCGCACACACACACACACACACACACACACACACACACACACACACCATGATATTATCCATATTCTCCTCTTTCCCTGTGGGAGAAAAGAAAACTGAAAATGGAAGGCAGACCATGCAAAGCTGTGTTTGAATGATGGCCGCTCCTCCAAGTTCAGTTCTCGCCAACAATCCCAGCTGGGGCAGGGTGTTGTCATCATAAATAAGAAAAATCTACCATACATGTGCAGTGGCGCTCGGTTTGCAGAGGCTGTGGAAGGCATGATTTAGAATTTGGGACATTTTTAAGAAGCAAAATCTTTAGTTTGGATCTTTTGGCATTAGACATAAAATACAACAGCTCACAGGAAGATATGACTTCACTGAGCCAAAAAGAGACCCATTTTAAATGACTTTTGTTTTTTTATTGATCGCCTTCAAGAAAGCTAGTGAATAATTCTAACATCACTATTTTCGTATTGTTTATTCATGTCTTCTACTAAAGAAAAGAAATGTTTGCTAATGGAAGAATCAAAGCAAAATATTTACAGCATACTGTGCTTATTTTATTTTTCTTGACAAGGGCCTATGTGGTTAGGAGTTTCTTTCTTTCTTTTTTTTTCCTTTCTCCTGGTTCATAAAATTGTTTACATGAAGCAGTAGGAGGGAGATGAAGAATAACAGTTTTTCTTTAGCAGCTGGAGGTTGTCTGAGTGGAGTCTGCAATTCCCATCCATGTTTTGTAATGCAGATTTCTTTGAAAATGGTCTTGCATGTGCACCTTAAATACATTTTAGAATTATTTTACCATGAAATTAGTTTTCTCCATCATTGGCTTAGTTGAATCCCCCCTTTTTTGATCAATGCTGGGACACTAAAGATAAAGCCCTGGCTGCACATGCTATTTTTGGAAGTTCATATCTAAAAATCCATCCTGTTGCCGGCCAGTATGCTGCAAGAGCAGGCCGTCCCCGTCACAGCAGTGTGGCTACTCACTGCCCTCCGCCTTTCACCCCAGGAGTGGATGTTCTACTTTCCAACCTACCGGTGGCCCACATTTCTATGATTAGTCATTCTAAAGAATGGAGAGGGCGTAGTGGCAGCGATTGTATCCCGGAACTTGGTTGCAATGAATCAATCGATCTGTGTTTAAAATGTTTGCATCAAAAACAACCCATGGCTCCAAAATCAAACTAAGAAAGTGGCTGTTGTAACCGATTTAATGTGTCTGGTTTTATGTTGAGGTCTTTGATCCACTTGGGCTTTAGTTTTGTGCAGAGTGATAAGTATGGATCTATTTGCATTGTTCTACATGTAGACATCCAGTTGGACCAGCACCATTTGTTGAAGATGCTATCTTTTTTCCATTGTATGGTTTTGGCATCTTTGTCAAAAATCAGGTGTCCATAAGTGTGTGGGTTTATTTCTGGGTCTTCTGTTCGGTTCCATTGATTCACCATTCTGTTTCTATGCCAGTACCATGCAGTTTTTATTACTGTTGCTCTGTAGTACAGCTTAAGATCAGAGATGGAGATACCTCCAGAAGATATTTTACTGTAGAGGATTGTTTTAGCAATTCTGGGTTTCTTGTTATTCCATATGAAATTGAGAATTTTTCTTTCAAGGTCTATAAAGAATTGTGTTGGCAATTTGATGGGAATTGCATTTAATCTGTAGATTGCTTTTGGTAAAATGGCCATTTTTACTATGTTAATCCTGCCAAGCCATGAGCATGAGAGATGGCAGTTCAGTGTCCAAGTGGGTTCCATAGTAATAGGAAGAGGGACTACCTCTGACATAAACTGATTGGCCTGTTCTTTGATCACCTCCCCCTGAGGGGGGAGCAGCCTTACCAGGCCACAGAAGATGACAATGCAACCACTCCTGATAGACTAAGATCAGAAGGAAGGGGAGGGGGACTTCCCCTATCAGTGGACTAATTGGGGAGGGGCATGCATGAAGAAGGGGGAGGGAAGGTGGGATTAGGAGGGGAAGAGGGAGGGGTTTATGGGGGATACAAAGTGAATAAAGTGTAATTAATAAAAGTTTAAAAAAGTGAAAAACAAACAAACAAACAAAAGAAAGTGGCTGTTGGTGACAGAATCTGTGGAGCTTATTTGATGAAGGGGATGGGCTGAAAGATGGTCGTGGTGGTGACACTGTGATGGAGCTGGGCATAATGACTTTGTTCCTGGTGACAGATCTAACTTTGATTACAGCAGTTGTGGCACTGGAGATGGTAAGTGTCATCCTGGCGATGATGCTGGTGGCCATAAAATGAAGGAAATGGTTATAGTGATGGTGTCAGCAGCAACAGTAACAGCAGTAGAGAGACGTAACCATCCCTAGGAACGCTCCATAAAGCAGCTGGTGAAACACTACTTTCTAGGCTCTGGCCATTTCAGAGCAGGCAGAAAGTTCTCTCTCCATGCTAACATGCTCCTTCCTTTAAAATTAGCTAAAGAAACCCTTATCCTAATCAAATAATGCTATAGACATGCAGACGACTCTTTAAAGCTAATAAAATGAAAGTTTCAGTCATTTGTTTTGTACACAGTCAATACACCATGGGAATAAAAGTTGTAAAGGGAGGCCAACCCTGTAATTTAATAGTGTTAGGACTTCCCACACTGAGTTCCCACCTCACTGTTACACCTGTGAGAACAGGCTCTGTGTCATTGTTAGCTGGCACATAATTTTTATTCCACACTTTGAAATATGAATCTATTACAAAGGATCATGTTGGTGAGGCACTGGGGATGAATAAGTTAGGAATAGTAATTACTTTGCAGGCATTCCTTTTGAGGATGGCAATGCATTTTCCCCCAAAATAATTTCCTCCCGATCAGTTGGTTTATAATAAGAACAGTTTAGTTTGACTAAATTTGCACATTCTGAATGGGCTGTCTTTATCTTCTTGACACATTATTTCCCAATTTCATTGTACTTCTCCTTCTGCTATTCTTTCTCACAAAAGATATCCTCTTCAAGATATGTCAGCTTATGACATCGATTCCTCATGTCTAGAATATGAAGCTTTTCCCACTTTCTCAAACAAAAACAAACAAAAGTCCTCAACTGCCTCCTACCTGTCCTCCACTTTCAGCCCCACCTCCCCGTCCACCCTTGTTTTGACAATGCTGAATGAATTGCCCATTTTTATTCCTTGCTTATTTCTTTACTTAATCGTAGTCTTGTTCTTTTCTTAATGACTCCACTAAAGTTTCTTTCGATACTATCAATTCCTTGGTTTATGAAGTGAGGCCATTCATCAAGCTTCTGACTGGCCACCTACATGAACTTTGCACATACTGATTATCCTCTCCCAGGACACTGTCCATCTGGCCATCCCCCATTACTGTCTGACTTACTGACTTATGGCTTAAAAATCATTATTCCGAGAGGACTGGTTATACTCCTCCAGTGTTGGGATTGCATAGAATCTGTACTTTTTGTGCCTTGGGAATGGTTTTCAAATGTTTATCAATTTATATATCTGTCTAATTCCTTTGCCTCCCTGTTGCCTAGTACACGTATGACCCACAGTAGACATGAATTTTCCCAATTTCCTTTGGTTTCAAGAAATGGAAACTTTTTCAAGGGTAAGCAAAAAAAGAATTTATTGTTATGATTCAAAATCACATCTTTGGGGCAAAAGGCAACAAGGGCTGCCAGGCCTTGGAGGACTGAGAATTGGAAGAGGCAGCTGCAGGAACCACGTTAATTTATCCAGGATGAACTATGACTTCAGGGGTCAAATAACTTCCAGCTTCTGCTTCTTCCTATATTCACCTGTGTTTCCCCATCTACAGACTGTATTATTTTTTTAAGGGTGCCATGGGCCACTCAGAGAAGGAGCGAATCATGAGTGAAGAAGAAACTCCTGAACCTCCATTTCACTTAAAATTACAGGCCTGACCGGACAACCCTCCCCCAGTCTTCTATTTCCTTAAGTGGAAGCATTCAAAGGACTTTTACTAGGAATGACTTTATCCAGAGCCTGCTTCTCTTATTAACACGATTGCTATATTACCCCTACCCAAAGAACTAACTTTATGTGAAGCCCCTTCCTGCTGGAGTCTGAGGCGACTCTCTTCTTACCATTTTGGTTAGAGAATCAGGAGCGGGTTTGGAGCACAATGTGGCATCTCAGCTTGTGACATGATACGGCAGCATAGTCAATGGCCTTCAGATGTCAGGGGCTCACAGCAGCACCCAGCTGTTAATCTGGGCTGTGACTGGGGAGCAACTGCTGCCTAAACTTGGTTGGGTGTGGTGCTGTCAGGCATGGGGCTGCTCCTAGAGCCAGGCTGAAAGGGGCAGAGGCTGCTTGGGGGTGTCTTGAAGATCTTGGCTCAGATGTGGCTAGTGTCACTTCTCTTTGCATCTGATTGTTTAAGAAAAAGCCCAGGCCAAGTTAAGCATCAGTGGGGTGTGGCTGCACACATTCCCTCCGTTCTGTGGCAGGCTCACAGGAGAATGAGCAATTCCAGGGAGCAGCAATCATATCTATTACAGTCCTAAGCCAACTGCACAATTTCCATGCACTTTTAGAATTCAAGGTCAAGTTCAAATTCTTTCTTTCTTTCTTTCTTTCTTTCTTTCTTTCTTTCTTTCTTTC